>NC_081184.1:42744866-43344866 GCF_029867415.1 Vicia villosa
GAGAACGGTTGAGACTCCGGGAATCAAGATTTCCCCATGAGGTCGCTTTGCGAACATCTCCCGATGACGGATCTTTACTTCAATTCATATTACTCACTTCGGACAGCGGACAACTGATAACCAGGTATTCCCGGCAGAGTTCGAACTGCAAGAAGAGGACATCTTCTGATCAACAAGAATTCAAGTCGTATCATAGGATTTTACATCTGCGACAATTCTATTCACATTCACTTTACATTTTATAATTGTCATAATATTCATGCATACATTACATCATAACTGCATAGTCGAGTCAGGCTTTGATCATGTGAATGCCCGATTCATGGAGGCATGAACTCAAGTTTCCCCTGCAAGTTCCGGAGAAAATTTTTCCTTCGAGACCACAGTTCATACACAAGGATCTCTCCAAGCAAGTCAACAGATGGTAGTCTCCCTCAAAGAGATAGTTTGTTCACTTTTGGAATTCCCCAACTGAGAATCTCCTGCAGAGCGACGCTCGACAATCTTCTTCAGATAAGATAGTCTGTTTCTCATTTTTGGAATTCCCTACAGGGTCGATAAGCGGTTCTCTTCTCTAAGATATATGGATTCCTCGACATAATTGACAAGTGGCAGTTTTTCCTCCTGAAAAATAGTTTGGTATTTCCCCAACAAGGTCAAGAGATGCCACTTTTTCGTCAAAGAAATAATTCAGAATCTCCCAGCAGATCAACAAGTGATCCCCCAGCAGAATCAGTGAATGGTAGTCTTCGTCCAGAAGATAGTTCATGATCCCCAGCGGAGTCAACAAATGGTAGTCTTTCCCCAAGGAAAGACAGTTTGTCTGTTAAACATTCAGGAGGACAATAAATGTTGGTTTTCACCCCGAAAACAGTTCGTCCGCCTTCAAGCAAAGTCATTAGCCCCTCAAAAGAGCGCGGGACCATGTGACGATCCTTCAAAGACGTCAAGTCAAAAGGGAAGATGGTGAAGTTTTCTTTATTTACCATCAAATGGTATCTTACCTCCAAGTGCTGGTAAGAAGTTTGATGAGGAAACAACCTTTGAAGTTTCTTTATTTACCATCAAATGGTATCTTACCTCCAAGTGCTGGTAAGAAGTTTGATGAGGAAACAAACCTTTTGAAGTTTCTTTATTTACCGTCAAATGGTATCGTACCTCCAAGTGCTGGTAAGAAGTTTGATGAGGAAACAAACCCTTGAAGTTTCTTTTACCGTCAAATGGTATCTCATCTCCAAGTGCTGATGAGAAGTTTGATAAGGAAACAGACCTTTGGAAATTTTCTCTTTATCTGAGATATTGTCCAAACGCAACTAAGACCAGTTTCGAGATATGGACATCCGAAACAAGGGGGAGGTTGTTTACCTTTTTCCAAGTATCAACACTTAGTTAAAGAAGATGGATTACGCATCCTACACTGCCATCCATTCGCCAGAGTCCACATTAAGTATTTCTACAGGAGTTTGTCTCCTCATCCCCGCCGAGTGCGACAACGGGATCAAAGTCATGCAAAGATTTTATCAATTACAACATCTCAGGAGCGCCCAAAGTTCGGGCATTCCTCGATATTTAAGTCTCTTTTACGCAGGAGAGATCGAGATATCGATCTCTCTCCCTCCAGATAAAAGAAACTTAAATAGGGGCATCTGTCATACCCTAATTTTTGACCCCCCTGAGATGACATATCTTTAGGATTTTCATCAGGTCAAAGCAAGTACCCAGAGCAGTCACTTCTTCATCTGGCATTTAATCGAGGATGCTCAAAAACAAGAAAACTCAGGCAAAGGATCAATCAATAGAAGGATTAGTCTCTAATACAATCATAAGACTCAAGAACTTCATTATTTCACCTATGATTGATTAGACACCCAGTCATCTGAGTACAGGTTTACTCAGGTCACCAGACTAGGGTTTTTTTAGCCTATCAAGGACTAAAATCAGGGATCACCTTTGGGAAACCCTAAAAAGCCCCAGGGGATCATTCAAAGACATCAATCATTTTTAAATAACTCATATGACAAGATCCACTGGACATCACACCTCAATTCAAGGTCTACAGTCATTATTTTCATATGGTCGACAATTAGGGTTTTTGACCTAATTCACCAGGATAGTTGACTTTTAATCAGGGCATGGATCCAAAACTCAAGACATGATTCAAGAACCTCTACTACCTCAATATAATCCATTTACATCATTCATTTGAGGAGAAGATCTTGATTCTACACAAAAGTCCAAAATTTCACCTTATCTGGAAAAAGTCAACTGTATGGGACCACCTTTGACTTTTAAGATTTTTGGTCAAACCATGACTTTCAAGGATCAATATCATCAATATATGGATATTAAAGTCATTTGACCAAAGAAATTTAAAAAGAATCTTCAAGGAGCAAAAAGTCAGGAATTAGGGTTTTTGAGGGCATTGTGGGAACTCAAAATTTCACCTACACAACTCAAAAAACTTCCAACATGAAAGTTGTAGATCTTGCAAAATAAAACAACATCTTACAAAGGAACTTTTTTCAAAAGATCAATCATTTAAGAGTTTTGGAAATTTTGGAGTTTTAGGTCATAAACACTTGGAAATTTTTCTAAGTGTTTTAACCTAGTTTTCTTCCAACTTTGGCCTCATTTTTCACAAATTTGCCAAAGGATTTTGAAGAAACTCCAAACTAATGATTTGAAGTAGATGTTTAGGGCTTTCCAAATTGTGTTCAAACTTCTCCAAATTCATTTTGAGCTAAGAGTTATGCTTGTTCAAAGTTGGCCTCATGAAGTGAAATTATAGGTCATGCATCATTTTGGAACTTTGAAATTTTGTGCACATGACCTCAAATATGGATGCTACACGACCCATAACACATATGAAAACATACCATGCATTCATTTTCACCATGCCATGATAATTGAAGAAGATTCCTAAAACAAGAACATGTGATTATGTAATGATTATATTTGTGAATTTATGGCAAATTGATGAATCACCCAAGGAATCTTCTCACCAACCAATTAGAGCTCACTTTGCATCTGAAATGTTCCCCAAGATCGGATAGAATCAATGGATAGGGGAAGCTAGCCCGAAAATGCATCATTGCATTTAGGATCTTTTCAAAATTTCTTCTTGGCTAAGAAACCAAACTTCTTTCATTAAGCAAGCTCACCACAGCCAATTGATCTGCATTCATTTGCCTATAAATAGGAGGGCATACTTCAGTAGAAAAACACACCAAAGCAACCATATTCCTTGCTTTCTCTTTCTCTTCTCATGCTTATTGTTTTTCAAAGTTCTTTGGCAAGAAGAATCGTTTTCTTCAAACCAGAGCTTATCTTTGGAAAGTAAGCATTCTAACATCTCAAGGGAGGTCATTTGAGGTGATCCAAGCACCTGGATCATTTCTGTAAGTGGAGGAACACCATTGTTGCTCTCACTTTGAAGCTGTTGCAGTTTGAGGTCCATAGTGCAATTCAGAAGGTTTCCAATCGAGCCAAGCATCCAGGCACGTTCCATAGGAGGTAGTGAAGCTGTTCAGATGGCTGCAGCTCATCTGTAACTCAAGAATCATCACTCTCCATGTTCACTTGAAGCTCAAATCGAGGGAGGTCCATAGAACAATTCAGAAGGATTGAGGTTACAACAAGCATTCAGTTAGCATCACTGAGTCCCAAGGAAGCTTTTGGGATCATTCATACAAGCCCAGTTGCTCTCTATCATCCTCACGACCTCCATTTTCAGAGGTAAGTTTCTGAACTCCACCTCTTTAATTTAAGCACTCTTTATGATATAGCTCGATTCTATCTTGTTCAGCATCATCAGAGGATTGAAAACCCTCTATCATCATTCATTTATCTTTCAGTATAGCCATTTAATTTGATTTTTAAATTTTAGGGTTCTTCATGATTTCTGGTAAATTAGTTAGATGTAGTTAATATAAATCTATGTTAGTTACATATTAAGAATCGTGAGTGAATTTAGAGCAAGTTTGGTCTTTACATCCTTGCAAATGGTTGAGAGTTGAGAGAGTTCAGATTTTCAAAAATTCAAAGCTAGAGGTTGAAGATGACAATGGTGGTGGCGCGCAAAAATCAAATTCAGGAAAGAGTTTATTTTATTTTGAGTGATAGTTGTCTTATAAACGACTAAAACGTGATAGCCCAGTGGTAAAGAGTGTTTGTGTGTTGCGCGTGCCCAAGGTCTGGGGTTCGAATCCCCCTCGCCCCAGACCTTTTGATTTTATTTCTCTTTTATTGCTTCTATGCACTTGAGTAATGTATGATTTGCAATGGAACCATTCTTTTGTCACTAAGCGCGCGTTGGCTCAGTGGTGTTGTTTTGGGCTGGTAACATAAAGGGCGTGGGTTCAAACCTGGTTGGTGACAAAACCCTATTTTTTACCACTTTTTTCCATTTGATTTCTTCACAACTTCAACCAATTATTTAACCTATCAAATTAATTTATTTTCACTTCATTTTTCACACACTTGTCATTTAATATATCTATTTTGTGAATAATCAAAAAAATCATAAAAATATTATTTATTTCATGTATTTTAATTAGGTTTAAAATAGTATGTTTTTAAGTGTTTTCTTAAATACTTTAAATATATATTGTCATTTTATTTTAACCTATTTATTTTGTGAATAAGCTCATGATAAAACCCTATTTGTTTAGGTCTTAATTAGGCATAGATCTTTATTCTTTACCTTAATTAAGTTGACTTTTGTCAATTTTCAAAGCTATTACCAGTCTCCGATTAAACGGATGATTAAGGTTTTCAAACAACAAAACCTTATACCATTTCAAATCATTTTCAAACTGCTTTTGTAACCAGTACTGTAAAGTACTGGGCCTCTAATAGAGTGTAAGTCCCAAACATCTTCTCTTCTTAGCTTGTTTTCAAAACTGTATTTTCAAAATCTTCTTTCTGTTTTCAAAACATTCTTCTGGTATTTGAAGGGCATTATTCCCGGTGAAACTCTTCAGATACCTATGTGACCTTTGTCCATCTTCATTTCTTCTGTTTTCAAAAACCCTTAACTGTTTATAATAAATATTCAATTGTTATCAACAAAACAACAAAATATTGTTGAGGCTCTGTACATACTTCTCCAAAGGCCTCCACTCCATCCAGGTTAGGCTTTACAAGCTTTCAATTTACAGTCTTTGTTTAAATTACTGTCAAATATAGAACTGTTTATATATTGTTTAGAACTGCGTTTGAGTGTAAACCCTAGGACAGTTAAACTATATATATATATATATATATATATATATATATATATATATATTATAGGAATATGACCTAGGATTGAGAATGTCTTCCCGGTGAAGGCTCTTTCCTAATTAGAGATCTGTAGTTCAAACCCCCAAGATGAATTATTCCCGGTGAAACATCTTGGCAAAAACCTTAGAATCCAAAAAAATAGGACACATCCACCCAAAGAGGAATTATTCCCGGTGAAACCTCTTACCCATTTTCTTAGAGCCAAAATAAGTTCAAAACTACATAGCTTTCTCTTGTGCTATAACAAGGACCCTCGATTAGCCTCCTCTTGGGCTTTGTACAAGGACCCACAGGCTTCTTAAAAGCATTTCCAGCTTCCTCTTGAGCTTGTATACAAGGACCCATCAGGTTTCTTATAAACATAGGAACAGGTCTTTAGTCACCTTTTAACATACCCTGGTGAGTTTCTTCCAATTTAAACCAGACTTTAAACAAGCTAAGTTTGTCTCAATTTCACATTGAGTACATTTTTGGAATGAGAGACATGGACAGTCTCTGTCACCCTTATCTTCATCAATCTTCCTTAGAGAGTCTAGGATCTATGTGTGCTTATCCTCAAAGTGTCAGCCTTCATCTTGGGCTTTAAACAAGAAGTCTCCACTAGATAATCTTTCCGCCATTCATTTTAATAAAATTCCCTGGAAAGGGTTAGCCTCCAAAGTCAATTAATAAAAATCTGTTTAAAATGTCAAAATCCCTGGAAAGGGTTAGCCTCCAAATCAATCTATCATTTCAATAAAATTCCCTGGAAAGGGTTAGCCTCCAAAATCATTCCTTCATTTTAACAAAATCCCTGGAAAGGGTTAGCCTCCAAAATCATTCCTTCATTTTAATAAAAATCCCTGGAAAGGGTTAGCCTCCAAAGTCAATTAATAAAAATCTGTTTAAAATGTCAAAACCCCTGGAAAGGGTTAGCCTCCAACATCAGTCTTTCAAAACCAAAGATTCATTCTCTTAGGAGATAATTTCCCCAAAAAAAGAGTCAAAACCCCTGGAAAGGGTCAGCCTCCAAAAACATGATAAAGTCAGTCTTTTAACAGACAAATTCACCAGCTGAGTCAAAATCCCTGGAAAGGGTTAGCTTCCAAAGAAAAACAGTCTTTTAATAAATAAAATCTCCTCAGTAGAGTCAAAACCAACAAAAACAGTTAGCCTCAACCTTGGGCTCCATACAAGGCACCAAACAATAAAACCCCCCTATCAAGAGTCAGCCTCAACCTTGGGCATTGTACAAGGCAGATAATAGAGTCTCCCCAGTGAGTTATTCGTCATCCAATAGCCACAACCTTGGGCTTTGTACAAGGTAGATTAAACCATATTTTTATGTGTCAAAGATTCCTAACACCTAGGATCTTTTCCCCATAGAGTCATCCACACTCAGTTTATTTAAGAGTCAGCCACAACCTTGGGCTTTGTACAAGGCAGAAAATAATGTTTTTTTTCCTAGCCAGAGTCAGCCTCAATTCTGGGCTTCGTACAGAACAC
Organism: Vicia villosa; assembly: GCF_029867415.1. Classification (NCBI taxonomy): domain Eukaryota; kingdom Viridiplantae; phylum Streptophyta; class Magnoliopsida; order Fabales; family Fabaceae; genus Vicia; species Vicia villosa. The sequence continues at coordinate 42,751,635 of NC_081184.1, forward strand.
CAAATAAAAATCCATCAAAATAAACACTCTCCAAATAGAGTCAGCCTCAATTCTTGGCTTTGTACAGAACACAAAAATACCCTGTAATTAATCCTCAATGGAGTCATCTCCCAGAGTCAATAATAATTAATAAATCAATCAAAAAGCCTCAAGCTTGGGCCTCATACAAGCCAGCTAAAGTCAAATCTTTTATACAGTAGATAGACATAGCTTATCTCTATAGAGAGATATTTTTACTACTCTACCACATTCAAACAAACAAACATTTTCATTTCAATTTCAATTTTAATCAAGTCTCCCATTTAGGATTTTGAAAGGCATGAGCTGGCAGTAAAACCTAGACATGTGGTAACTTTCCCTAATTTGGATGAGCATCTTTCTTTCATTTAAGAGGCATTTGACTGGTATACTTGCACATACACAAGTAAGGTCCCCCTCTTGAATGAAATGAATTCAGTTATTCTGTCACTCTTTTAAAATGTTTGTGGTAGAATAGTACAAATACCTCTCTGTAAAGATGATTTCATGTCTCTTTACTGTAAACAGAGATTTAATTCAAGCTTCAACCTTGAGCTTCAAGCAAGGCACCAAAAAAATATTTAATTTCCCTAGTTAGTTCCCCGAACTACATTAAGCTCTGACTTCCACTAGGGATATGTAGGCATGAGGTTCACAAGGAATCTCAGCGAGCTAATAAAATACCAAAAATAGTCAGTTTGTCTGTCTGTCTGTTTTTTCAAATCAATTAAATTCCTTCTCCTAACACAAAGGAGAAACTTTCCCAATCTTTAGCAATAAACACAATCACAAATGACACAGAGAAGGTTCCTGTAGAGTACTACAGATATGTAGGGTGTTTAAACACTTCCCTATGTATAACCGACCCCCCGGACTCCAGAATTTAAAGTCTAGGTGAAATCCCCACACTTAGCAAACTCCTAGGGTTTAGTTGAGATCTTTTTTTCCCTTTCCTACTCGTAGGACAAATAAGAAAGTTCGTGTGATATCGTAGGAAGAACTGAAACAAAATTCATCCCACCACGGGCGCATTCTCCTTCCAAATTTCGCGTGAAGGGTCTAGCGTGCCGTCCTCCCAAGTGAAACGGGGAGGTAAAAAAAACGACAACCACACTTCCACCTACAAAGTACAGTCTCTTTGATCAAAACATTCTCACATAGGCGGAGATGTTAAAGAAAAGACATATTTATAGTCAATCATCATTTTTAATTTTGTTGGAATCGAAAAGTCTAATTTTTTGGTCATTACTAATGACATAAAAATGTAGGTTTCAATTTTTATCACAATTGATTATAGGAGTTATACAAAATAATTTTATACAATAATTATTATTTTAATTTTTTCATTATTATAATTGTATAATTTTTAACATTCTCTGTATTTTTAATATAAAATAACATAAAAAAATGTAGGTTTCAATTTTAATTACAATTTATTATAGGAGTTATACAAAGTAATTTTATGCAATAATTATTATTTTAATTTTGTGATTATTATAATTGTATAATGTTTAATTTTAATGTATTCTGAATATAAATTTTAGTTCTTAATTTTGAAACTTTATTCTTAACATAAGGAGTTACTTTTTACTATTAATATTCATATTTATTATTATTATTATTATTATTATTATTATTATTATTATTATTATTATTATTATTATTTATATTTAATGTAGTATCAAATTAAAAAAATTAAAATTAGGGTTTGTGTAAATTATATTATTTAAATAAATAAAATAATTTTAACACATAATTTTATAAGAATAAAAATATGAATATTTGAACTATATTATTATTATTATTATTATTATTATTATTATTTTTATACTTAATAATATTATTTATATTTAATGTAGTATCAAATCAAATTATATCATCATTTTTAATTTGATTGTAACAGAAAAGTCTAGTTTTTTGTCATTACTAATGGCATAAAAATGTAGGTTTTAATTTTTATTACAATTGATTACGGGAGTTATACATAATAATTTTATGCAATAACTATTATTTAAATGTTGTAATTATTATAATTGTAGAATATATTCATTGTATTCTTAATATAAAATGACATAAAAAACATACTTTTCAATTTTAATTACAATTTATTATAGGAGTTATACATTGTAATTTAATGCATTAATTATTATTCTAATTTTGTTATTAATATAATTGTATAATATTTAATATTTATTTTTATAATTCATATAAATTTTCGTTCTTGATATTTTTTAAATTTGAAAATTCATTCTTAACATATTTATTTATTATGATTTATATTTAATGTAGGATCAAATTAAAAAAGTTAAATTAGGGTTTGTATAAATTATATTATTTATACAAATAAAATAATTTTTATACAAATAATTTTATAAGTATAAAAATATAAATAATTATATTATATATACAAATAAAATCATTTGTATAAAAATAATTTTAACACATAAAATATTAAATATTAAAATATAAACATAAAAAATACATACATATAAAATTTAAAAATATATACATATAAAAGTTTTTTTGTCTAATATTTATTTTATAAGTAGATTATATTTGAGAGTTACAAAATATTAAATAATAAAATACTATTGAAAATAGAAACATTAAAATACATACATATAAAAGTGTTTCATCCAATATTTTTATATTTTATATTTGAAATATATTTGATAGTTACAAAACATTAAATTATAAAATATTGTTATTATCATTATATGAGTAATTTGGAAGAATTATAGTTGATGTAAAATTTAATTTGTTGTCCATTAAATATTAAATATAATTCTTATTATTATTATTATACTTAATTGGTAGAATTTAAATATTATTATTAAAGATATAAACATAAAAATACATACATATAAAAGTTAAAAAATATATACATATAAAAGTATTTATATCTAATATTTTTATACTTTATAATTAAAATTTATATGAGAGTTACAAAATATTAAATAATAAAATATTATTAAAATATAAACATAAAAATACATATATATATATATATATATATATATATATATAAGTTTTTTATCTAATATATTTATACTTTATAATTGGAATATATTTGAGAATAAAAAAATATTAAATAATAAATTATTATTATTATTATTATCATTAGATGAGTAATTTGGAAGAATTTGAGTTAGTGTAAAAATTAATTTGTTGTCCATAAAAAATTAAATATAATTCTTATTAATATATTTGTAACACCCCATACATAACTGACTAGTATATTATGCATGAAACGTTAAATTGATACTGAGTACATACAAAAGCTTTAGATATAGAAAGATCCATAATACAATACAACATGAAATTCTAATAAGAATTTCATAACATTTGTCTTCTATGGGTCTGCACAGCGGAAAAGAGATCTGACTAGGTTTCCGAGCCAACACCACTTCCAAGTCTTCAGTCCGAACCTGCTTCTGACCAAAAGCTACTAAACCACACCTGAAAAAATATAAGTTGATTGGGGTGAGATTACTAAATCTCAGTGAGTCCTCCTATCCTATGGGTCCACTCGGATCTACAGGGTTCATGCATCAAAACCGAATCCACCACTAATTCGGGATTCATCCTCACATCCGGTACAAGTACGAAGAAAACAAGGAATCATCCACCATTGGACGATTAATGCAGATATGCAATTATATAAGAAACCAAGTATGCAAAACCCGCATCCATATACGGGGAATCCAGAAACGCGTTAATGCCTCGACTAGGTTATAAAAAAACACACCCTCGATGAATCACGCCCAAGCCTCTTGCCAAGAGACTTGTACAAGCACATCGCAAGATAATTAGACGGGTTCGCACAAGCCTAAATGGCTGCGAGATGACCTTAGCCTAATTGGCGTCATTGTCCCATTAACCATCTTCACGCACATGTGTTAACACCGAGTACAATACGCCATCTTGACACATGGGTCCATCGGGCGAAAGCCTAGTGATGTAGCCTACATGGCACCGCTAGAGATGGTTTACCTGTTATGCGTAGGCCTACTTGGCCGCACAACGCCATCATACCGAGCACGCAAGTGTGTTAACGCCAAGTGGGAAATGCCTCAAGACCCTCACAAGCACACTGCAACGGTAGCTCAGGTGTGAGCCCAAGATCACATGATCGGGGCTGTCCCATTGGTCACAAAGCCTGGGATGTAACGCAACCTAGCCCCCGGCCCGTTTCGATTCAAGCATACACACATATCAAGCGCCAAATCACACAAGCACACAATCCCAATTGTTTAGCCAAAACAACGGGCATTAACAAGATATTCACATCTCATCACAACATAGCATTCGTATTTAAACATAATATAGCAATTAAGTGCAATGAGATTAATCCATTCTAATCATGAATGATTCACATATTAAAAATAAAATATCCATGATCATAAATGACATTAGCATGTTTAAATACCAATTAAACAAGTCTCACACGGCTAAAGAGACACTCGGTTCCCTATACAGAACGGAACTGTTCTCGGGGGAAATAGTCACATACAATTTCACTCGACAAGACACACTAAGTGGGGTTAAAATATAATTAAATAAAACATTCTGGTTTGGGAACCAATTCTATTAGAAATTACACGTCGCTAGCTTTCCAACGATATAAAGTTTGCGCAATTCCGATACCCGAGCCGAAAGTTACGACTTTCTAAAGTTTGCTGATTTTTGCACTTTTGCCCAGGGTAACCGGTTACCCAGAAGCCAGTAACCGGTTACTGGCATGCAAAATGCCTAGTAACGCAATTTTCTACAGAGTAACCGGTTACCCAAATGCCAGTAACCGATTACCCTGAAGCAGAATCAATTTTCTGCATTTCTAAGGGTTCTAAACCATTCCAAATGCCCTATAGTTGATCCCCTGCATCTTTAATACAGTCCCAATGAATTTCTAACATATTTATATAATCAGAACCACCAGCATGCAATCATTAACAACATATGCAACTAGTAGCTATCACACACAACTAGCAATTATCAAATAAGCATGTTTTAACATCATAGATTCATGGATTATTTCTCACAATCCCTAACCCCAAATCTAACCCTTGCATGCAAATTGCCCAAGTCACTATCTAAGGACTCACCTTGGATTTAATGGAGGTTAAGATCATGTTCTTGCTGCCATGGTAATCTCTTCTTGCCCAAAAATTCATATTCTTCATCATCAAATCCGCAGCCACACCTTAACACACAATCAGCATGCATGTCCCAACTTCAAGCTCACTTTTCTCCTTCAAAACATAAGCTATGAACGCGAACCATAGGTGCAAATCGAAGAGAAATTCGTTAGCTTTCCAATGGGACCAGAATCGTTACGATCGGAGTTACGAGTTGAGAGATATACCTGATTTATTGAAGGCTGTATCAAGGGTTGCGAAAATGGAGATATGAAGATGATGAACTTCTTTCTTTCCATGTTCCTATGCTCTCTCTTCTTCAAAAATTCTGATTTGGAATGGTTATCTCTACTAACCATACTTTAAGTCCATGCAAATATCATCTAAGGTCCAATGTGCCCTTTAACTAAGTGGTATTTACATAAATGCCACTTAGTTCAATTCCAACCAATTCCATTGCTTTCTCTTAAGACTTCTAATACAATTGTGCTTAGATGATATGGACTAAGACCAAAGTGCATTTTAATTATCAATTAACCAATTCAATGATAATTACCGGTGTCGGAGAGTCGGGGTATTACATTCTCCCCCCCTTAAATAGAATTCATCCTCGAATTCCTTCCGTTCACCATGAAAACCAACTCTTCATGTCTATCCAATCAAAGGGAAGAACGTTACTCACATTCCTCTTTAGATAATCTCACTACTCTATCTGAGGGTCATTCCATACGAAGAAACATAATCGGCCAAAACACCTGCGTCCCACTATGCATGGTTAGAACCTTGACTCTCAAGCAACACGTTTATCCAGATACTTCGTCCTGACATATCTGGGGAAAGACCTTTCCAGGGTCCTTGACCTTCACTGCTCTGCACTGAATCTCCAGAACTTCAAAAACTCTAATAATCCACTCATGTCGGATATCCTTCGTTTCATTCTCTGGTGTGTTCACCCTCATTCAACAAACATTACTGATTCACTCAGCTCCTTGAATTACTTTCCATTCGAGAATTTACTGCCACAACGTCACTTCTGCGACAACACTTCAGATTATTCTCCACTCGAGTCCATATAATGTCATTAGGTGATCTCCAATTTCCTCGGTCTTAACCTCTGGTTCCCAAAGTCTTAGGATGATTGTCCCAAATTTACCTTTATCTATATACTAAATCTCCTCACTTTAACCCTTACTCCAGTTTAGACATAACAATTGTCACCGTAAACCGCGAAGGTGTAATCATCTTGCAACTATAGCCTTGACATTCGACAACTTCGAACAAGATTCTATTGATAAGACGCGAAATTCAACAACTGACCTGTAACCATTGTACCAGTCTTCCTGTACAATCATAGTACACAAGGCATAACCACAAAGAACTTGCGTCAACTAAATGTCCTCTCTAGCCTTCAGCATTTCGACGGTCTGATACTCAGTCCAACCCTTGTGACTTGCAAGCTAAACTGATGACCTACGAACATCGGACCGCATGCCATCCACAAAAATGTATTCCCAAGCTGGTCCATTGACAACACCTCTCGAGTTATGGTGATCCTTGAGAGACTAGAACGAACGAAACGCTGCTTTGACAGTTTCCCTTAGGAAGATACTTTCATCCCAACGTAAAGTCCTAAAAACAGTCCGTTCGTTCCTACCTCAGACTTATCTGATTCTTCCTTGATCCGTTGCACTACTCTGATCCCAACAAGTCACCCACCTTGAAATCCTCTGAGTCACATTATATCCATAACTCACTTAGTTCCCATTAACACACAATAATTCCTTATCCACAGTTGTCCAATTACAACACGTGCCAGAACTCCATATACATCCGTCGTTGACTACTACTCCTCAAAGTTGCATACTCTCCAGAATTAAGTTTCTACTTACCCTGCAATTCCACATTAGTTCATCTACTACAACTTAGGCACACGTTTCGATCTCAGGACATTGAAACCCAAACACTCACTGACTTAGAGGTTCGCCCTTGTCACTGACTTCCATAGTGTACATCTGCTATGTTTTTCATTCCAACAAGTCTGGTTGCTTAGCCGGTATAATAAACCCTTCAAAAACGTACTGCAATTCATGATAACCCTAGCAGTTTTACACAACTTCTACCCAACCATACACCTTCATTCTCTTAGCGTAGCATCACCTCTGATATCTCGTGCGACTTACTGATATAACAATACCCCCATAGCCACACTCCATTCTCACAGTCATCTAATGTTTGTTCCACCTCTGAACTAAATTCCTTGGCGGCAGCATCCTTCATTGCGGTGCTTCTAACAGTTAGAGTGTAGCCACAATGCAAGAAATTGCACTTTGCACTTCGAAGATCTCTCTTATAAACTCCTTAGGAGTTCTCAAACCAAAATGTCCATGCTCTACCAAGATTAACACTTCTCCACTCAGAGTATCTAGCGATACCTTACCAGACACATCACACATCGAGCCAATCCAAGATACAATTCAAATATTCCATCGTCGGTCGCCAATGGTACATGATAGCCACTCACCATGCTGACCAGGATATCATGACCGCACATGAGTCCCACTCTAGACACTCATACAAAATTGCCAACTTAACACTTCACGAAACGAGAACGTCCCCAAGGTACAATTTGATACTAACTCACGCGATCACGATCACTCAGAGTCTCCATAAGTAGAGTATTGGATCTTGATCCATTTCACCATCGCCTGCCTAGTTATTCCTCTACTATCGAGCGCGACATATGGGTTCTCATCCCACATACCTTACGAGAGTCTGGATTTGCGTCTCATGAGTATCACATCAGAATTCTACCTTGAGCTTCGGATCACCCTTGTCTCGCACACGTCAGAAAAAGGATGACTCACGCATCTTGTGCACGATAGCGATACTGTGGCATTATACCCGCCTGGTAGTACCAACATGGTTGTCCAACTTCGAGACCATGTACCCAGGTAACCTACCTCTGTGGCGTATAACGATATCCACGTGTATCCTAAAGTCACAATCGACAAGTGTCTGAATAGACCTCCAATAGGTTCATCGTTCCTCAAGTCTTTCGAATCACACTCCTCAGGATGCTAAAACCTAAGAGTGCTACACACCAAGGTTTACTTACTCGGAACGCCAAAACGCCAAGCACGAAGATTTGAAGTTCAACTTCGGATTACCATGCAGTGCGCGTACCCACTCGTCCCACGCATGCATGAGATTCCAGGGATAATTCAGTCCAGATAGGAATACTATGGTTCCTAACAACCAACTCAACTGCGATCATCCTACTGACGTTCCAGATAGATCTTAGTTCTTACTCGCCTAAACGCCCAACGCCAAGCGTAGTTCTATGGCTTCACTCGGGGTCAGACGAACAACAACTAACAAGAACTTAAGTCACTGCATTTCACGCTTCTACATCATTTCATATTCCATCTAGCGTAGTTCTAGAACTTAAATATGAAATGATAAGAACAGAAATACACATCCTCTTCTATCGACCGGGTATTCAAGCCTCACCTAATCGTAAGCTACCACGCTCGTACATTCCACAAACCCTTACTAGGAAACTACTCTCGCTTAGGGTGCTTCAAGCTGGATCAGGATCTAATACTCCGTCCATCCAACTACTGTCCATACCTGCACAATCAAGAAGGTCCAACTCTTCTATCCGTATTTCCAGGGGTCATTCTGTCCTATCAGCTCACCCGTCATACTTAACACCAGTAGCATCATCAGTACTGAATCCTACTAATTCCCAGCTCAACACCTTCAGAGAAACTCACTTACAAGGCTCCTACTCAATCCCATTTGGATTTTCCTTGCTATTACCAATACTTAGAGAAATTTCACTCCGTCCAATCAAAATCCTGGGGGTTCTAGCTGTCTCAATCCACACCTTGGTAGTTCGGGTATTACTTCTTTGCGTCAAACGCTCCTCTTAAGCTTGACGACTCCAATATCCCTTCTACTTACATCGTCCAATAAATCCAGCTTCCATATATAATTCACCACCCAACTAATCCTTGCTACTTGGGTTCACGACACTTACAGGTTTACGAGTCCTCGTGGCGGCTCTGCCGTATTTCTACTGTCTCACACCCAGTCGATGAGTTGATCAAGTTCAAAAACTGAATGAAATTTCAGTAAAATCAGGCTAGCAACGCACACACGTGAGGAGGAAAGGGATTGCTAGTGATGTCTCATGGCTCGGCCGAGAATCGACCTGCTCTGATACCAACTGTAACACCCCATACATAACTGACTAGTATATTATGCATGAAACGTTAAATTGATACTGAGTACATACAAAAGCTTTAGATATAGAAAGATCCATAATACAATACAACATGAAATTCTAATAAGAATTTCATAACATTTATCTTCTATGGGTCTGCACAGCGGAAAAGAGATCTGACGAGGTTTCCGAGCCAACACCACTTCCAAGTCTTCAGTCCGAACCTGCTTCTGACCAAAAGCTACTAAACCACACCTGAAAAAATATAAGTTGATTGGGGTGAGATTACTAAATCTCAGTGAGTCCTCCTATCCTATGGGTCCACTCGGATCTACAGGGTTCATGCATCAAAACCGAATCCACCACTGATTCGGGGTTCATCCTCACATCCGGTACAAGTACGAAGAAAACAAGGAATCATCCACCATTGGACGATTAATGCAGATATGCAATTATATAAGAAACCAAGTATGCAAAACCCGCATCCATATACGGGGAATCCAGAAACGCGTTAATGCCTCGACTAGGTTATAAAAAAACACACCCTCGATGAATCACGCCCATGCCTCTTGCCAAGAGACTTGTACAAGCACATCGCAAGATAATTAGACGGGTTCGCACAAGCCTAAATGGCTGCGAGATGACCTTAGCCTAATTGGCGTCATTGTCCCATTTACCATCTTCACGCACATGTGTTAACGCCGAGTACAATACGCCATCTTGACACATGGGTCCATCGGGCGAAAGCCTAGTGATGTAGCCTACATGGCACCGCTAGAGATGGTTTACCTGTTATGCGTAGGCCTACTTGGCCGCACAACGCCATCATACCGAGCACGCAAGTGTGTTAACGCCAAGTGGGAAATGCCTCAAGACCCTCACAAGCACACTGCAACGGTAGCTCAGGTGTGAGCCCAAGATCACATGATCGGGGCTGTCCCATTGGTCACAAAGCCTGGGATGTAACGCAACCTAGCCCCCGGCCCGTTTCGATTCAAGCATACACACATATCAAGCGCCAAATCACACAAGCACACAATCCCAATTTTTTAGCCAAAACAACGGGCATTAACAAGATATTCACATCTCATCACAACATAGCATTCGTATTTAAACATAATATAGCAATTAAGTGCAATGAGATTAATCCATTCTAATCATGAATGATTCACATATTAAAAATAAAATATCCATGATCATAAATGACATTAGCATGTTTAAATACCAATTAAACAAGTCTCACACGGCTAAAGAGACACTCGGTTCCCTATACGGAACGGAACTGTTCTCGGGGGAAATAGTCACATACAATTTCACTCGACAAGACACACTAAGTGGGGTTAAAATATGATTAAATCAAACATTCTGGTTTGGGAACCAATTCTATTAGAAAGTACACGTTGCTAGCTTTCCAACGATATAAAGTTTGCGCAATTCCGATACCCGAGCCGAAAGTTACGACTTTCTAAAGTTTGCTGATTTTTGCACTTTTGCCTAGGGTAACCGGTTACCCAGAAGCCAGTAACCGGTTACTGGCATGCAAAATGCCTAGTAACGCAATTTTCTACAGAGTAACCGGTTACCCAAATGCCAGTAACCGATTAACCTGAAGCAGAATCAATTTTCTGCATTTCTAAGGGTTCTAAACCATTCCAAATGCCCTATAGTTGATCCCCTGCATCTTTAATACAGTCCCAATGAATTTCTAACATATTTATATAATCAGAACCACCAGCATGCAATCATTAACAACATATGCAACTAGTAGCTATCACACACAACTAGCAATTATCAAATAAGCATGTTTTAACATCATAGATTCATGGATTATTTCTCACAATCCCTAACCCCAAATCTAACCCTTGCATGCAAATTGCCCAAGTCACTATCTAAGGACTCACCTTGGATTTAATGGAGGTTAAGATCATGTTCTTGCTGCCATGGTAATCTCTTCTTGCCCAAAAATTCATATTCTTCATCATCAAATCCGCAGCCACACCTTAACACACAATCAGCATGCATGTCCCAACTTCAAGCTCACTTTTCTCCTTCAAAACATAAGCTATGAACGCGAACCATAGGTGCAAATCGAAGAGAAATTCGTTAGCTTTCCAATGGGACTAGAATCGTTACGATCGGAGTTACGAGTTGAGAGATATACCTGATTTAGTGAAGGCTGTATCAAGGGTTGCGAAAATGGAGATATGAAGATGATGAACTTCTTTCTTTCCATGTTCCTATGCTCTCTCTTCTTCAAAAATTCTGATTTGGAATGGTTATCTCTACTAACCATACTTTAAGTCCATGCAAATATCATCTAAGGTCCAATGTGCCCTTTAACTAAGTGGTATTTACATAAATGCCACTTAGTTCAATTCCAACCAATTCCATTGCTTTCTCTTAAGACTTCTAATACAATTGTGCTTAGATGATATGGACTAAGACCAAAGTGCATTTTAATTATCAATTAACCAATTTAATGATAATTACCGGTGTCGGAGAGTCGGGGTATTACAATATTTAATTGGTAGAATTTAAAAAATAAAATATTATTAAAAATACATACATATTAAAGTTAAAAATATATACATATAAAAGTTTTTATCTAATATTTGTATACTTTATAATTAGAATATATTTGAGAGTTATAAAATATTAAATAATAAAATATTATTAAAAGTATAAATATTAAAATACATACATATAAAATTTTTTTATCTAATATTTTTATACTTTATAATTGAAATATATTTAAGAGTTACAAAATATTAAATAATAAAATATTGTTAGTAATTTGAATGAATTTGAGTTAATTTAAAAATTAATTTGTTGTCCATTAAAGATTAAATATAATTTTTATTATTATTATATTTAATTGGTAGAATTTTAGGAGATAGAATTTTGTAGAGAAGACACATAAGCATGAGGCTATGTGAAGATGACACAAAAGCAATTGCTAGGGTTTTTGTCTAGGGTTTCCATCATAACAACCTTACATTTATATTAAGTAGATAATATTTTGATTATTTTTAATTATTTTTGTTTGAGACAATGTTTCAGTTTCATGATTAATTTTTACAGAAAATATGATACAAACATGTTTAATAAATTTAGTTACTCGTTTTATAGTAAATTTAATGCACATCAAATTATTTATATTCAAAGACAAAGAAATCCCACATAAAGAGTATTTATATTGAAACATTCAAAGACAAAGAAATCCCACATAAAGAGTATTTATATTCAAACATTCAAATCCCAAAGGTATCGTTGAAAATAACTGTTAATTTATTAGGATTTAGGAGGAGTCTCTATTATTTAATTTAATGAAAAGATAAAAAAAAATAATGATAGTTATTTTTTGAGTGGATCATATAACTTATCACCACATTTGCATTTCCATATTTCCGCATCTGGTGGCACTGACACAAGGATAGGATTGTAAGGACTACAATCGCCACAACTGTCTTTGCAACTTGGAGGTTGTGACCCAATTTTACTAAAAATCTTTCTTGACAACAAACCCTTGAACTCATCGGATTTGATTTGCGGCACAGCCTTCTCTTCAATTTTCTCAATATGCTAAAAAAAACATAACAGTTAACTTTAAATTATTAATAAGTTAATACAACTACAATCATCATTTTTATCAAATGTACTACAAAATTTTTATTTACAAATATTAGAAATTTACTATAGTTTAATAATAATAATTTATGTTTTAACCAATTTTTAAAAACTGAATTGAATTGGCTGGTTGAACCAGTTCAACCTCGAACCGTAATCTATTCCGGTTTAGTTTGAATCAACAAGCCGTAATGTCTATAAATTTGGAATAAAATCGTTTCAATCGCAAAAAACTAATATAACTTTAAAACCGATACCGGTTTTAGTGAATCAAACGGTTCAAAAAATTAATTTTTTTTTAATGTTTTACCTCTCTTGTTTTTTTGTTTAAATCTAAAAATAATTAATTATAACAAACATTTAAAATTGAATGGTTGGAAAGTAAAGAATCAAATTAAAAGACGCGAAGATAATGCAAATGTAAACAGAAAAAGATGAAATAATGTAGTATTTGTGGACATGAGTTAAGTGATGTTTGGTCTTGGAATAGATAGAAAAATTATACTCATAAAGAATTTGTGCCTTTGAGTGAAGGAATTAGGATAATATATAAATATTGATCCTGAACTAATTTTTTATTTGTTATCGCGCCTTATATTTCATTCTTCTTCTTTTGTAAACTTGTTTATTAGTACTATATTTATTTGAGAATTTTATTTTATAAATTTTTATATAAATTAATTTTATTAAGACAGTTAATAATATATTTATTTTATTTTTGTAAATAAATAAAATATATGGTTTAACCACAATTAAATCGATTGAACCTTGACCCATATATTTTAACAATTCATTCTCCGATTCGGCTTTTAAAACACTAGTTTTAACTTGAAACAATACCAAATAATAATATAGGTTATAAATATTATAAATTGTGAAATAGTAGTAAAGAGGGTGATGCTATACCTGAATATCTATCTCATTTTTGGAAGTCATGGAATGTCTAACTTCTACAATAAAAAATATTAGGTGTTAATAAAATGAAGATGTAATATAAATATAATATTTAATAAATAAATGTATAATTTTTTAGTAAAACCAGAAATTAATAGAAAATAATTTTTTTAATGGTTTTTAATAACAACCATTCATAAATGTTATTTTTAGGACAATTAAAATTAAAACAGAATATTAAAGAAAAAAATTAATGATTATATTTGAAACAATATAAAATATATTTATACTTTAATCTTTAATTAAGAATAATGTTTAATTAAAAATAGCATTAGCATTATTAGTTAAGAAGAAATGGAGAAGTATAATATCAAAGAATTGATACCTCTTGATGTAATGGATGAGGCAATAATAGAACTGAAGATCACTGACAGCAAGAAAAATGTGACAAAATAAAACTGGGTTTTGTTCATTAACATTGTAAAAGTACTAAACACTACTCTCTTTTTTTGTTGTTGAAAAAACGGAATCAGTACATTATTTATATTCAAATATTCAAAGACAAAGAAATCCCACATAAAGAGTATTCATATTGATACATTCAAAGACAAAGAAATCCCCCATAAAGAGTATTTATATTCAAACATTCAAAGACATACAAATCCCAAAGGTATCGTTGAAAATAACTCTTAATTTATTAGGATTTAGGAGGAGTCTCTATTATTTAATTTAATGAAAAGATAAAAAAAACATAATGATAGTTATTTTTTGGGTGGATCATATAACTTATCACCACATTTGCATTTCCATAATTCCGCATCTGGTGGCACTGACACAAGGATAGGATTGCAAGGACTACAATTGCCACAACTGTCTTTGCAACTTGGAGGATATGATCCAATTTTACTAAAAACCTTTCTTGACAACAAACCCTTGAACTCATCGGATTTGATTTGCGGCACAACCTTCTCTCCAATATTCTCAATATGCTAAAAAAACATAACAGTTAACTTTAAATTATTAATAAGTTAATACAACTACAATCATCATTTTCATCAAATGTACTACAAAATTTTTATTTACAAATAATAGGAATTTACTATAGTTTAATAATAATAACTTATGTTTTAACCAATTTTTAAAAACTGAATTGAATTGGCTGGTTGAACCTGTTCAACCTCGAACCGTAATCTAGTCCGGTTTAGTTTGAATCAACAAGCTGTTATGTCTATAAAATTGGAATAAAATCGTTTCAATCGCAAAAAACTAATATAACTTTAAAATCGATACCGGTTTAAGTGAATCAAACGGTTCAAAAAATTAATTTTTTTTAATGTTTTACTTCTCTTAATTTTTTGTTTAAATCTAAAAATAATTAATTATAACAAACATTTAAAACTGAATGGTCGGAAAATAAAGAATAAAATTAAAAGACGCGAAGATAATGCAAATGTAAACAGAAAAAGAAGAAATAATGTAGTATTTATGGACATGAGTTAAGTGATGTTTGGTCTTGGAAGAGATAAAAAAATTATACTCATAAAGAACTTGTGCCTTTGAGTGAAGGAATTAGGAAAATATATAAATATTGATCCTGAACTAATTTTTTATTTGTTATCGCGCCTTATATTGCATTCTTCTTCTTTTGTAAACTTGTTTACTAGTACTAGATTTATTTGAGAATTTTATTTTATAAATTTTTATATAAATTCATTTTATTAAGACAGTTAATAATATATTTATTTTATTTTTTTAGTTAAATAAAATATATGGTTTAACCACAGTTAAATCGATTGAACCTTGACCCATATATTTTAACAATTCATTCTCCGATTCGGCTTTTAAAACACTAGTTTTAACTTGAAACAGTACCAAATAATAATATAGGTTATAAATATTAAAATTGTGAAATAGTAGTAAGGAGGGTGATGCTATACCTGAATATCTATGTCATTTTTGGAAGTCATGGAATGTCTAACTTCTACAATAAAAAATATTAGGTGTTAATAAAATGAAGATGTAATATAAATATAATATTTAATAAATAAATGTATAATTTGTTAGTAAAACCAAAAATTAATATAAAATAAATTTTTAATGCTTTTTAATATCAACCATTCATAAATGTTATTTTTAGGACAATTAAAATTAAAACAGAATATTAAAGAAAAAAATTAATGATTATATTTGAAACAGTATAAAATATATTTATACTTTAGTCTTTAATTAAAAATAATTAATATTTTTAACCCATTCTTTTTTGTGTGATTTATTTACTTTGTGTATTTTCATACCATGTTAAAAAATACCAAAAATATTTAATATTTACTTAAAAAATAAATCCAAAAGCATGTCTTTTTATGTTTAAACATCAATTAAAAATTGTTTTGTTTTGATTATTTCTTTCATATAACTTTGTGAATGTCTTGTGAATATTTGATTAGGGTTAGAATAGGATGTCTTTGACTTCATTATGTACCCTTAGACCATTTCTTTTAAAGAATTTGGTATTTAACAATTAAAATCAATTAGGTTTAGGTGTTTATGTGAAAACCCTAACTTGAAACCCTAATTCAAAAACCCTAGGTTTAAAACCCTAATCCAAAAACATGTTGATCTTTGTTTATCCATGATTAATTAAGTTTATTATCTTGTACATACTTGTTTTTTTAATTGTTTTGTACTTAATTGTTATTTTAACCATTATCTTGTTAATTTCTCTTATATATTGTTTATCTTGTTAGAGGGACAACATCGGGGGAGGGTCGAGTTCGGGAGCATTGTTAATTTCCGGGACATTCTTTTGAGCAACACACCTTTGTGGGAGAGACACCACTTCTCCGTCTAAAACCTTAAGGTGATAGGTGAGTGGGTTCTCCCACTTATATATGCTCAAGTCACCACACACATTTCCAATGTGGGACTATCCACACTCACACTTGATTCTCAACATATCTAACCCTATGTTTATGCATCATGCTAACCATTCATCATTCATACATGAGTTTGAATCCAAGGATTTAGATACATTCATCTCTCTTATTTGTTGATTATCATACTCAGTTGTTTGTTCTTGTGCCACATGATATCACACACACACACACACTTGAGGTGTTCATTGTTAATTGCTTAAGTTTGTTGTTATGTCAAAAAGGATGGGAATGATATTGACTAAATTATCAAAGGTACTCAAACTCTTTTCCAATCTCTTTTATTTTTGTGTTAAGTATTTTAAAGTTTTTCACTTGTTTTATGGTTTAGTATTGTTATAGCTTGACCAAACCCTTTTGTTTTCAAACCTTGGTACAAAGAATAGAATTATTCCCTGTGAAACTATTCTTAGTCCATTGACCTTTGTATTGTTAAAGCTAGGTCTTTTGTTTTAAAACCTTGGTGTTAAGAGAAGAATTATTCCTGGTGAAACTTCTCCTAACCCATTTACCTTATATTTTAAAGCTTGGTCCCTTTTTGTTTAAAAATTGTTAAGTATTTTAAAGCTTAACCTTTTAAACTTATTAGGTATT
The DNA here is from genome assembly GCF_029867415.1 of Vicia villosa. Classification (NCBI taxonomy): domain Eukaryota; kingdom Viridiplantae; phylum Streptophyta; class Magnoliopsida; order Fabales; family Fabaceae; genus Vicia; species Vicia villosa. The sequence continues at coordinate 42,769,064 of NC_081184.1, forward strand.
TTAAAGTCTAATCCCCTTTTAAACTTGGTAAGTAATTTAAAGCTTAACCCTCTTTTAAAAACTTGTTAGTATTTTAACGCTAACACAACAAAAAGATTTTGGCCACTTTGGCCCCCTTTTTTCCCCTTTTAAGAGGAACTACATAAGCTCTGACTTATCTATTGTTAAAAGGGTATGTAAGCCTAAGACGCGATGTCTTATCGAGGTCACTTTCAAAAACTTCTCTTCCCATCCCTACCCTCTATTTCAAACAAGTTTTTCATATAGGATATTCAAATGTATATATAAACAAAGACAATAACATAAAACAAAGAGGTTCCCATTGAGTACCATTGATATGAGGGGTGCTTAAAATCTTCCCCATGTATAACAAACCCCCGTAGCCAGATCTCTGATAAGTTTATTAATTTTGATTTTAAAAAATTTGTGGGTTTTATTCGCTCTTTCGCCCATTCCTTTTGGAAACAGTAAAGCGCGGCGGAGATTCTGTTTAAAAATGAGTTAAGTCTTTCCCATGACTTTAGTCTCACCAATTTCACCGCTACCGTCAGATGCTTACTCATTGAAGCTGTCACAAGTTCGGTGACTAAATATCGATCACTAAATTGTCTAGCATTTTTTCAACTGAAAATGGATAGTTCCTTTATTGGTCGCTAAATGTTATAATGACTGATTTATAAATCATTTCTGTCTCTAATTCAGTCACTAGACACAAAGTTTATAGTAGTGAATTCTCAAGTTAATGAGAAAAAGGAAGAGTTCTTCATGATACGAAACGAGTTCAACACATCCAATGTTTAATTAACTTATTTTGTAATATTATGAGAACGAGTTCAACACATAATATTAGAAAACGTTCTTCTATCACTAAATATTTAATTACAATTTATAGTTTCTATAGTATCGTCAAAAAAAAAAAAAAAAAGAATACAAATACAATTCTTAAACTACTTTTTTCAAACTTTAGTTTATCACGTTGTTTTTTAAAAAATTAAACTGTTGAATTATATAATTTTTATATTAGAAAAATATTTATCACTAATTAATTTGTTAAATCAATAATTTTTACTTATCCTTTATAGAAAATTGATATTATCTCGTATAAGCTTAAATCAACTATAAAATATCAATATTGTTAGACAGGTATCTATTTCAACTTCAACTCCAGATCTCATAGTCTCATTTCAGCCGTTTATTATCACGACTTCTCATAATTTCTTTTAAAAAAAATATTAAATTTATAATAAATTAAAAAGTTATTTTCTAAAATAATGATATGTGTATATTATTATATTTTTTTCGTGATAAAATATTAAAAGAAAAACATATATTTATCACTAATACATAAAAAACACTAATACAGAAAAGAAATACTAAACTAATATTTTTTCTTAACAACTTGGTACATGTATTCCAAACATTGATAAATATAATTATTTAATAGTTGAAAGTATCTAACTACTTTATAAAAATAAATCTTATATTATTTATATTGTTTATTTTAATATGCCAGTTAATATTTATATTAGATTTTAATTAATAACATATATAATTTATTTTATATTTTACTATGATTTTTATAATTATATTTTTTATAACAATTTCGTGCAATCACATGGGTATTTATTAGTATTCATATATAATATTTATAAATTTATAAAATAACATTTTATAAAGTAGTATATTTTTATATAAGTGTTTTATTTGTTGAAACAAGACATTTGAAATTTCGACTAAAAAATAAAAATATAGAAGGAATTAAAATACTAAAAAAAATAAAGGAGAAAATTGTGAGCAAAAAGTAAAATTAAATAAAGAAGAAACAAAAATTGTTAGTGACTAAAATTTCAGCAGCTAATATTTTTTTAAAAATTAATTTTATATATAAATCTCTTTTGAGATTGGATATTACAGTCATAGTTTTGATTATTAATTCGGTGGTTAATTTTATTAATGAACGATTTAGTGATGTTCAAATTTTATGAACATGATGTCAAAATGCCATGGTTATAGTGATTGAAATTTTTTAATCACTAATCCGATAACTACAAGTAAATTCTTTAGTGTGGAGGTGATCTGTTTATAAAATCCTTGTTCAATGAATATTATATTTTCTTGCTCCCGTACACACTCATCTTCTTTCTTTAGCTATTTTTCCTTTAATATGGCTAAGATACCTAATTAGACCCAAAAAACAAAGTTAGTGGGGCTATCACTATTCCTTATCATGGATCAAACAAGGTTTCCTAATCGTAAGATAGAGATGACTACAATCCCTCGAGTCACGTATCTTCTACGTGTAATTGTAAAGATTAATTTTTTGGGTTGGAGAATATTGAGATGACAACGTTTAAAAAAATAATATTTTGATTTGTTTTAATTATTTTTGTTTGAGACAAAAAGTTGTCGTATGATTTAATAAGAGACAAAAATTGATGTTTTTTTTTAAATCTTTCCATCTGTCTTTTTCAGTTTCATGATTAATTTTTGCAGAAAATATGATACAAACATGTTTAATAAATTTAGTTACTCGTTTTATAGTAAATTTAATGCACATCAAACTACTTATATTCAAAGACAAAGAAATCCCACATAAAGAGTATTTATATTGAAACATTCAAAGACAAAGAAATCCCACATAAAGAGTATTTATATTCAAACATTCAAAGACATACAAATCCCAAAGGTATCGTTGAAAATAACTCTTAATTTATTAGGAGAAGTCTCTATTATTTAATTTAATGAAAATATAAAAAAAACATAATGATAGTTATTTTTTGGGTGGATCATATAACTTATCACCACATTTGCATTTCCATATTTCCGCATCTGGTGGCACTGACACAAGGATAGGATTGCAAGGACTACAATCGCCACAACTGTCTTTGCAACTTGGAGGATGTGACCCAATTTTACTAAAAACCTTTCTTGACAACAAACCCTTGAACTCATCGGATTTGATTTGCGGCACAACCTTCTCTTCAATTTTCTCAATATGCTAAAAAAAACATAACAGTTAACTTTAAATTATTAATAAGTTAATACAACTACAATCATCATTTTCATCAAATGTACTACATAATTTTTATATACAAATATTAGGAATTTACTATAGTTTAATAATAATCACTTATGTTTTAACAAATTTTTAAAAACTGGATTGAATTGGCTGGTTGAACCTGTTCAACCTCGAACCGTAATCTAGTCCGGTTTAGTTTGAATCAACAAGCCGTAATGTCTATAAAATTGGAATAAAATCGTTTCAATCGCAAAAAACTAATATAACTTTAAAACCGATACCGGTTTTAGTGAATCAAACGGTTCAAAAAATTAATTTTTTTTAATGTTTTACCTCTCTTGTTTTTTTGTTTAAATCTAAAAATAATTAATTATAACAAACATTTAAAATTGAATGGTTGGAAAATAAAGAATAAAATTAAAAGACGCGAATATAATGCAAATGTAAACAGAAAAAGATGAAATAATGTAGTATTTGTGGCAATGAGTTAAGTGATGTTTGGTCTTGGAAGAGATAGAAAAATTATACTCATAAAGAACTTGTGCCTTTGAGTGAAGGAATTAGGACAATATATAAATATTGATCCCGAACTAATTTTTTATTTGTTATCGGGCCTTATATTTCATTCTTCTTCTTTTGTAAACTTGTTTATTAGTACTATATTTATTTGAGAATTTTCTTTTATAAATTTTTATATAAATTAATTTTATTAAGACAGTTAATAATATATTTATTTTATTTTTTTAGTTAAATAAAATATATGGTTTAACCACAGTTAAATCGATTGAACCTTGACCCATATATTTTAACAATTCATTCTCCAATTCGGCTTTTAAAACACTAGTTTTAACTTGAAACAATACCAAATAGTAATATAGGTTATAAATATTAAAATTGTGAAATAGTAGTAAAGAGGGTGATGCTATACCTGAATATCTATCTCATTTTTGGAAGTCATGGAATGTCTAACCTCTACAATAAAAAATATTAGGTGTTAATAAAATGAAGATGTAATATAAATATAATATTTAATAAATAAATGTATAATTTTTTAGTAAAACTAGAAATTAATAGAAAATAATTTTTTAATGCTTTTTAATAACAACCATTCATAAATGTTATTTTTAGGACAATTAAAATTAAAACAGAATATTAAAGAAAAAAATTAATGATTATATTTGAAACAATATAAAATATATTTATACTTTAATCTTTAATTAAGAATAATGTTTAATTAAAAATAGCATTAGCATTATTAGTTAAGAAGAAATGGAGAAGTATAATATCAAAGAATTGATACCTCTTGATGTAAGGGATGAGGCAATAATAGAACTGAAGATCACTGACAGCAAGAAAAATGTGACAAAATAAAACTGGGTTTTGTTCATTAACATTGTAAAAGTACTAAACACTACTCTCTTTTTTTGTTGTTGAAAAAACGGAATCACTACATTATTTATATTCAAATATTCAAAGACAAAGAAATCCCACATAAAAGTATTTATATTGATACATTCAAAGACAAAGAAATCCCACATAAAGAGTATTTATATTCTAACATTGAAAGACATACAATTCCCAAAGGTATCGTTGAAAATAACTCCTAATTTATTAGGATTTAGGAGGAGTCTCTATTATTTAATTTAATGAAAAGATAAAAAAACATAATGATAGTTATTTTTTGGGTGGATCATATAACTTATCACCACATTTGCATTTCCATATTTCCGCATCTGGTGGCACTGACACAAGGATAGGATTGCAAGGACTACAATTGCCACAACTGTCTTTGCAACTTGGAGGATGTGATCCAATTTTACTAAAAACCTTTCTTGACAACAAACCCTTGAACTCATCGGATTTGATTTGCGGCACAACCTTCTCTTCAATATTCTCAATATGCTAAAAAAACATAACAGTTAACTTTAAATTATTAATAAGTTAATACAACTACAATCATCATTTTCATCAAATGTACTACAAAATTTTTATTTACAAATAATAGGAATTTACTATAATTTAATAATAATAACTTATGTTTTAACCAATTTTTAAAAACTGAATTGAATTGGCTGGTTGAACCTGTTCAACCTCGAACCGTAATCTAGTCCGGTTTAGTTTGAATCAACAAGCCGTAATGTCTATAAAATTGGAATAAAATCGTTTCAATCGCAAAAAACTAATATAACTTTAAAACCGATACCGGTTTTAGTGAATCAAACGGTTCAAAAAATTAATTTTTTTTAATGTTTTACCTCTCTTGTTTTTTTGTTTAAATCTAAAAATAATTAATTATAACAAACATTTAAAATTGAATGGTTGGAAAATAAAGAATAAAATTAAAAGACGCGAATATAATGCAAATGTAAACAGAAAAAGAAGAAATAATGTAGTATTTGTGGACATGAGTTAAGTGATGTTTGGTCTTGGAAGAGATAAAAAAATTATACTCATAAAGAACTTGTGCCTTTGAGTGAAGGAATTAGGAAAATATATAAATATTGATCCTGAACTAATTTTTTATTTGTTATCGCGCCTTATATTTCATTCTTCTTCTTTTGTAAACTTGTTTACTAGTACTAAATTTATTTGAGAATTTTATTTTATAAATTTTTATATAAATTCATTTTATTAAGACAGTTAATAATATATTTATTTTATTTTTTTAGTTAAATAAAATATATGGTTTAACCACAGTTAAATCGATTGAACCTTGACCCATATATTTTAACAATTCATTCTCCGATTCGGCTTTTAAAACATTAGTTTTAACTTGAAACAATACCAAATAATAATATAGGTTATAAATATTAAAATTGTGAAATAGTAGTAAGGAGGGTGATGCTATACTTGAATATCTATCTCATTTTTGGAAGTCATGGAATGTCTAACTTCTACAATAAAAAATATTAGGTGTTAATAAAATGAAGATGTAATATAAACATAATATTTAATAAATAAATGTATAATTTGTTAGTAAAACCAAAAATTAATATAAAATAAATTTTTAATGCTTTTTAATAACAACCATTCATAAATGTTATTTTTAGGACAATTAAAATTAAAACAGAATATTAAAGAAAAAAAATTAATGATTATATTTGAAACAATATAAAATATATTTATACTTTAGTCTTTAATTAAAAATAATTAATATTTTTAACCCATTCTTTTTTGTGTGATTTATTTACTTTGTGTATTTTCATACCATGTTAAAAAATCCCAAAAATATTTAATATTTATTTAAAAAATAAATCCAAAAGCATGTCTTTTTATGTTTAAACATCAATTAAAAATTGTTTTGTTTTGATTATTTCTTTCATATAACTTTGTGAATGTCTTGTGAATATTTGATTAGGGTTAGAATAGGATGTCTTTGACTTCATTATGTACCCTTAGACCATTTCTTTTAAAGAATTTGGTATTTAACAATTAAAATCAATTAGGTTTAGGTGTTTATGTGAAAACCCTAACTTGAAACCCTAATTCAAAAACCCTAGGTTTAAAACCCTAATCCAAAAACATGTCGATCTTTGTTTATCCATGATTAATTAAGTTTATTATCTTGTACATACTTGTTTTTTTAATTGTTTTGTACTTAATTGTTATTTTAACCATTATCTTGTTAATTTCTCTTATATATTGTTTATCTTGTTAGAGGGACAACATCGGGGGAGGGTCGAGTTCGGGAGCATTGTTAATTTCCGGGACATTCTTTTGAGCAACACACCTTTGTGGGAGAGACACCACTTCTCCATCTAAAACCTTAAGGTGATAGGTGAGTGGGTTCTCCCACTTATATATGCTCAAGTCACCACACACATTTCCAATGTGGGACTATCCACACTCACACTTGATTCTCAACATATCTAACCCTATGTTTATGCATCATGCTAACCATTCATCATTCATACATGAGTTTGAATCCAAGGATTTAGATACATTCATCTCTCTTATTTGTTGATTATCATACTCAGTTGTTTGTTCTTGTGCCACATGATATCACACACACACACACACACACACACACACACACACACACTTGAGGTGTTCATTTTTAATTGCTTAAGTTTGTTGTTATGTCAAAAAGGATGGGAATGATATTGACTAAATTATCAAAGGTACTCAAACTCTTTTCCAATCTCTTTTATTTTTGTGTTAAGTATTTTAAAGTTTTTCACTTGTTTTATGGTTTAGTATTGTTAAAGCTTGACCAAACCCTTTTGTTTTCAAACCTTGGTACAAAGAATAGAATTATTCCCTGTGAAACTATTCTTAGTCCATTGACCTTTGTATTGTTAAAGCTAGGTCTTTTGTTTTAAAACCTTGGTGTTAAGAGAAGAATTATTCCTGGTGAAACTTCTCCTAACCCATTTACCTTATATTTTAAAGCTTGGTCCCTTTTTGTTTAAAAATTGTTAAGTATTTTAAAGCTTAACCTTTTAAACTTATTAGGTATTTTAAAGTCTAATCCCCTTTTAAACTTGGTAAGTAATTTAAAGCTTAACCCTCTTTTAAAAACTTGTTAGTATTTTAACGCTAACACAACAAAAAGATTTTGGCCACTTTGGCCCCCTTTTTTCCCCTTTTAAGAGGAACTACAGAAGCTCTGACTTATCTATTGTTAAAAGGGTATGTAGGCCTAAGACGCGATGTCTTATCGAGGTCACTTTCAAAAACTTCTCTTCCCATCCCTACCCTCTATTTCAAACAAGTTTTTCATATAGGATATTCAAATGTATATATAAACAAAGACAATAACATAAAACAAAGAGGTTCCCATTGAGTACCATTGATATGAGGGGTGCTTAAAATCTTCCCCATGTATAACAAACCCCCCGTAGCCAGATCTCTGATAAGTTTATTAATTTTGATTTTAAAAAAAATTTGTGGGTTTTATTCGCTCTTTCGCCCATTCCTTTTGGAAACAGTAAAGCGCGGCGGAGATTCTGTTTAAAAATGAGTTAAGTCTTTCCCATGACTTTAGTCTCACCAATTTCACCGCTACCGTCAGATGCTTAGTCATTGAAGCTGTCACAAGTTCGGTGACTAAATATCGATCACCAAATTTGTTTAGCATTTTTTTCAACTGAAAATGGATAGTTCCTTTATTGGTCGCTAAATGTTATAATGACTGATTTATAAATCATTTCTGTCTCTAATTCAGTCACTAGACACAAAGTTTATAGTAGTGAATTCTCAAGTTAATGAGAAAAAGGAAGAGTTCTTCATGATACGAAACGAGTTCAACACATCCAATGTTTAATTAACTTATTTTGTAATATTATGAGAACGAGTTCAACACATAATATTAGAAAGAGTTCTTCTATCACTAAATATTTAATTACAATTTATAGTTTCTATAGTATCGTCAAAAAAAAAAAAAAGAATACAAATACAATTCTTAAACTACTTTTTTCAAACTTTAATTTATCACGTTGTTTTTTAAAAAATTAAACTGTTGAATTATATAATTTTTATATTAGAAAAATATTTATCACTAATTAATTTGTTAAATCAATAATTTTTACTTATCCTCTATAGAAAATTGATATTATGTCGTATAAGCTTAAATCAACTATAAAATATCAATATTGTTAGACAGGTATCTATTTCAACTTCAACTCCAGATCTCATAGTCTCATTTCAGCCGTTTATTATCACGACTTCTCATAATTTCTATTAAAAAAATATTAAATTTATAATAAATTAAAAAGTTATTTTCTAAAATAATGATATGTGTATATTATTATATTTTTTTCGTGATAAATAGCACTACTCTTGATAAATATTAAAAGAAAAACATATATTTATCACTAATACATAAAAAACACTAATACAGAAAAGAAATACTAAACTAATATTTTTTCTTAACAACTTGGTGCATGTATTCCAAACATTGATAAATATAATTATTTAATAGTTGAAAGTATCTAACTACTTTATAAAAATAAATCTTATATTATTTATATTGTTTATTTTAATATGCCAGTTAATATTTATATTAGATTTTAATTAATAACATATATAATTTATTTTATATTTTACTATGATTTTTATAATTATATTTTTTATAACAATTTCGTGCAATCACATGGGTATTTATTAGTATTCATATATAATATTTATAAATTTATAAAATAACATTTTATAAAGTAGTATATTTTTATATAAGTGTTTTATTTGTTGAAACAAGACATTTGAAATTCCGACTAAAAAATAAAAATATAGAAGGAATTAAAATACTAAAAAAAATAAAGGAGAAAATTGTGAGCAAATTGTAAAATTAAATAAAGAAGAAACAAAAATTGTTAGTGACTAAAATTTCAGCAGCTAATATTTTTTTAAAAATTAATTTTATATATAAATCTCTTTTGAGATTGGATATTACAGTCATAGTTTTGATTAGTAATTAGGTGGTTAATTTTATTAATGAACGATTTAGTGATGTTCAAATTTTATGAACAAGATGTCAAAATGCCATGGTTATAGTGATTGAAATTTTTTAATCACTAATCCGATAACTACAAGTAAATTCTTTAGTGTGGAGGTGATCTGTTTATAAAATCCTTGTTCAATGAATATTATATTTTCTTGCTCCCGTACACACTCATCTTCTTTCTTTAGCTATTTTTCCTTTAATATGGCTAAGATACCTAATTAGACCCAAAAAACAAAGTTAGTGGGGCTATCACTATTCCTTATCATGGATCAAACAAGGTTTCCTAATCGTAAGATAGAGATGACTACAATCCCTCGAGTCACGTATCTTCTACGTGTAATTGTAAAGATTAATTTTTTGGGTTGGAGAATATTGAGATGACCACGTTTAAAAAAATAATATTTTGATTTGTTTTAATTATTTTTGTTTGAGACAAAAAGTTGTCGTATGATTTAATAAGAGACAAAAATTGATGTTTTTTTTTAAATCTTTCCATCTGTCTTTTTCAGTTTCATGATTAATATTTGCAGAAAATATGATACAAACATGTTTAATAAATTTAGTTACTCGTTTTATAGTAAATTTAATGCACATTAAATTACTTATATTCAAAGACAAAGAAATCCCACATAAAGAGTATTTATATTGAAACATTCAAAGACAAAGAAATCCCACATAAAGAGTATTTATATTCAAACCGTTTCAATCGCAAAAAACTAATATAACTTTAAAACCGATACCGGTTTTAGTGAATCAAACGGTTCAAAAAATTAATTTCTTTTTAATGTTTTACTTCTCTTGTTTTTTTGTTTAAATCTAAAAATAATTAATTATAACAAACATTTAAAATTGAATGGTTGGAAAATAAAGAAAAAAATTAAAAGACGCGAAGATAATGCAAATGTAAACAGAAAAAGATGAAATAATGTAGTATTTGTGGACATGAGTTAAGTGATGTTTGGTCTTGGAAGAGATAAAAAAATTATACTCATAAAGAACTTGTGCCTTTGAGTGAAGGAATTAGGACAATATATAAATATTGATCCTGAACTAATTTTTTATTTGTTATCGGGCCTTATATTTCATTCTTCTTCTTTTGTAAACTTGTTTATTAGTACTATATTTATTTGAGAATTTTATTTTATAAATTTTTATATAAATTAATTTTATTAAGACAGTTAATAATATATTTATTATATTTTTTAAGTTAAATAAAATATATGGTTTAACCACAGTTAAATCGATTGAACCTTGACCCATATATTTTAACAATTCATTCTCCGATTCGGCTTTTAAAACATTAGTTTTAACTTGAAACAATACCAAATAATAATATACGTTATAAATATTAAAATTGTGAAATAGTAGTAAGGAGGGTGATGCTATACCTGAATATCTATCTCATTTTTTGAAGTCATGGAATGTCTAACTTCTACAATAAAAAATATTAGGTGTTAATAAAATGAAGATGTTATATAAATATAATATTTAATAAATAAATGTATAATTTTTTAGTAAATCCAGAAATTAATAGAAAATAATTTTTTAATGCTTTTTAATAACAACCATTCATAAATGTTATTTTTAGGACAATTAAAATTAAAACAGAATATTAAAGAAAAAAATTAATGATTATATTTAAAACAATATAAAATATATTTATACTTTAATCTTTAATTAAGAATAATGTTTAATTAAAAATAGCATTAGCATTATTAGTTAAGAAGAAATGGAGAAGTATAATATCAAAGAATTGATACCTCTTGATGTAATGGATGAGGCAATAATAGAACTGAAGATCACTGACAGCAAGAAAAATGTGACAAAATAAAGTTGGGTTTTGTTCATTAACATTGTAAAAGTACTAAACACTACTCTCTTTTTTTGTTGTTGAAAAAATGGAATCACTACATTTATATATGATAACATTATGTTATAAAATGAGAACATTGTTTGGGCGTTGATATGACATTGACTAAAAATTTCTTATTTTGACTTTCTAGAACATGAATATATTTACTGTGAATTTCATTTTTTTTAACCTTATACAAAATAAAAATATTGACTATCAGATTCTTTCAGTCAAATCTTTATGTGAAATTTGAACAGAGTTAAATATTATGATAACAAGCTGTCATACCCAAAAATTTGCCCACACTATTTCTCTCCTTCAGATTCAAATCAAGGCACAATGTTCAAAAACACACTCTCCTAAGCAATAAGGACCAAAACTAGGGTTTTGTCTCTCTCTAAGAAAAGTCAGGTTCTGATAATTCAAGTGGACCTCATAACCTCTCACATGCTTCAAAGGGTCCTCACCTCAAGTGTCAAACTCTAATTCTTAAGATTGCTCACTCAATGGCCCAAACGATCAATAATCGACTAGTTGACCTAAAAGTCAACTATGGTCAAAGTACAGTCAAAAGTCCTAATTTTTTATCAACATCCTTATTATGAAGCATCATTCATCATTTGATCATGTAATGATCATGTTTCATCAAGGGAAGCTCAGAAATCAACAAAACCTAAGTTTCTAAATTAGGGTTTTACAAGGAGAAAGTCAACTGAACTTTGACCAGCCATAACTTTCACATGGAACATCAGAAATTTCCCATCCAAAGCTCATTTTGAAGGAAATTGAGTTCTCTACAACTTTGTCTCTCACATGCCAAGTCTAAAAATGCTTCATTTCAGAGATATAGATCAAAACAATATAGGTCCTTTTCTAAAGTCAACCAAAAGTCATCTTTTTCAAAAGAGCACACAAGGAGCATGGATAATTATTTTGACATGAGACCAAAAACACAGGTTAGAGGACTCTTCAAGGTTTCCAAAAAGTCCTAGATCTCCTCCATACCTCAAAAATTGAGGAAGATAGGCCTTGTCAAAGTTGGACCATTTTGAAAGGAAGAATGTGAAGAAAAAGGTTTCAAAATGAGTTTCCAATCAAATATAATCACAATTAGACCTCATAATTCACATAATTTCGTGCATAGGATAATTGGAAAAGATTGAGGCAATTTGGGACAAATTTAGAAAGATCTCATGCAAGAATAAAAGAAATCAATCAAATATTTTCTTCAAATAATCTCATGCTTTCTCTCCAAGATATTTAACCCTAATTCACCTCTTATATAAGGACAACAAGGGCAGACTTTCCAAGAACGAAAAAGGAGAGGTAAAAAATAGGGTTTCCAAGCTCAAAAATACACTTGAAACTTGAATCTTCGAATCCTAATTCGTACGTCAGTGTAGGGACTTTTCAACCATCTAGTCTTGTTCTGAAGGTAAGGAAAGGTGAGAAGAGTATCGTACACAGCCCCATGCTCATCATGTAGCCGCATACATATTCATTGTTTTCAAAACCATGTCAATGATTGTTCTTTAAGATGCATCCAGTTTCAATTGAAAATAATGTTGCTAACGTGTTTATATGATGTTTTAGAAGCATTTCCATCATTCATCCACGGTTTTTGATGGTCGGGCAAGCCATTGCCATTGTTAGGGCAAGGATTGAAAAATCTTGTGTTCTTGAGGTTACGAGGGGCTTCAGTCCAAAACGACTTCTCTAATGAGGTTGCAGGACCTTAAATATGAGTTATGGGCTATTTTGGTTATTTTCGAACGTGAAATCTTTAAGTTTTAATTCTTGCAGGTTCTGCTACAAAAAGTTTGCAGCGATTCCGTGGTTAAATCGTATCAAATACGTAGCCTATTTTTTTATGTTGATTAAAGGAAGAAGATGAGACAGCATGGCATGGGGAACGTAGGCGATTGGCCAGTCAACGGGACAAAACACTCTCTATGCGTCGCATTGGACAGTCAAAGCTCACATGGGGCCACGCGCATGCAAGTTTGAAATTAAGGGTATGCATCATATATTTTGTTTTAGTTTCACTTCAGTATCAACTAATCATCGCAGCACTGTTGGCCACGCACGAAGCCCCATAGCCAAGACTGAGTGAGTTCGATCCTCAACTCCAACATTTATTTTTCATCAATTTTCTGGAAAAAGCATGCGTTCAGATCCTATGTTGCTGCCCCATGCGAGATTACAATGCATCTTCCCACGTCAACCGTTGATCAACACCAAGATGGATCAGAAGGCTCCAAGATGCGAAGGTCTACCATACACCCCATGGAGCAATCACACCAGATTACCAGCTAAGTTTTCTCAAATTTTTATTTTTAAATACTTTGGCTATTTGTTTTTTTCTTCTTCTTTTTTTTTAGTTTATAATTCTTTTCTTTTTCATCTATTTATTTTCACCTATTTAATAAATTAATTTTTCTTTATAATAATTTTACATTTATTTATTTTAATCGAAAATCCGATTTTTCTTATAATATTAAACATAATTGTTTTTTTTGCTAATAATATTTTAGGGTAACAATTTAAGGTTCTGAACTAATTAAAATTATTTTATGCCCTAAATTTTGATTTCATCATGAACACTAATCACTGTTAGGTAGATGTCATCCATCAAATTAGTGTCTTTTCTCCTAAAACCTCATTCCCTAAAATTCAGGGTTTACCCTCGCTTCAAAATTTTTTGTTTGCCTTGCCTTTAGTTATTAATCAATCAGGTTTGTGAATTTTAATGCACTAACACTTCTCTTCTTCGCACCTATTTTTCAGGGTTACCCCAAGATCTTCCGACTACGCGCCACCAATCAAAAGCTAAGTTTCTAATCCTTTGCTTGTTTAATAATATTTTTATTTTTGTTATTATTTCCGCCTTCTAAAAATTAGGGTTTGCCTCGAATAGTCAATGAGTCCCTCCTACACTAATTTTCCCTATTATTTTCTGTTAATTCGCAGATGATCAGAGTCAATCAAGGGTTCGAGGAAGATCAAGGCGTTCAAGGATGCTTATACTATTTATTGATTTCTCTTATTTCCGCCTTTTAATTTCCCCCATCCCCGCAGGTGTTTATTGTAATAGCGTAGGACATTTATTTTCTGCCTTTAATTTCCGTAATATTAATTGTTGTGGTTAGTAAATTAGGGAGTGCAAGATCATCAATCAAACGTTAGATCACTAACAATACAAGATTAAATATTCGAATTGAACCACATGATTGCTGCACCCACACACCTTTAGGGTAATCCCTCTTGTTGCCTGTTGCCTACTAATTGCTGCCTTGTTGCCTGTTGCCTGTTGCCTTTAAGTTGTTAAAATAGTCAAGTCCCTCAATTCTCGAGGATACCTAAAGCAAATGTTTCCTTCAAAGTTATTCAAACTCCCTCGATGTTGCCTCGGTAAAATGATGATTTGTCCCCATTGCTAAGGTATCCTCGCATGATGCCTAAACATAATAAATATTATATCCTTCCCTTAGACTACCTACCCTCTTTATGGCAAGGGATAGTCTTATGGCGAACGATTTCTTGATGACCCTTAAACATCCAATTGAAAGACTTCCTGCCCTCTCATGGTATGGATAGACCCTTTCATCCGAAAGACTTAAAGAACACGAACGACGAACTTAGGGTAGATAGTTCTCAATTGCTTGCTCAATTCAAAATTCAAAATACTTTTCACACCTCCTTTTCAAATACTTTCAAAATGAGGCTACGCTTATTTACAAGCTAAAGTCCTTAATGAAATCTTTTGCTATTCACCCACGACACTTCAAACTTTTCAAACATTCAAACAAGTGAGCTAAGCAATTAAGAGCCCATGGATAACCATGGATGCAAAGGGTGCCTTACACCTTCCCTTTGTATAACCTACCCCCCGAACTCAAAATCTTTCAAAGGTCTTTCCTGTTCTTTTTGCCTTTCCAATTGGATAAAATAAAAGTCGGTGGCGACTCATGCTTAACCGCACATTTTCAAATAAAGTCAGCTCACCGTATTACAGAACTGGTGACTCTGCTGGGGATGCTTTCGAATAAAAGAGGGGTTACCTTAGAGCTTAGGATTCACTTTAATTGTTTGATTTTTCTACTTTATATTTAAAAGGCTGTTTTGGGTATTTACTTGTGTGAAAGATCCTAACCCGGATCTGAGAACCTTAGGTAAATGGCATGAGACCAAGGAGACTGCACAACGTATACTGATGTGGTTGATATGGTGGCCATCGTTAGTGTGACACATTTGTTTGTCCTGGTGTTCCTTGGGATCCGACTTGAGGAAACACTTGGCTGCTGCGTGGTGTCATTAAGCACTAATTTGCCCCTAGAACCCTAGTTGAACTTGACTTTGGCTTATTAGAAAGTAGCGAAATGGCTAGCTTTGGTTCCGACTGAAGTTGGTTGATACTCGAAGCTACACTCATATGAACAGGACTTTCAGGACCTTCTCGGTCGGTGATTCGATTGTCGAACTGAGATAAGCGCCTTCTAGAAAGGTCAATGATATGAGCTTCCTAGAACCCGATCTTTATATAGGACAGGTTGAACCAACTTAACTTCAGTGGGGAGGGTACTTACCTACGAACTTAAAGCAAGCCTCTAAACCTAAGGACACTTGTGTGACTTGTTTGTGTTTGCTACTAGCCTTTGCTTCCTTGCAGGTTTTGTTAAAGGACCTGTTTGCCCTTACTATCTCACGCTGTGCCTAAAGAACTACATTCGCAAAACATTCATGACATCATGACATCATAACATTGCATGTTAACTAACCCTTTCAAGGATCTTAGGAATTTAGGGCGCACAATTTCAGGTGCTCTTATCAAGGACTGAACTCTTATCAAGGGGCAAGAGGATTTACTTTTCTCCCGCCATATACCTTCCAAATCAGAGACGCTGTACCTATCAAGGGGCAAGAGGATTTATTTTCCTCTAGCCATGTACCTTCAAATTCAGAAGTTCCCGAATCAGAGGCTATGACCCACTGGATATGGTGAGCTTGATTCCCATAGAAGAACATCCAAAAATCAGAGTTCTTCAAACGAAGATGCGACCGAATCATTTTCCAATGTTGCTAACTAAATTTCCTATAGATCCTTGAAAATATTGCATCACTGGTTTCCACCACAGGTTTCTCACCTCCTCGCTGTTTATTTCAGCATCATGAATCTCGAGCAGTCAGTCAAAGACCTTCAAGCTCAGAATGCCCAGTTTCAAGATCTGATCCTGAACTTGTCCAAGGGGCAAGATGAACTGAAAGCACTCCTTACTAAGAAGAAGAAGAAGGGTAAGAAGACTTTGGGGAAAAAGCTTAGACCGATCTTACAACTCAGGGATGCCGAAGCCTCTGAAGACAGTGACGAAGATGAGCAAGATGATGATGCTAGTATCAAGACTGAGGCAAAAAGTAACCATGATGCTGCCAAGCCTTCTGAAGAAGAAAAAGATTATTACCATGAGAACGAACATCCTGATGACAAATACAAGTTGTTGGAGGAACGTATGAAAGCCATGGAAATTCAGAAGGTACCTGGACTGGATTTTGAAGATCTAGGACTCATCTCTAGAGTTGTTATCCCTCCCTAGTTCAAGACTCCTACCTTTGCCAAGTATGACGGAGTTTCATGTCCCAACCTGCATGTGAAATCATATGTGAGGAAGATTCAACCTCATACTGCTGACAAGAAGCTATGGATCCATTTTTTTCAAGAGAGTTTATCTGGAACTCAACTCGAATGGTACTATCAACTGGAGGGTACCAACATCCATACATGGGAAGATTTGGCAACTGCTTTTTATGTGCTATACCAATACAATGCTGACCTTGCGCCAACCCGAATGCAACTACAAAGTATGTCTATGGGGCCGAAGGAAAGTTTCAAGGAGTACGCTCAAAAGTGGAGAGACCTGGCGGGCAGAGTTCAACCTCCCTTGACTGACCGAGAGTTAACTGACATGTTCATGAGTACACTAACTGGTCCTTTCTACAGCCACTTACTGGGAAGTTCCTCATTTGGTTTCACTTACCTCATACTGACTGGGGAACGTGTTGAAAGCGGTATCCGAAGCGGTAAAATTCAAGTGGCTACATATTCTAATACCACAAAGAAGGCGCACAATGAGAGGAATGAATCCAATACTGTGGGAGCAGTCCTTAATCAAGTGCTGGTACGCCAAAAGGGCAACCAGCGCAAACAAGGCGCATCTAAAAGATAATTTACAAAGATCAACATAACTTTGGCTAAGGCATTACAACAGTTGCTGAAAGCAGGGTTGATTACTTTAAAGGATCCTCCTCTGAAGCCTAATACCACATCTCATCAATATAATCCTAATGCAAGGTGCGCTTATCACTCCGACAGTATTGGACATGACACTAATGATTGTTGGCCATTGAAGAACAAGATCCAGGATATGACCGACGCTGGAGAAATCGAGTTCGACGCCCCTGCAACCATGCCTAATCACAACAAGAGTGCTAATTTTGTGGATGGCTAGAAGGGTGGACTTTAAGATCATTAGTTTTACTATCAGTCGCAATTTCTTTTTCTGTTTGTTTAAACATTCGACTTATGATAGACATTATCTGTTTTAATAATCATCATCAGTGCATTGCATATGTTTGTCTTGAATAAATTATTTCGCAATCACTCATTTTAAATTATGTCTTTACCTTGCATATGTTTTGTGATATTCAACTCCTGCTAAGCTGTAAGCCTTTTAAGGGAGGATGACGAAAATGATACCGCAACCTCATACAATATGCTATTGAACGGACTATGTTGATGATGTACAGGCATTGTTTCAGCTCCTAAACAGTGGAGATATAAGGATGTTAATCCCTCGTCAACCCCGTTTGAGCTGAAGAAGTAGAAGTTTCTTTCTCACACAAATTAAACCCTTAATCATAACCTGGGGCAGGGTAGTTACTCAGTTAACTCGATTGTACTAGTTGTTGTTTACATAAATAATGATGGGTTCTCGCAACCACTAAGTCAGGCAGTCAATGTCCACCAAAAAAAGAAAAGATGTTAAGTCAAAACCTATGAAGGAGACTTATCAAAATAAAAAAAAACATCCCGCTGACTGTAATCTCAAAATAAACAGTTCAGGAAAAAGTTAGGGATAACAAAGTCAAAAAGGAAGTTGCTAAAAATCCTCGACAAAAGAAAACATTTCAAAGGAGATCACCACAAATCCTCGACAGAAAGAAAGTATTACCAGAAAGGATGACTGTCTTTGCAAATAAAAGTTCTGGTGCTCTAACCATCATCAAATTTCAATATTACGACTTCAAATTCTGCTAGAACTTAAATGCAAAGTTAAATGGGCATAGGATCGAAGAACATCACGAAGATTGGGATGGGAACAAATAAACTTTAAGCCCTTATCCTTTGTTTCTTAAACCGTGAACCAAGTCACGTTACAACCCTTGAAAGTTCTAACTGAAGCATGGTTAGTTCGAAAGCATAATGTCGCTAAAAAGGTATCCTGACTCCTTAAGATTTGCCATAAATACTGAGTTGATATCCTGTTTTTACAAACATCACGTTTTTATAAACATCACGCTTTTACATCTCTTGTTTTAATATTTTTCAAAAAAAAACTCAAGGCAGACTTATGCATTGCATCTCATGAATTCATTATTAAACATATTTTGCTACATAATTTCAAATATTAGCATCAGAAAGAATTTGCACAGGGTATGATCAATGACTCAAAGTTATCCCGACCAATAAAGATTACTCCAAGAAGCAATGTATACAAGGGGCACAACATGATTTGTCCAATCAATCAGGGGCAATCAAGTCAAGATCCCGAGAATCTCTCAAGGATGCCAAAACAATCAGGGGCATGCATCCAAGTAGATCGGAAGCTACCTCCCAATCAACTGGGACATTGCCCTAAGCTTATGATTACTAGGGGCATGTCGCCCATAGCACACATCTCATAAAGTCCTCGCGAGGCGAATCTTTATAAAGTCACTACTAGCAGGGGCAAATCTATGCAAGTCCAGTTGACATCTTGATCAATATCTGGTGGGGTGTCCTAATCAAATCCAGGAATGGTAGTTACTATAATACTAGGGGCAACTCTCAAGGCACTCATGTCTCCCCATAGAGTCAGGGTTCACAAGATTATATCCCCATAGAGTAATCATTAAGAAGAGATCTTCAAATGCTCTCGTCCCGACAAAGACATGGCTCCCCAACAGAGTTTACATCTCCAACACTTTGCTCTTCTCCAACATGGTTTATTAATATCTCAAACCTTCAATCAGGATACATCAAGTTACTGATCATTCCCAAGCAGAAATCATAAATCCCCAGCTACACATCTTCAAAACAAGATCAAATATCCAAGTCACAATGATACAGAGATTTATTTTCTCAGAACAACATCAGTCATACATCATAAACATCACATACATATTCATACATTGCATACATTACTTCAGGATGAACATACGGGTTTCTCATTTATTTGGAGAGACTCGTCATATAATACATGCATCATGACATTGCATATTTCTAACTTTGTTTTCAGGTTCCGCCTCGACAAGCATTCCTCTCAGATATAATCGAGCTAAAGATTCATTCTGACAAGCCTTTTACATTCCAAAACTTCATCAAATAACTTATCGACTCTAACGTGCAAGCATTCTCTATCAGATATGGTCTAATGTATGACTCGTTCCGGTATTCTCAGTCAGATATGGTCTAATGTATGACTCATTCTGGCATTATCTTCCAGATATGGTCTAATGTATGACTCGTTCTGGTATCCTTCTTCGGATATGGTCTAATGTATGACTCATTCTGATATTCTACTTCAGATATGTGTCGCTACCGCGAAAATTAACAGAGTCGCCACTAACATATTTATCCTGAAAAGGAAGGGAATGCCAGCAAACCATAAAACAAAACAACGGTCTCACGACCAGAGAAAAAGGGTAAGGGAGTCGGTTACGCGAGGGGAAGGTATTAGCACCCCTCGCGCCCATCGTACTCGATGGTATCCACGCTTGTGTCTAAAACTATGGGTGTGTAACAAATCTGCGCTAATCTGGATTAAAATGAATGCAGAATGTAGGGAAAAGAAAGGATTATGCTCGCACGGGCCCTACCCCGCTGCCTACGTATCTATTTTGCAGAATCAGAGCTACCGTAGCTCGGCTAACTAATTTTGTTTGTTTTGTGTTTTTTAGGTGAACGAGTTACATTCACACTCCGCTGCTCGACCTTTGGAGACTTATGCTTGGGAATGGAGCGGAAATAATAAGCTCTTAAGAAAAGAAAATCAAAGAGTGTGGTTTGTGTTTTAAAGAATGCATGAGGAAAACCTAAACTAAGGGGGAAAGCTTGCTACCTAATGTTATCATACAAAGGGTACAAGTCTAAGCTAAGCTATCAACCTACGAGGGAAAAGGGAAAGCACACAAGAATATCACACAAACGAGCATCCGCTCGTAAACCAAACAAAACCAACGGTACTGACCGAGTGGTAGAAAAGCGGTCCCGCCATAGCCAAGGGGAGCAGCTCAACCCAAGTCAACCAAGCATTAGACCTCGCGAAAATGATCGGGATATAGACAAGAGGGCGGACCCCTCTCAGCAACCAAGCCGTCACGGATCGTAAAGGAAAACGGTGCGTGCGTACACCGAGCATCAACGTCGAGCGACGCGAGCTGTAAGAAAGGCGGGGGTCCAGCTGCATGAATCATTTTCCTGACATACTCGATAACAAGATCTTGTGCAGGTTCGGAAGCGAGCAACGCGTAGCGTGCGCATACCAAACAGACTCGATGAGACTAGGCGGGGGTTGATTGCTAACCCTTTCCGCGTGCCTTCCATGAGGACTTAACGGAGTGCCATATAGGACTTATTACACCGTGACTCCCTGCCGCAAAGCACAAATATAAACACACCAACAAAAACAGAGCCTCTTTCGAGGGCTTGGCCAGATGCATGTCTAGGTCCTACTTCTCATGTTATTGGATGATGCGGTAAAGCGATAAAGTGCGAGAGAAATAAAACGAAACGGGATCAATACCAAACGGATGATGATCCGTAAACTAAAGCGAAGCAAAGCGAAGAAAGTAGAATCCCGCAAGCGAGCTAGCAAAGCAAAAGCAAATAGTCAGCACACCGATTAGCCACAAAAGCGCACAACGATCAACGTATGCATCAAGCATGATCACAATACACCTGCAAGAGGAACAAGTAAATCAAACAAGCAGATATAAAGTAATAGTGATCGTGTCTCCCGGATGAGAACACGATACGAGTGAATAGGATCGTGTTCCGCAAGTGAAACGGAACACACAAGTAACAAGTGCCGATCGGTGACTATCCAAGAGCCTTGCACACTAGCACACAGGTTAGAGATAACAAACATCGCAATCGGAATTGCGTTATTACCATAAAGCGAAAGGAAACGGACAAGTAATGTAAACATGGAATGGATGATGAAACATCAAAGAGAAATCAAACATGGATGATCTACAAATTAATGAAAACAAAGCATCTAGCAAGATAGTACGTCTCATAAGCTTTCCGACGATATAAAGAACGTGCAAATCGGAGCTACGAGTAAAAAGTTATGTAAGATTGAAGTTATAAAAGAATACACAAAATTTGCACACAGGAACCGGTTCCTGCATAGGACAACCCGGTTCCTAGTACTAAAAACCAGAGGCAGAAAACTAGGAACCGGTTCCCACCTAGGGACAACTTGGTTCCTGGTACTAAAAACCAGAGACAGAAAACTGGGAACCGGTTCCCACCTAGGGACAACCCGGTTCCTGGTACTAAATCACAGAAGCAAGAATATTTCATACAGCTGGGAACCGGTTCCTGGCTGGGACGAACCGGTTCCTGGCACACAAGCACAGGGAAAAAAACAACGCAGGAACCGGTTCCCACCTAGGGACAACCCGGTTCCTGGTACAAAAATCCAGAGAATCAGTATTTTGGATTGAGTGGGAACCGGTTCCCGCCTGGGACAACCCGGTTCCTAGCATAGCAAAATCAGTTTTTTAAGCATTTTTAGGCCTCGGAGCCATTCGCACTCAATCCAAAATCATTCCATAGGCAATTATCACAAGCAAACATCAAATTATGAATTACGCACGAGTCCACAAGTAAAATTATCCTAATTATGCAAAGTGCGACGCGTCGAGCCAAGCGAAAATCAAGCAAAAGTGCACCACATGCATTTATACAAACACTTTGAGTGCGACACAAGTAACATACATGGATATTAACAATTATGCACACAAAATCAACACCGAATCATAGATCCATACACGAACATCACAATTCATCATCAACGGATATCAATTACACACAATCAAACATCAATTCAAACGCGATTCACATGAACACGACTAATTCGAGCAAAAGATGAGCAAATTCAACAATCAATCATCATCAATCATCCATTAATCAAGAACAAGAGATAGAACTAGATTCGAATTCACATGATAATCAACAATTAAGCACTTAATTCAAGATTCGAAAGCATACCGGATGAAGATCCAAACCGAAGCGCGAACACGAACACGATACGAACGCGAACACGACACGAACTCGAAACGAACTCAAAAACGAAATCCGAAGTGTGAGAGAGAGAGGGCGCGCGAGTCTTGCAAGGGGGAGGAAGAGAAATTCGAGCTTCCGATCTTGATTCTTCAATCCATATTCTTGATCTTGATGAAGATTGATGAGTTTTTGATGAAAGTTTTATGTGATTTGTGGTTTTGATCTATGAGAATTGAGAGAGAATTGAGAGAAAGTGTTTGTGACAAATTGGTGAATTGAAATTATGAGAGTCCTCCCTTTGATTTGTGAAGAGTAAAATGTTTATATATTGTCAACGCGGAATGTCCAAATTGCCCTTGATGCGTCTTATTTTGGCTCGTTTTTAAGGAAACTCGGTTCGGCTCTGAATTCCGGAACCAAACCAATGCCACTGTGAATATGACCAAATCTGTGACCCGTCGCCGTGAGAATCACCTCAATCCGATAAGAGATGAAGAAAATATGCGTGTTTGAATGGCGAGAAACGCCGACTCATCTGGTGCGACTGTGCAGAATTTTGTGAGTACCGCTCAAAGAACTCGATAAAACCCTATCTTCAGCTCAGAATCTGAACAGGAATATGTGACGAAGAATCGAAGCTAACGAAATTTCTGAGAAAATGCCGCAGGAATGGACTTCATACGATAAAAATCGAAGAAGTTATGAATTTTCAAACTCGGCGCGACATACTCGAAAACACACTTTTTACCGAAAGAACGTGACGATCCTTAAAATTCTGGGAGTTTTCCGTGCATAATTGGGCCTCGGTCCGAACATACGAAATCTTGTTAATGATGGTACGGAGCTCCAGTTAAATTTTCAAGTGAATCCGACGAGCGGATTAGGAGATATGAATTTTCCGAGGTCCGAAACCCTACATTCAGCATTGTTTCTCACTATGAAATCCCAAGTAATTTGCAAATTTGGCAACCTTCCTCAAAGAATTGGCTTCCGAGCCAAACACGAAAGTTGTAGATATCGTCAAAACAGTCAAGACAACGCGGGAACTTATCTCATATCACCCCTCAAATATGACTTGCGAATTTTCTCTTATTTCCACTGTTTAAACCATTTTTCACACCTTATCTTCATAAACCCATGAAAACTCTTTATTATTTTTCTTCAATTTTCGAACGACGAAATAAACGTCGTTATTAACTTATAGCTCCAATAAAGAGGACAAATTTTGGGGTGCAACAGCTGCCCCTATTCAAACTTCTTGAACCTGACGAGTGAGAAACGAAAGTTTCGAACCGTTGAGGTGGAAGGAGATTGAATACCAGAATGAACCCAAAAATTTGCACTCTTGATCAATAGAAGATTCCGTCTTGTAACAAGAAAGAAATGTACCACCCCGCAGGCGAGGAGAAAAAACTTCGATTGATCTGGATAATAAATATGCTCCAACTTGTGATAAGAAGGAACGGGCACCCACAGGCAGGGGAAACACTTCAAATGATCTAGGCATCAAGAGAAGGAACATCTCGACTGATCTGAGTATCAGGCGTAGCAGATGTCTCCGAACTTGCATCGGGATAGATGTCTTAAGTCGATCTGGGAATCGAGGGAGATACATCGGTTGAATCGGACATCATCGGGTAATAGGTATCTCTGATCTGGGAATCTGGGCAGACATCTCTTCTGATGCAATTAAATCATCAGGTAGATATTCCTACTAATCTGGGAATTAGCGGCTAGCTCCTTCGTAAGACCACGGGGATCCGGAGGCGGCTCCTTCAACTGAACTGGGAATCAGGATAGGAACAATATCTCTTCCGAACTGTGTACGTCGGGGAAAGAATGCCTTTAAACTGATCTGGACATGATGCCAGAAAATAAGTAGGACAATCTTCATCTGAAAGACAAAGTCGATCAGGCAAACATCTCCATCTGATATGATGATATCAATGGCTTGCTCCTTCGTAAGACCACGGGGATCCGGAGGCGGTTCCTTCAACTAATCTGAATCTGAATATTAGGATAGGAACAGATGTTTCTTCCGAACTGTGTACGCCGGGTAAAGAAAACGTCCTCAACTGATGGTTAGGCATCAGGACTGGGCAAACGAATTTCTTCTTCTGAACGAACTAAATCGTCAGGGAGTAGATATTTCCAACTGATCTGATGTATCAGCGGGCTTGCTCCTTCGTAAGATCTTGGGAGATCCGGAGGCGGTTCCTTCAAAACTGAACTGAATATCAGGATAGGAACAAATATCTTCCACCGATCCGGGGGCATCGGGAATAGGAATGTCTTTGAACTGATCTGAGCTACGTCAGAAAATAAGTAGAACAATCCTCTTCTGATTCAAAACATCAAGATAATCGCCTATAATGACTAGGCGAATATTGCTCTCTGGGGAGCATTTGAATCTGGATAACTTTCCTGCCGAAAGAGACAGATATGATATGGTTTATGCATGATGCATGTATGAATGTATATGGAATAACGTTTTCGAAAAGGAAGACGCTATACGCTTTAGAGAATGCAATGCAAATGATGCATGATTCGAACGTTGCTTAGGGAAACAACGAATGAGCACTGAATTGCTGAAACAGTCCTGGAGAGATTATGGAACTCTGTGGGGAGGACAAGATGAGTAACCAAGGGTCACCATTGCGGTTGACAAAGATGGATCAGAAATCTGCTGGAGATGATCAAATCTGGATGCGAGCTCTGCTTGGGGAATGAATCCTGCTTGAGGATATGAACATCCCGATTAACTCCTCGGGGGGAAACCCTGGCAACTTCACTAGAGAAGCAAATTCTCGACACACTGGGGATGAGGAGATAAGAGCAAGTCGTGGAGATAACTCTGATGAGGAGTGACCAACTTGCTTGTATAGGACGCATTCCGCTGGGGAAGTCCTAGATGAGAACAGATCCTGCTGAGGATGCATGTGAATCTTTGCTGAGGAAAGAAAACTCAGTGGGGAAGATGAATACTTCTCCAAAGCGAGCTGCTGGGGATATGAGAGATCCGCTGGGGATAAGGAACTTAACATAAGAACCTTTTGTTAAGGCAATCCCACTGGGGAATAAGATGACTCTCCTGGGGAAAACAGGTCAATCTGTTGGGAGAGAAACACTCTACTGGGGAGAAGGAGGAATTCGGTCAAGGAACCTCATTAAGAGCTTGCCGGGGACTCAGATACCATCCAATCATGACTCAACTGGGGAGAAGACATTCCGCCGAGGATCAAGGCTTCTGGAACATAGAGAATGCATCAAGATGTGCTTTGATGAGGAGATGAGAATCTTGGAACAAAGAAAGTCTCATCCAGATATACTCAGCTGGGGAATGAGAATCTCTCGTTAGGATGCACTCGGCTGGGGAGTGATAATTTCTCATAGCTATGTCTGTCAATATGCTGATGCGAAGCGCTTGCAAGGACGTACCTGCGAGACAAACAAATGAAAAATGCCCCAGGATATAGCATGGCATCTTGGCCTGCCATCCTGGTCACACAAGACTTTGAAGTAGATTCAAAGATTTTATCATTTCGAATCATGTATTGTAAAAGCAATGCAGTTTTCATATGCAAAGTTTAACACAAATCCAGGACGTTTTATGCAAACAAAGCAGTAAAAGAAAACAGTTGTTTAAGATAAAGAGATTTTTATTAATTGCGAACAGAATGCTCGTAAAAGAGCGAACACATTTCAGAAGTAGTTCCTAGTAAGAGGTAACCACACATTTATTGAGTACAAGAGAAATGGCAATGTGAAAATGGATATTCATTGGTTCCGATCCCGCTATCACTTTTATAACCTTGACGCTCTCATCTCCTTGCATTGGAAGACCGTACTCATTAGGATTGATCACTGCCTGATCTGATAATGTCACCAGACTTGTGGACCCGAAGGGGTTTGGTAAGTGCTTTAGGGATTTGAGCTGCCAGGTGCAAACTCAAGAACACGGAGTCTTGCTTATCCCTCTGTCGGGAGCCCTAAACGAAGTGATTGGAATGTTGTGAATGCTTTAGGGATTTGAGCTGCCAGGTGCAAACTCAAGAACACGGAGTCTTGCTTATCCCTCGGTCGGGAGCCCTAAGCATGTATGAAGAGTGATTGCCAAGGTGGCATGCGAGATGTAGTCGTTCGCTTTTGTCCCTTTTTTGCCTAAGCCGCCCTTTCGGGTTTTCAACTTAGCGGGTATATTTGTTTCTTTTTCATTCTTTTGCCTGATTTATTTTCCTTTTTCTTTTTCTTCTTTTTCTTCTTTTTTTTTTCTTTTTTTTTTCAATCAGGTCTATGCGAAATATTTTTTGACTACATCCGCGTTCACAGGGTGCGGAAAGTTCTCACCATCCATCGTTGCAAGCATCATGGCACTGCCAGAGAACACTTTCTGCACAACAAAGGGGCCTTCATACGTCGAAGTCCACTTACCTCGAGGATCACCTTGAGGGAGAATGATTCTTTTGAGCACCAGATCGCCTGGTTTGTAGCTTTGAGGTCGTACCCGCTTGTCAAAAGCTTTCCTCATCTTCTTTTGGTACACCTGACCATGTCTAATAGCTGCCAAACGCTTCTCATCAATGAGGTTCAACTGATCCATCCGATTCTGTACCCATTCTGACTCGTCAAGCTCGACGTCTTTCATAATCCTCAGGGAAGGAATCTCAACTTCAACAGGCAATACCGCTTCCATACCATAAATAAGTGAGAAAGGAGTTGCCCCAGTCGATGTACGCACGGAGGTGCGATAACCATGCAAGGCAAAAGGTAGCATCTCGTGCCAATCTCGATAAGTCACTACCATCTTCTGCACAATCTTCTTAATATTCTTATTAGCCGCTTCGACAGTGCCATTCATCTTTGGACGATAAGGAGAAGAATTGTGATGCTTAATCTTGAAGGACTCACAAAGCTCCTTCATCAACTTGTTATTAAGATTCGACCCATTATCAGTAATGATCTTCTCAGGAATCCCATAACGACAGATTATATTGTGCTTGATAAAACGAGTAATCACTTGCTTGGTTACATTCGCATAAGATGCGGCTTCAACCCACTTGGTGAAGTAATCGATGGCAACCAAAATGAAGCGATGTCCATTAGAAGCAGTAGGCTTAATCTCTCCAATCATGTCAATGCCCCACATTGCAAAAGGCCACGGAGAAGTCAAGACATTCAAAGGCACAGGCGGCACGTGCACTTTGTCAGCATAGATCTGGCACTTGTGACAAATTCTGACATGGTTATGACAATCAGTTTCCATAGTGGACCAATAGTAACCAGCCCTCAAGATCTTCTTAGCCATTGTATGCCCACTAGCATGGGTACCAAACTCGCCTTCGTGCATTTCTTCTATGATTTTCGAAGCTTCTTCCTTAATAACACATCGGAGCAACACACCGTCATGATGCCTCTTGTACAATACACCACCGTTGAGGTAAAACTTAGCTGCAAACCTTCTCAGAAACATCTTATCAGTCACCGACGCTTCGGGAGGATACTCTTGAGTTTCGAGGAACTTTTTGATATCATGATACCAGGGATTACCATCCAACTCAACATCAGCCTCAAAGCAAAATGCTGGTTCGTCCAATCTGTTGATGGTGATGTTAGGCGCTTCATTGGCCCATTTCACTTTGAACATGGAAACCAACGTAGCGAGAGCATCAGCAAGATTGTTCTCTTCTCTAGAAATATGCTCGAATGTGATCTCATCAAAGTATGGAATGAGTCTCATCACATGCTCCCTGTATGGAATCAGATTCTGATGGCGAGTTTCCCAATCTCCATTAATCTGGCTAATGACAAGATTGGAATCCCCATAAACTTTCAAATACTTGATTCGCAAATCGATCGCAGCTTCGATACCATAAATGCAGGCTTTATACTCAGCCATGTTATTAGTGCAATCAAAACAGATCCTGGCTGTGAACGGAATATGAAAACCTGATGGAGAAGTAATTACAGCTCCAACACCATTCCCGAGTGCATTTGAGGCACCATCGAACACGAGCGTCCATCGCGATCCTGGTTCGGGTCCTTCCTCTGGTCCGGGAATGTTACAATATCTGATATACAGGACATCCTCATCGGGAAATTCAAACTTCATCGGTTCATAATCTTCGACCGGCTGATGCGCGAGATAATCCGCCAACGCACTACCTTTGATGGCTTTCTGGGTAGTATACTGGATATCATATTCAGTCAAAATCATCTGCCACCTGGCTACTCTTCCGGAAAGAGCGGGCTTCTCAAAACCATACTTGATAGGATCCATCTTGGAAATCAATAAGGTGGTGTGAACCAACATATACTGCCTCAGCCGGCGAGCAGCCCACACCAAAGCACAGCAAGTTTTCTCGAGCAGTGAGTATCGGGATTCACAGTCGGTAAACTTTTTGCTAAGGTAGTATATTGCATGCTCTTTTCGGCCAGACTCGTCATGTTGACCTAGCACACATCCCATTTAATTTTCAAGAACTGTGAGGTACATAATCAAAGGCCTTCCTGGAACTGGAGGCATTAGTATCGGAGGTTCTTGCAGATACTCTTTCACTTTTTCGAATGCTTTTTGACAATCATTATTCCACCTGGCCGTCTGATCTTTTCTTAGCAATTTGAATATTGGTTCACAAGTGGTCGTAAGATGAGAGATGAATCTAGCAATGTAGTTCAACCTCCCTAAGAAACCACGAACCTCTTTTTCTGTTCTCGGCTCAGGCATCTCTTGTATAGCTTTTATTTTTGCAGGATCGACCTCAATACCTTTCCCACTAACAACAAAACCCAACAGTTTTCCGGATCGCACTCCGAAAGTGCATTTGTTTGGATTCAACCTCAGTCTGAATTCCCGAAGCCTTTCAAACAATTTCTGCAAATGAACCAAGTGCTCTTCTTCAGTGTGAGACTTTGCAATCATGTCGTCAACATACACTTAGGATAGGAGGACTCACTGAGATTTAGTAATCTCACCCCAATCAACTTATATTTTTTTCAGGTGCAGTTTAGTAGTGTTTGGTCAGTAGCAGGTTTGGACTGAAGACTTGGAAGTGGTGATGGCTCGGAGACCTCGTTGGTTTTGACTTTCCGCTGTGCAAGATCCATTGAAGACACATGTTTTGTAATTATTATTATTATTTCATGTTGTATTCTAAATGGATCATCTTGTATCCTTAGCTTTTGTATGTACTCAATATCAATTTTAACGTTTCATGCATAATATACTAGTCAGTTATGTATGGGGTGTTACAGATTTCATGATGAAACATGAGTGATTGTTATGCTAATTAATGCCTTGTGTTGTTATTACATGATGAGATTCGAATTTGGTCAATTGGGGAACCTTAGGGGTGTATTAGAATGCTTTGGGACTGAATTATGCAGGAAAGTATGTCATTTTTTACTCTGCTTCAGGTGCAAATCGATTTGCATATACTGTAAATCAATTGCTCACTGAAAGAAAAATGACTTTTATTGTTTTGATCATATCTTGAGTTTCGTAACTCGAAATGAAGCCCGGTCGGAAGCGTTGGAAAGGACTTTTAATGATCTTTATGAATATGCTTAGATATAATGCTTTTAATTGATTTAAAAGCTATGGCAAATGGACTTTTAGTTACATGATGTTGGATTAACATTAATAGAATTAAGAAATGTATGTTTAATTCCCCCGAGTGCGGTTCTGTTCCATGTCGGGAATCGGAAGCCTCTTTGTTACGAGACTAATGTGTGTCCATGTACGTTCTAAATAATTATATGGTTTGATTATGTTTAATATATTCCATGATCGAAACATATTTAACTCACATGTGACGAGTATGTACAAATGGCATGATATTTATACGATGGATTTTGTCTAATATTATATGCATATAATACAATGTAAATTGTTTTCCCGTCGTTCCGGTTGGACGTTCGGATGCTTGATTTTTGTGAACTTGCTTTGGTTGAATATGCGTGAATCGGAGTATAACCGTACTACTAGGATAGTAAATCCTGTTTACCCACTATGTGGATGCCCATTGGTAGCCCGTGTGGCGTTTGTGATATGTATTATATACCATGGATGATTTGGCTTTTATGCCTGTTCTATATACGTTTCTATATCTGTATATTTTGCGTTACCTGAGCTACTATTGCGGTGGAAGCAAGTGAGGGTCTTTAATGGCGTTTCCCACTTGGTAACTCACCTGCGTGATTAGTATGGTAAGTGGGTGATGCCACGTAGGCAATCACTGAATTACTTACCTCTAGTAACGTCAATTAGACAATGTTACTAGGCTTTCGCCCGGTGGGCTTGTACGTCGAAGAGAATGTATTGCACCTGTTTACTCACCTGCGTACAAAGGATGAATACCATTGTAGTGGAAGCAAGACCGGGGTCTTTAATGGCGTTTCCCACTTGGTAACTCACTGGTGTGCTTGGTGATGAGGTTGTAAATGCCACGTAGGCAATGGTACAACATAACTCATCTCGGGTGGAATTCCATATAGGAATGACCCGAATTCATCGTGCGGTGTGCTTGTGCAAGTCTTTCGACATATATGTACTTGGATACTCAACGAGGGTACGTGGCAGAGGTAGCCTAGTCAGATGGGTATAACTCCTTGATTCCTCACATAAGGATGTGAGTTTGCATATTGTGAATTGTTGTTTTATTGAACGCCTCATTGGATAGTTAAGGGACTTCCAATGGTGGTGTATCCTTGTTTGTACTTGTACCTGACCGTGAGGAAACCTGGATTCTCAGTGAATCTGTTTGTTTGCATGCACCCTGTAGAACCGAGTGAACCCATAAGATAGGGGAACTCACTGAGATTTAGTAATCTCACCCCATTCCAATTATTATTTTATTCAGGAACAAGTTATAAATGTTAGATTTGCTAGATGATCGGTTTCAAAGCTGCAGATATGCAGAAGGTAGGAAGACCTCTGTAGAAGTTACCTTTCCGCTGTGCAATGATGAAGACAAGCTTCTTGGATACTCTATAATTAAGATTTATGTTGTATTCAGTTTTTTTTTCAATTCTTGTCTTTCACCTAGTTTGTATGTTTCTTGTACCATAAATAACATTACCGCATATTATTCTAGACATATATGTACGGGGTGTTACAGTTTCAATTTTAATTACAATTTATTATAGGAGTTATACAAAGCAATTTTATGCAATAATTATTATTTTAATTTTGTGATTATTATAATTGTATAATGTTTAATTTTAATGTATTCTGAATATAAATTTTAGTTCTTAATTTTGAAAATTGATTCTTAACATAAGGAGTTACTTTTTACTATTAATATTCATATTTATTATTATTATTATTATTATTATTATTTTTTATATTTAATGTAGTATCAAATTAAAAAAATTAAAATTAGGGTTTGTGTAAATTATATTATTTAAATAAATAAAATAATTTTAACACATAATTTTATAAGAATAAAAATATGAATATTTGAACTATATTATTATTATTATTATTATTATTATTATTATTATTATTTTTATACTTAATAATGTTATTTATATTT
Organism: Vicia villosa; assembly: GCF_029867415.1. NCBI lineage: Eukaryota > Viridiplantae > Streptophyta > Magnoliopsida > Fabales > Fabaceae > Vicia > Vicia villosa. Next base: position 42,801,458 of record NC_081184.1, read on the forward strand.
AATGTAGTATCAAATCAAATTATATCATCATTTTTAATTTGATTGTAACAGAAAAGTCTAGTTTTTTGTCATTACTAATGGCATAAAAATGTAGGTTTTAATTTTTATTACAATTGATTACGGGAGTTATACATAATAATTTTATGCAATAACTATTATTTAAATGTTGTAATTATTATAATTGTAGAATATATTCATTGTATTCTTAATATAAAATGACATAAAAAACATACTTTTCAATTTTAATTACAATTTATTATAGGAGTTATACATTGTAATTTAATGCATTAATTATTATTCTAATTTTGTTATTAATATAATTGTATAATATTTAATATTTATTTTTATAATTCATATAAATTTTCGTTCTTGATATTTTTTAAATTTGAAAATTTATTCTTAACATATTTATTTATTATGATTTATATTTAATGTAGGATCAAATTAAAAAAGTTAAATTAGGGTTTGTATAAATTATATTATTTATACAAATAAAATAATTTTTATACAAATAATTTTAACACATAATTTTATAAGTATAAAAATATAAATAATTATATTATATATAAAAATAAAATCATTTGTATAAAAATAATTTTAACACATAAAATATTAAATATTAAAATATAAACATAAAAAATACATACACATAATATTTAAAAATATATACATATAAAAGTTTTTTTGTCTAATATTTATTTTATAAGTAGATTATATTTGAGAGTTACAAAATATTAAATAATAAAATACTATTAAAAATAGAAACATTAAAATACATACATATAAAAGTGTTTCATCCAATATTTTTATATTTTATATTTGAAATATATTTGATAGTTACAAAACATTAAATTATAAAATATTGTTATTATCATTATATGAGTAATTTGGAAGAATTATAGTTGATGTAGAATTTAATTTGTTGTCCATTAAAAATTAAATATAATTCTTATTATTATTATTATTATACTTAATTGGTAGAATTTAAATATTATTATTAAAGATATAAACATAAAAATACATACATATAAAAGTTAAAAAATATATACATATAAAAGTATTTATATCTAATATTTTTATACTTTATAATTAAAATTTATATGAGAGTTACAAAATATTAAATAATAAAATATTATTAAAATATAAACATAAAAATACATATATATATATATATATATATATATATATATATATATATATATATAAAAGTTTTTTATGTAATATATTTATACTTTATAATTGGAATATATTTGAGAGTAAAAAAATATTGAATAATAAAATATTATTATTATTATTATTATCATTAGATGAGTAATTTGGAAGAATTTGAGTTAGTGTAAAAATTAATTTGTTGTCCATAAAAAATTAAATATAATTCTTATTATTATATTTAATTGGTAGAATTTAAAAAATAAAATATTATTAAAAATACATACATATTAAAGTTAAAAATATATACATATAAAAGTTTTTATCTAATATTTGTATACTTTATAATTAGAATATATTTGAGAGTTATAAAATATTAAATAATAAAATATTATTAAAAGTATAAATATTAAAATACATACATATAAAAGTTTTTTATCTAATATTTTTATACTTTATAATTGAAATATATTTAAGAGTTACAAAATATTAAATAATAAAATATTGTTAGTAATTTGGATGAATTTGAGTTAATTTAAAAATTAATTTGTTGTCCATTAAAGATTAAATATAATTTTTATTATTATTATATTTAATTGGTAGAATTTAAGAGATAGAATTTTGTAGAGAAGACACATAAGCATGAGGCTATGTGAAGATGACACAAAAGCAAATGCTAGGGGTTTTTGTCTAGGGTTTCCATCATAACAACCTTACATTTATATTAAGTAGATAATATTTTGATTTTTTTTAATTATTTTTGTTTGAGACAATGTTTCAGTTTCATGATTAATTTTTACAGAAAATATGATACAAACATGTTTAATAAATTTAGTTATTCGTTTTATAGTAAATTTAATGCATATCAAATTATTTATATTCAAAGACAAAGAAATCCCACATAAAGAGTATTTATATTGAAACATTCAAAGACAAAGAAATCCCACATAAAGAGTATTTATATTCAAACATTCAAAGACATACAAATCCCAAAGGTATCGTTGAAAATAACTGTTAATTTATTAGGATTTAGGAGGAGTCTCTATTATTTAATTTAATGAAAAGATAAAAAAACATAATGATAGTTATTATTTGGGTGGATCATATAACTTATCACCACATTTGCATTTCCATATTTCCGCATCTGGTGGCACTGACACAAGGATAGGATTGCAAGGACTACAATCGCCACAACTGTCTTTGCAACTTGGAGGATGTGACCCAATTTTACTAAAAATCTTTCTTGACAACAAACCCTTGAACTCATCGGATTTGATTTGCGGCACAGCCTTCTCTTCAATTTTCTCAATATGCTAAAAAAAACACAACAGTTACATTTAAATTATTAATAAGTTAATACAACTACAATCATCATTTTTATCAAATGTACTACAAAATTTTTATTTACAAATATTAGGAATTTACTATAGTTTAATAATAATAATTTATGTTTTAACCAATTTTTAAAAACTGAATTGAATTGGCTGGTTGAACCTGTTCAACCTCGAACCGTAATCTAGTCCGGTTTAGTTTGAATCAACAAGCCGTAATGTCTATAAAATTGGAATAAAATCGTTTCAATCGCAAAAAACTAATATAACTTTAAAACCGATACCGGTTTTAGTGAATCAAACGGTTCAAAAAATTAATTTTTTTTTTAATGTTTTACTTCTCTTGTTTTTTTGTTTAAATCTAAAAATAATTAATTATATCAAACATTTAAAATTGAATGGTTGAAAAGTAAAGAATAAAATTAAAAGACGCGAAGATAATGCAAATGTAAACAGAAAAAGATGAAATAATGTAGTATTTGTGGACATAAGTTAAGTGATGTTTGGTCTTGGAAGATATAGAAAAATTATACTCATAAAGAACTTGTGCCTTTGAGTGAAGGAATTAGGACAATATATAAATATTGATCCTGAACTAATTTTTTATTTGTTATCGCGCCTTATATTTCATTCTTCTTCTTTTGTAAACTTGTTTATTAGTACTATATTTATTTGAGAATTTTATTTTATAAATTTTTATATAAATTAATTTTATTAAGACAGTTAATAATATATTTATTTTATTTTTGTAGTTAAATAAAATATATGGTTTAACCACAGTTAAATCGATTGAACCTTGACCCATATATTTTAACAATTCATTCTCCGATTCGGCTTTTAAAACATTAGTTTTAACTTGAAACAATACCAAATAATAATATAGGTTATAAATATTATAAATTGTGAAATAGTAGTAAAGAGGGTGATGCTATACCTGAATATCTATCTCATTTTTGGAAGTCATGGAATGTCTAACTTCTACAATAAAAAATATTAGGTGTTAATAAAATGAAGATGTAATATAAATATAATATTTAATAAATAAATGTATAATTTTTTAGTAAAACCAGAAATTAATAGAAAATAATTTTTTAATGCTTTTTAATAACAACCATTCATAAATGTTATTTTTAGGACAATTAAAATTAAAACAGAATATTAAAGAAAAAATTAATGATCATATATGAAACAATATAAAATATATTTATACTTTAATCTTTAATTAAGAATAATGTTTAATTAAAAATAGCATTAGCATTATTAGTTAAGAAGAAATGGAGAAGTATAATATCAAAGAATTGATACCTCTTGACGTAATGGATGAGGCAATAATAGAACTGAAGATCACTGACAGCAAGAAAAATGTGACAAAATAAAGCTGGGTTTTGTTCATTAACATTGTAAAAGTAATAAACACTACTCTCTTTTTTTGTTGTTGAAAAAACGGAATCACTACATTATTTATATTCAAATATTCAAAGACAAAGAAATCCCACATAAAGAGTATTTATATTGAAACATTCAAAGACAAAGAAATCCCACATAAAGAGTATTTATATTCAAACATTCAAAGACATACAAATCCCAAAGGTATCGTTGAAAATAACTCTTAATTTATTAGGATTTAGGAGGAGTCTCTATTATTTAATTTAATGAAAAGATAAAAAAAAACATAATGATAGTTATTTTTTGGGTGTATCATATAACTTATCACCATATTTGCATTTCCATATTTCCGCATCTGGTGGCACTGACACAAGGATAGGATTGCAAGGACTACAATTGCCACAACTGTCTTTGCAACTTGGAGGATGTGACCCAATTTTACTAAAAACCTTTCTTGACAACAAACCCTTGAACTCATCGGATTTGATTTGCGGCACAACCTTCTCTACAATTTTCTCAATATGCTAAAAAAAACATAACAGTTAACTTTAAATTATTAATAAGTTAATACAACTACAATCATCATTTTCATCAAATGTACTACAAAATTTTTGTTTACAAATATTAGGAATTTACTATAGTTTAATAATAATAACTTATGTTTTAACCAATTTTTAAAAACTGAATTGAATTGGCTGGTTGAACCTGTTCAACCTAGAACCGTAATCTAGTCCGGTTTAGTTTGAATCAACAAGCTGTTATGTCTATAAAATTGGAATAATATCGTTTCAATCGCAAAAAACTAATATAACTTTAAAACCGATATCGGTTTTAGTGAATCAAACGGTTCAAAAAAATAATTTTTTTTTAATGTTTTACTTCTCTTGTTTTTTTGTTTAAATCTAAAAATAATTAATTATAACAAATATTTAAAATTGAATGGTTGGAAAATAAAGAATAAAATTAAAAGACGCGAAGATAATGAAAATGTAAACAGAAAAAGAAGAAATAATGTAGTATTTGTGGACATGAGTTAAGTGATGTTTGGTCTTGGAGGAGATAAAAAAAATTATACTCATAAAGAACTTGTGCCTTTGAGTGAAGGAATTAGTACAATATATAAATATTGATCCTGAACTAATTTTTTATTTGTTATCGCGTCTTATATTTCATTCTTCTTCTTTTGTAAACTTATTTAGTAGTACTATATTTATTTGAGAATTTTATTTTATAAATTATTATATAAATTAATTTTATTAAGACAGTTAATAATATATTTATTTTATTTATTTAGTTAAATAAAATATATGGTTTAAACACAGTTAAATCTATTGAACCTTGACCCATATATTTTAACAATTCATTCTCCGATTCGGCTTTTAAAACATTAGTTTTAACTTGAAACAATACCAAATAATAATATAGGTTATAAATATTAAAATTGTGAAATAGTAGTAAGGAGGGTGATGTTATACCTGAATATCTATCTCATTTTTGAAAGTCATGGAATGTCTAACTTCTACAATAAAAAATATTAGGTGTTAATAAAATGAAGATGTAATATAAATATAATATTTAATAAATAAATGTATAATTTGTTAGTAAAACAAGAAATTAATATAAAATAATTTTTTAATGTTTTTTAATAACAACCATTCATAAATGTTATTTTTAGGACAATTAAAATTAAAACAGAATATTAAAGAAAAAAATTAATGATTATATTTGAAACAATATAAAATATATTTATACTTTAATCTTTAATTAAAAATAATTAATATTTTTAACCCATTCTTTTTTGTGTGATTTATTTACTTTGTGTATTTTCATACCATGTTAAAAAATCCCAAAAATATTTAATATTTATTTAAAAAATTAATCCAAAAGCATGTCTTTTTATGTTTAAACATCAATTAAAAATTGTTTTGTTTTGATTATTTCTTTCATATAACTTTGTGAATGTTTTGTGAATATTTGTTTAGGGTTAGAATAGGATGTCTTTGACTTCATTATGTAACCTTAGACCATTTCTTTTAAAGAATTTGGTATTTAACAATCAAAATCAATTAGGTTTAGGTGTTTATGTGAAAACCGTAACTTGAAACCCTAATTCAAAAATCCTAGGTTTAAAATCCTAATCCAAAAACATGTTGATCTTTCTTTATCCATGATTAATTAAGTTTGTTATCTTGTACATACTTGTTTTTTTTTAATTGTTTTATAATTAATTGTTATTTTAACCATTATCTTGTTAATTTCTCTTATATATTGTTTATCTAACCCTGTGTTTATGCATCATGCTGACCATTCATCATTCATACATGAGTTTGAATCCAAGGGTTTAGATAAATTCATCTCTCTTATTTGTTGGTTATCATACTCACTTGTTTGTTCTTGTGCCACGTGATATCACACACACACACACACACACACACACACACACACACACACTTGAGGTGTTCATTGTTAATTGCTTAAGTTTGTTGTTATGTCAAAAAGGATGAGAATGATATTGACTAAATTATCAAAGGTACTCAAACTCTTTTCCAATCTCTTTTATTTTTGTGTTAAGTATTTTAAAGTTTTTCACTTGTTTTATGGTTTAGTATTGTTAAAGCTTGACCAAACCCTTTTGTTTTCAAACCTTGGTACAAAGAATAGAATTATTTCCTGTGAAACTATTCTTAGTCCATTGACCTTTGTATTGTTAAAGCTAGGTCTTTTGTTTTAAATCCTTGGTGTTAAGAGAAGAATTATTCCTGGTGAAACTTCTCCTAACCCATTGACCTTATATTTTAAAGCTTGGTCCCTTTTTGTTTTAAAATTGTTAAGTATTTTAAAGCTTAACCTTTTAAACTTACTGGGTATTTTAAAGTCTAATCCCCTTTTAAACTTGGTAGGTATTTTAAAGCTTAACCCTCTTTTAAAAACTTGTTAGTATTTTAACGCTAACACAACAAAAAGATTTTGGCCACTTTGGCCCCCTTTTTTCCCCTTTTAAGAGGAACTACAGAAGCTCTGACTTATCTATTGTTAAAGGGGTATGTAGGCCTAAGACGCGATGTCTTATCGAGGTCACTTTCAAAAACTTCTCTACCCATCCCTACCCTCTATTTCAAACAAGTTTTTCATATAGGATATTCAAATGTATATATAAACAAAGACAATAACATAAAACAAAGAGGTTCCCATTGAGTACCATTGATATGAGGGGTGCTTAAAATCTTCCCCATGTATAACAAACCCCCCGTAGCCAGATCTCTGATAAGTTTATTAGTTTTGATTTTAAAAATATTTGTGGGTTTTATTCGCTCTTTCGCCCATTCCTTTTGGAAATAGTAAAGCGCGGTGGAGATTCTGTTTAAAAATGAGCTAAGTCTTTCCTATGACTTTAGTCTCACCAATTTCACCACTACCGTCAGATGCTTAGTCATTGAAGCTGTCACAAGTTCGGTGACTAAATATCGATCACTAAATTGTCTAGCATTTTTTCAACTGAAAATGGATAGTTCCTTTAGGGTTTAGGGTTAGAATAGGATGTCTTTGACTTCATTATGTACCCTTAGACCATTTCTTTTAAAGAATTTGGTATTTAACAATTAAAATCAATTAGGTTTAGGTGTTTATGTGAAAACCCTAATTTGAAACCCTAATTCAAAAACCCTAGGTTTAAAACCCTAATCCAAAAACATGTTGATCTTTGTTTATCCATGATTAATTAAGTTTGTTATCTTGTACATACTTGTTTTTTTAATTGTTTTGTACTTAATTGTTATTTTAACCATTATCTTGTTAATTTCTCTTATATATTGTTTATCTTGTTAGAGGGACAACATCGGGGGAGGGTCGAGTTCGGGAGCATTGTTAATTTTCGGGACATTCCTTTGAGCAACACACCTTTGTGGGAGAGACACCACTTCTCCACCTAAAACCTTAAGGTGATAGGTGAGTTGGTTCTCCCACTTATATATGCTCAAGTCACCACACACATTTCCAATGTGGGACTATCCACACTCACACTTGATTCTCAACACTCCCCCTCAAGTGTGAGTCTTACACAATGCTCCCCCTCATGTGGAAGCTTCTCTTCCACATACACTTGTATCCGTTGACTTCAACTGCATGTATTTGTTGATTCTCTTCAACTCCATGTATCCGTTGAATTTATACTACAAGTTTTAGCTGGTCCCTTTTTCTCGAACCAAAGGCTCATGATACCATTGTTAGAGGGACAACATCGGGAGAGGGTCGAGTTCGGGAGCATTGTTAATTTCTGGGACATTCCTTTGAGCAACACACCTTTGTGGGAGAGACACCACTTCTCCATCTAAAACCTTAAGGTGATAGGTGAGTGGGTTCTCCCACTTATATATGCTCAAGTTACCACACACATTTCCAATGTGGGACTATCCACACTCACACTTGATTCTCAACTTATCTAACCCTATGTTTACGCATCATGCTAACCATTCATCATTCATACATGAGTTTGAATCCAAGGATTTAGATACATTCATCTCTCTTATTTGTTGATTATCATACTCAGTTGTTTGTTCTTGTGCCACATGATATCACACACACACACACACACACACACACTTGAGGTGTTCATTGTTAATTGCTTAAGTTTGTTGTTATGTCAAAAAGGATGGGAATGATATTGACTAAATTATCAAAGGTACTCAAACTCTTTTCCAATCTCTTTTATTTTTGTGTTAAGTATTTTAAAGTTTTTCACTTGTTTTATGGTTTAGTATTGTTATAGCTTGACCAAACCCTTTTGTTTTCAAACCTTGGTACAAAGAATAGAATTATTCCATGTGAAACTATTCTTAGTCCATTGACCTTTGTATTGTTAAAGCTAGGTCTTTTGTTTTAAAACCTTGGTGTTAAGAGAAGAATTATTCCTGGTGAAACTTCTCCTAACCCATTGACCTTATATTTTAAAGCTTGGTCCCTTTTGTTTTAAAATTGTTAAGTATTTTAAAGCTTAACCTTTTAAACTTATTAGGTATTTTAAAGTCTAATCCCCTTTTAAACTTGGTAAGTAATTTAAAGCTTAACCCTCTTTTAAAAACTTGTTAGTATTTTAACGCTAACACAACAAAAAGATTTTGGCCACTTTGGCCCCCTTTTTTCCCCTTTTAAGAGGAACTACAGAAGCTCTGACTTATCTATTGTTAAAAGGGTATGTAGGCCTAAGACGCGATGTCTTATCGAGGTCACTTTCAAAAACTTCTCTTCCCATCCCTACCCTCTATTTCAAACAAGTTTTTCATATAGGATATTCAAATGTATATATAAACAAAGACAATAACATAAAACAAAGAGGTTCCCATTGAGTACCATTGATATGAGGGGTGCTTAAAATCTTCCCCATGTATAACAAACCCCCCGTAGCCAGATCTCTGATAAGTTTATTAGTTTTGATTTTAAAAAAATTTGTGGGTTTTATTCGCTCTTTCGCCCAGTCCTTTTGGAAACAGTAAAGCGCGGTGGAGATTCTGTTTAAAAATGAGCTAAGTCTTTCCCATGACTTTAGTCTCACCAATTTCACCGCTACCGTCAGATGCTTAGTCATTGAAGCTCTCACAAGTTCGGTGACTAAATATCGATCACTAAATTGTCTAGCATTTTTTCAACTGAAAATGGATAGTTCCTTTAGGGTTTAGGGTTAGAATAGGATGTCTTTGACTTCATTATGTACCCTTAGACCATTTCTTTTAAAGAATTTGGTATTTAACAATTAAAATCAATTAGGTTTAGGTGTTTATGTGAAAACCCTAACTTGAAACCCTAATTCAAAAACCCTAGGTTTAAAACCCTAATCCAAAAACATGTTGATCTTTGTTTATCCATGATTAATTAAGTTTGTTATCTTGTACATACTTGTTTTTTTAATTGTTTTGTACTTAATTGTTATTTTAACCATTATCTTGTTAATTTCTCTTATATATTGTTTATCTTGTTAGAGGGACAACATCGGGGGAGGGTCGAGTTCGGGAGCATTGTTAATTTTCGGGACATTCCTTTGAGCAACACACCTTTGTGGGAGAGACACCACTTCTCCACCTAAAACCTTAAGGTGATAGGTGAGTTGGTTCTCCCACTTATATATGCTCAAGTCACCACACACATTTCCAATGTGGGACTATCCACACTCACACTTGATTCTCAACACTCCCCCTCAAGTGTGAGTCTTACACAATGCTCCCCCCCATGTGGAAGCTATTCTTCCACATACACTTGTATCCGTTGACTTCAACTGCATGTATTTGTTGATTCTCTTCAACTCCATGTATCCGTTGAATTTATACTACAAGTTTTAGCTGGTCCCTTTTTCTCGAACCAAAGGCTCATGATACCATTGTTAGAGGGACAACATCGGGAGAGGGTCGAGTTCGGGAGCATTGTTAATTTCTGGGACATTCCTTTGAGCAACACACCTTTGTGGGAGAGACACCACTTCTCCATCTAAAACCTTAAGGTTATAGGTGAGTGGGTTCTCCCACTTATATATGCTCAAGTCACCACACACATTTCCAATGTGGGACTATCCACACTCACACTTGATTCTCAACTTATCTAACCCTATGTTTACGCATCATGCTAACCATTCATCATTCATACATGAGTTTGAATCCAAGGATTTAGATACATTAATCTCTCTTATTTGTTGATTATCATACTCAGTTGTTTGTTCTTGTGCCACATGATATCACACACACACACACACACACACACTTGAGGTGTTAATTGTTAATTGCTTAAGTTTGTTGTTATGTCAAAAAGGATGGGAATGATATTGACTAAATTATCAAAGGTACTCAAACTCTTTTCCAATCTCTTTTATTTTTGTGTTAAGTATTTTAAAGTTTTTCACTTGTTTTATGGTTTAGTATTGTTAAAGCTTGACCAAACCCTTTTGTTTTCAAACCTTGGTACAAAGAATAGAATTATTCCATGTGAAACTATTCTTAGTCCATTGACCTTTGTATTGTTAAAGCTAGGTCTTTTGTTTTAAAACCTTGGTGTTAAGAGAAGAATTATTCCTGGTGAAACTTCTCCTAACCCATTGACCTTATATTTTAAAGCTTGGTCCCTTTTGTTTTAAAATTGTTAAGTATTTTAAAGCTTAACCTTTTAAACTTATTAGGTATTTTAAAGTCTAATCCCCTTTTAAACTTGGTAAGTAATTTAAAGCTTAACCCTCTTTTAAAAACTTGTTAGTATTTTAACGCTAACACAACAAAAAGATTTTGGCCACTTTGGCCCCCTTTTTTCCCCTTTTAAGAGGAACTACAGAAGCTCTGACTTATCTATTGTTAAAAGGGTATGTAGGCCTAAGACGCGATGTCTTATCGAGGTCACTTTCAAAAACTTCTCTTCCCATCCCTACCCTCTATTTCAAACAAGTTTTTCATATAGGATATTCAAATGTATATATAAACAAAGACAATAACATAAAACAAAGAGGTTCCCATTGAGTACCATTGATATGAGGGGTGCTTAAAATCTTCCCCATGTATAACAAACCCCCCATAGCCAGATCTCTGATAAGTTTATTAGTTTTGATTTTAAAAAAATTTGTGGGTTTTATTCGCTCTTTCGCCCAGTCCTTTTGGAAACAGTAAAGCGCGGTGGAGATTCTGTTTAAAAATGAGCTAAGTCTTTCCCATGACTTTAGTCTCACCAATTTCACCGCTACTGTCAAATGCTTAGTCATTGAAGCTGTCACAAGTTCGGTGACTAAATATCGATCACTAAATTGTCTAGCATTTTTTCAACTGAAAATGGATAGTTCCTTTAGGGTTTAGGGTTAGAATAGGATGTCTTTGACTTCATTATGTACCCTTAGACCATTTCTTTTAAAGAATTTGGTATTTAACAATTAAAATCAATTAGGTTTAGGTGTTTATGTGAAAACCCTAACTTGAAACCCTAATTCAAAAACCCTAGGTTTAAAACCCTAATCCAAAAACATGTTGATCTTTGTTTATCCATGATTAATTAAGTTTGTTATCTTGTACATACTTGTTTTTTAATTGTTTTGTACTTAATTGTTATTTTAACCATTATCTTGTTAATTTCTCTTATATATTGTTTATCTTGTTAGAGGGACAACATCGGGGGAGGGTCGAGTTCGGGAGCATTGTTAATTTTCGGGACATTCCTTTGAGCAACACACCTTTGTGGGAGAGACACCACTTCTCCACCTAAAACCTTAAGGTGATAGGTGAGTTGGTTCTCCCACTTATATATGCTCAAGTCACCACACACATTTCCAATGTGGGACTATCCACACTCACACTTGATTCTCAACACTCCCCCTCAAGTGTGAGTCTTACACAATGCTCCCCCCCATGTGGAAGCTTTTCTTCCACATACACTTGTATCCGTTGACTTCAACTGCATGTATTTGTTGATTCTCTTCAACTCCATGTATCCGTTGAATTTATACTACAAGTTTTAGATGGTCCCTTTTTCTCGAACCAAAGGCTCATGATACCATTGTTAGAGGGACAACATCGGGAGAGGGTCGAGTTCGGGAGCATTGTTAATTTCTGGGACATTCCTTTGAGCAACACACCTTTGTGGGAGAGACACCACTTCTCCATCTAAAACCTTAAGGTTATAGGTGAGTGGGTTCTCCCACTTATATATGCTCAAGTCACCACACACATTTCCAATGTGGGACTATCCACACTCACACTTGATTCTCAACTTATCTAACCCTATGTTTACGCATCATGCTAACCATTCATCATTCATACATGAGTTTGAATCCAAGGATTTAGATACATTCATCTCTCTTATTTGTTGATTATCATACTCAGTTGTTTGTTCTTGTGCCACATGATATCACACACACACACACACACACACACACACTTGAGGTGTTCATTGTTAATTGCTTAAGTTTGTTGTTATGTCAAAAAGGATGGGAATGATATTGACTAAATTATCAAAGGTACTCAAACTCTTTTCCAATCTCTTTTATTTTTGTGTTAAGTATTTTAAAGTTTTTCACTTGTTTTATGGTTTAGTATTGTTAAAGCTTGACCAAACCCTTTTGTTTTCAAACCTTGGTACAAAGAATAGAATTATTCCATGTGAAACTATTCTTAGTCCATTGACCTTTGTATTGTTAAAGCTAGGTCTTTTGTTTTAAAACCTTGGTGTTAAGAGAAGAATTATTCCTGGTGAAACTTCTCCTAACCCATTGACCTTATATTTTAAAGCTTGGTCCCTTTTGTTTTAAAATTGTTAAGTATTTTAAAGCTTAACCTTTTAAACTTATTAGGTATTTTAAAGTCTAATCCCCTTTTAAACTTGGTAAGTAATTTAAAGCTTAACCCTCTTTTAAAAACTTGTTAGTATTTTAACGCTAACACAACAAAAAGATTTTGGCCACTTTGGCCCCCTTTTTTCCCCTTTTAAGAGGAACTACAGAAGCTCTGACTTATCTATTGTTAAAAGGGTATGTAGGCCTAAGACGCGATGTCTTATCGAGGTCACTTTCAAAAACTTCTCTTCCCATCCCTACCCTCTATTTCAAACAAGTTTTTCATATAGGATATTCAAATGTATATATAAACAAAGACAATAACATAAAACAAAGAGGTTCCCATTGAGTACCATTGATATGAGGGGTGCTTAAAATCTTCCCCATGTATAACAAACCCCCCGTAGCCAGATCTCTGATAAGTTTATTAGTTTTGATTTTAAAAAAATTTGTGGGTTTTATTCGCTCTTTCGCCCATTCCTTTTGGAAACAGTAAAGCGCGGTGGAGATTCTGTTTAAAAATGAGCTAAGTCTTTCCCATGACTTTAGTCTCACCAATTTCACCGCTACCGTCAGATGCTTAGTCATTGAAGCTGTCACAAGTTCGGTGACTAAATATCGATCACTAAATTGTCTAGCATTTTTTCAACTGAAAATGGATAGTTCCTTTATTGGTCGCTAAATGTTATAATGACTGATTTATAAATCATTTTTGTCTCTAATTCAGTCACTAGACACAAAGTTTATAGTAGTGAATTCTCAAGTTAATGAGAAAAAGGAAGAGTTCTTCATGATACGAAACGAGTTCAACACATCCAATGTTTAATTAACTTATTTTGTAATATTATGAGAACGAGTTCAACACATAATATTAGAAAGAGTTCTTCTATCACTAAATATTTAATTAAAATTTATAGTTTCTATAGTATCGTCAAAAAAAAAAAATGAATACAAATACAATTCTTAAACTGCTTTTTTCAAACTTTAGTTTATCACGTTGTTTTTAAAAAAAATTAAACTGTTGAATTATATAATTTTTATATTAGAAAAATATTTATCACTAATTAATTTGTTAAATCAATAATTTTTACTTATCCTCTATAGAAAATTGATAATATGTCGTATAAGCTTAAATCAACTATAAAATATCAATATTGTTAGACAGGTATCTATTTCAACTTCAACTCCGGATCTCATAGTCTCATTTCAGCCGTTTATTATCACGACTTCTCATAATTTCTATAAAAAAAATATTAAATTTATAATAAATTAAAAAGTTATTTTCTAAAATAATGATATGTGTATATTATTATATTTTTTCCGTGATAAATAGCACTACTCTTGATAAATAATAAAAGAAAAACATATATTTATCACTTATACATAAAAAAACACTAATACAGAAAAGAAATACTAAACTAATATTTTTTCTTAACAACTTGGTGCATGTATTCCAAACATTGATAAATATAATTATTTAATAGTTGAAAGTATCTAACTACTTTATAAAAATAAATCTTATATTATTTATATTGTTTATTTGAATATGCCAGTTAATATTTATATTAGATTTTAATTAATAACATATATCATTTATTTTATATTTTACTATGATTTTTATAATTATATTTTTTATAACAATCTCGTGCAATCACATGGGTATTTATTAGTATTCATATATAATATTTATAATGTAACACCCCGTACATATATGTCTAATATAATATGCGGTAATGTTATTTATGATACAAGAAACATACAAACTAGGTGAAAGACAAGAATTGAGAAAAAAAACGAATACAACATAAATCTTAATTATAGAGTATCCAAGAAGCTTGTCTTCATCATTGCACAGCGGAAAGGTAACTTCTACAGAGGTCTTCCTGCCTTTTACACGTCTGCAGCTTCGAAACCGATCATCTAGCAAATTTAACACTTATAACCTGTTCCTGAAAAATAATAATTGGAATGGGGTGAGATTACTAAATCTCAGTGAGTTCCCCTATCTTACGGGTTCACTCAGTTCTACAGGGTGCATGCATCATAAACGAATTCACCTAGAATCCGGGGTTATGCCTCACGTTTAGGTGCAAATACAAACAAGGGTATCACCACAATTGGAAGTCCCTTAACTATCCAATGAGGTGTTCAATAAAACAACAATTCACAATATGCAAACTCACATCCTTATGTGAGGAATCAAGGAGTTATACCCATCTGACTAGGCTACCTCTGCCACGTACCCTCGGTGAGTATCCAAGTACATATATGTCGAAAGACTTGCACAAGCACACCGCACGATGAATTCGGGTCATTCCTATATGGAATTCCACCCGAGATAAGTTAAGTTGTACCATTGCCTACGTGGCATTTACAACCTCATCACCAAGCACGCCAGTGAGTTACCAAGTGGGAAACGCCATTAAAGACCCCGGTCTTGCTTCCACTGCAATGGTATTCATCCTCTGTACGCAGGTGAGTAAACAGGTGCAATATGTCCTTTTCGACGTACAAGCCCACCGGGCGAAAGCCTAGTAACATTGTCTAATTGACGTTACTAGAGGCAAGTAATTCAGTGATTGCCTATATGGCATCACCCACTTACCATACTAATCACGCAGGTGAGTTACCAAGTGGGAAACACCATTAAAGACCCTCACTTGCTTCCACCGCAATAGTAGCTCAGGTAACGCAAAATATACGGATATAGACACGTATATACAACAGGCATAAATGCCAAATCATCCATGGTATATAATACATATCACAAACGCCACACGGGCTACCAATGGGCATCCACATAGTGGGTAAACAGGATTTACTATCCTAGTAGTACGGTTATACTCCGATTCACGCATATTCAACCAAATCAAGTTCACAAAATCAAGCATCCGAACGTCCAACCGGAACGACGGGAAAACAATTTACATTGTATTATATGCACATAATATTAGACAAAGTCCATCGTATAAATATCATGTAATTTGTACATACTCGTCACATGTGAGTTAAATATGTTTCGATCATGGAATATATGAAACATAATCAGACCATATAATTATTTAGAACGTACATGGACACACATTAGTCTCATAACAAAGAGGCTTCCGATTCCCGACATGGAACGGAACCGCACTCGGGGAATTAAACATACATTTCTTAATTCTATTAATGTTAATCCAATATCATGTAACTAAAAATCCATTTGCCATAACTTTTAAATCAATTAAAAGCATTATATCTAAGCATATTCATAAAGATCATTAAAAGACCTTTCCAACGCTTCCGACCGGGCTTCGTTTCGAGTTGTAGAACTCAAGTTATGGTCGAAACAATAAAGGAATAATTTTCTGTCAGGTGCAATCGATTTGCACCAGTGTGCAATCGATTGCTTGCTGAACCAGAAGCGCAGAATGCCAATTTTTCACAGTGCAATCGATTTGCACTGGTGCGCAATCGATTGCTCACTGAACCAGAGCCAAAAATGACATTTTTACTACATAAGATCAGTTCTAACACTTTCTAATCCATTCCAATCCGAACCCTAACATGTAAAAGCAATTAATACATGTATTATCACTTCAAGAACACATACTCCATCATTAATAAAGCATGCAACAACAATTGATCATTCTAACCCTTGTTCCCAAACATGCAATTGATCACAAAACCCCAATTCTTACCCAAGTTCTAACTATGGAACTCACCTCAAGAACAAATTCTGAACTTGGTGAAGATGGTGATGGAGATTCTGATTTGGTAGATTGAGAATGGAGATGATGTTGATTACCAAACCAAGCTTGATTCTTGAAGCCAAAATCCTCAAAATCTTCTACCAATTGCACATGCATGCTTTTGGTGGAGCTTGAGTCCACACTTCCTCTTCCTTCTTCCTTTCACGTTTCCACCCCTTTCTTTCTTCTTTCTCTAAATTCTGATTTCTACAAGTCTAACAAGCCCTTTCTTGATGATATACTTACCTTTTGGACCAACAAGCCCCTTTAACTAAATGGTATTTACCATCTTGCCATTTAGTCCACTTCTAACTAAACTTATTAGTTATGCTTATAATATATATTCCATCTATGTCATTTGCACCTCTTGTTGCATAGCATAGTGACCTCTACCACTCATATGTCAATATCTCTCTAGTGTAATTTGGGTTGTTACATATAAATTTATAAAATAACTTTTTATAAAGTAGTATATTTTTAGTTAAGTGTTTTATTTGTTGAAACAAGACATTTGAAATTTCGACTAAAAAATAAAAATATAGAAGGAATTAAAATACAAAAAAAAAATAAAGGAGAAAATTGTGAGCAAATAGTAAAATTTAATAAAGGAGAAACAAAAATTGTTAGTGACTAAAATTTCAGCAGCTAATATTTTTTTAAAAATTAATTTTATATATAAATCTCTTTTGAGATTGGATATTACAGTCATAGTTTTGATTATTAATTCGGTGGTTAATTTTATTAATGACTGATTTAGTGATTTTAAATTTCTTGAACATGATCTCAAAATGCCATGGTTATAGTGATTGAAATTTTTTAATCACTAATCCGATAACTACAAGTAAATTCTTTAGTGTGGAGGTGATCTGTTTATAAAATCCTTGTTCAATGAATATTATATTTTCTTGCTCCCGTACACACTCATCTTCTTTCTTTAGCTATTTTTCCTTTAATATGGCTAAGATACCTAATCAGACCCAAAAAACAAAGTTAGTGGGGCTATCACTATTCCTTATCATGGATCAAGCAAGGTTTCCTAATCGTAGGATAGAGATGACTACAATCCCTCGAGTCACGTATTTCTACGTGTAATTGTAAAGATTAATTTTTTGGGTCCGAGAATATTGAGATGACCACGTTTAAAAAACTTAGTATATAACCCGCGCAACGCGCGGTTAATATTTATAGGATTTCTTTCTAATGAATTTATTTAAACAACTATTATATGAGTTTATTATAAGATTTGAAAATATGTTGAATTTTACAGAATAATAAAAAATCAATGTAATTCTAAATAATTTAGAGATTACATTATATTTTATTGATTAGTTTGTATCTTAAAAATTTAATTATTTTAATGCGTAAATATCTTTAGATGATAATATTTTAATAACTTCCAACCACTATAAAGTTACAATTAAATTAAATAAAAAATATATAAACTTGAAGAGAGGGAAACCGAGATTGCCTTATGTGTCATCCTGAAAGTGTTTATGATTTTTAAATTCATTTTTAATATTTATTTTATCACTTTATTTGTATTTATTTTAGTTCTCATTTTTAATATTGTATTTTAATATAATATATATAGTTTATTTGACCAAACACAAAAAAGAGTCACGTATATTAATTAATAGTAATATCATATAATATATAAAATAAAAGTTTAATTGAGAAAATCTCTTATATATCACTGAAAAAGATAAATGAAAAATAAAGACAAAAAAAAACATATTTGAAATTTCATAAATTTTTTATTCTTTCAATTAATTATAGCAATAAAAAAGAGAACTCAAATAATATATTAGTCTAATTCTATGATACACGTTTTCAATCTAAAATTCATTCTTATAATCCAATGAGATTTATCAACTCCCCTTTTTCTCATAAAAATGTGATTCAACCTAAAAATTCAAAAAATAATGAAATTATAATTATGATAAAAAAATGACTTTTATATATACATAAAAAATGAATAGAATAATTGTTAACTATCCTATCTTTTTCGTATAAAATTTTCTCAATTTTATTACGATTAATGAAAGATTCCATCAAGCACAATTTATTTTTTAATTAATCCCAAGCTTTGGCATGTTGTTTAAATATCATACAATTGAGCTTGTTTTGACTTTCATCATTTTGCAGTTGCTTCTCCACTTACTTCACATGGTGACGATCATCTACTTTACCTGTGTTATTTTAGAAACTACTTATATATTCATAAAAGTGTGATATATATTATTTACATCCCCAAATAAAATACAATAATCAATAAAAACATACCGAAATAATCTATACTATCTAAATAAAACATAACACTCAATCAAGATTTTGACATTATATATAAATATATAAATTAGAATGGATAAGAGTTATAAATTATAATTATGAATGAGATACAAATCCATAATACGAATATATAATAAAAACAAAATTATAAATTACAACTATGAATGCGATACAAATGCATAATACAAATACAGAATAAGAATATTTTCTTCCACCTACAAAGTACAGTCTCTTTGATCAAAACATTCTCACATAGGCGGAGATGTTAAAGAAAAGACATATTTATAGTCAATCATCATTTTTAATTTTGTTGGAATCGAAAAAGTCTAATTTTTTGGTCATTACTAATGACATAAAAATGTAGGTTTCAATTTTTATTACAATTGATTATAGGAGTTATACAAAATAATTTTATACAATAATTATTATTTTAATTTTTTCATTATTATAATTGTATAATTTTTAACATTCTCTGTATTTTTAATATAAAATAACATAAAAAATGTAGGTTTCAATTTTAATTACAATTTATTATAGGAGTTATACAAAGTAATTTTATGCAATAATTATTATTTTAATTTTGTGATTATTATAATTGTATAATGTTTAATTTTAATGTATTCTGAATATAAATTTTAGTTCTTAATTTTGAAACTTTATTCTTAACATAAGGAGTTACTTTTTACTATTAATATTCATATTTATTATTATTATTATTATTATTATTATTATTATTATTTTTTATATTTAATGTAGTATCAAATTAAAAAAATTAAAATTAGGGTTTGTGTAAATTATATTATTTAAATAAATAAAATAATTTTAACACATAATTTTATAAGAATAAAAATATGAATATTTGAACTATATTATTATTATTATTATTATTATTATTATTATTATTTTTATACTTAATAATATTATTTATATTTAATGTAGTATCAAATCAAATTATATCATCATTTTTAATTTGATTGTAACATAAAAGTCTAGTTTTTTGTCATTACTAATGGCATAAAAATGTAGGTTTTAATTTTTATTACAATTGATTACGGGAGTTATACATAATAATTTTATGCAATAACTATTATTTAAATTTTGTAATTATTATAATTGTAGAATATATTCATTGTATTCTTAATATAAAATGACATAAAAAACATACTTTTCAATTTTAATTACAATTTATTATAGGAGTTATACATTGTAATTTAATGCATTAATTATTATTCTAATTTTGTTATTAATATAATTGTATAATATTTAATATTTATTTTTATAATTCATATAAGGGCAATGCTAACGAGTGCCCCAGGGGCACTGGTTAAGAGTTTAAAATAGTATATTTTGTTTATTAAATACTTGTATTAAATGTACTGAAAATTAAAATAATTGATTTTTTTAAGAAATAAAAGGTATGTTTTTCTTGAAAATACTTGTATTCAATGCATTGGAAGTTTAAATTACTGATTCATTTAAAGAATATTTTCTATATTTAGAATGCTTAACCAGTGCCCCTGGGCACTCGTTAGCATGACCCTTCATATAAATTTTCGTTCTTGATATTTTTTAAATTTGAAAATTTATTCTTAACATATTTATTTATTATGATTTATATTTAATGTAGGATCAAATTAAAAAATTTAAATTAGGGTTTGTATAAATTATATTATTTATACAAATAAAATAATTTTTATACAAATAATTTTAACACATAATTTTATAAGTATAAAAATATAAATAATTATATTATATATAAAAATAAAATCATTTGTATAAAAATAATTTTAACACATAAAATATTAAATATTAAAATATAAACATAAAAAATACATACACATAATATTTAAAAATATATACATATAAAAGTTTTTTTGTCTAATATTTATTTTATAAGTAGATTATATTTGAGAGTTACAAAATATTAAATAATAAAATACTATTAAAAATAGAAACATTAAAATACATACATATAAAAGTGTTTCATCCAATATTTTTGTATTTTATATTTGAAATATATTTGATAGTTACAAAACATTAAATTATAAAATATTGTTATTATCATTATATGAGTAATTTGGAAGAATTATAGTTGATGTAAAATTTAATTTGTTGTCCATTAAAAATTAAATATAATTCTTATTATTATTATTATACTTAATTGGTAGAATTTAAATATTATTATTAAAGATATAAACATAAAAATACATACATATAAAAGTTAAAAAATATATACATATAAAAGTATTTATATCTAATATTTTTATACTTTATAATTAAAATTTATATGAGAGTTACAAAATATTAAATAATAAAATATTATTAAAATATAAACATAAAAATACATATATATATATATATATATATATATATATATATATATATATATATATATATATATAAGTTTTTTATCTAATATATTTATACTTTATAATTGGAATATATTTGAGAGTAAAAAAATATTAAATAATAAATTATTATTATTATTATTATCATTAGATGAGTAATTTGGAAGAATTTGAGTTAGTGTAAAAATTAATTTGTTGTCCATAAAAAATTAAATATAATTCTTATTATTATATTTAATTGGTAGAATTTAAAAAATAAAATATTATTAAAAATACATACATATTAAAGTTAAAAATATATACATATAAAAGTTTTTATCTAATATTTGTATACTTTATAATTAGAATATATTTGAGAGTTATAAAATATTAAATAATAAAATATTATTAAAAGTATAAATATTAAAATACATACATATAAAATTTTTACAACTTGGAGGCTGTGACCCAATTTTACTAAAAATCTTTCTTGACAACAAACCCTTGAACTCATCGGATTTGATTTGCGGCACAGCCTTCTCTTCAATTTTCTCAATATGCTAAAAAAAACATAACAGTTAACTTTAAATTATTAATAAGTTAATACAACTACAATCATCATTTTTATCAAATGCACTACAAAATTTTTATTTACAAATATTAAAAATTTACTATAGTTTAATAATAATAATTTATGTTTTAACCAATTTTTAAAAACTGAATTGAATTGGCTGGTTGAACCTGTTCAACCTCGAACCGTAATCTAGTCCGGTTTAGTTTGAATCAACAAGCCGTAATGTCTATAAATTTGGAATAAAATCGTTTCAATCGCAAAAAACTAATATAACTTTAAAACCGATACCGGTTTTAGTGAATCAAACGGTTCAAAAAATTAATTTTTTTTAATGTTTTACCTCTCTTGTTTTTTTGTTTAAATCTAAAAATAATTAATTATAACAAACATTTAAAATTGAATGGTTGGAAAGTAAAGAATCAAATTAAAAGACGCGAAGATAATGCAAATGTAAACAGAAAAAGATGAAATAATGTAGTATTTGTGGACATGAGTTAAGTGATGTTTGGTCTTGGAAGAGATAGAAAAATTATACTCATAAAGAATTTGTGCCTTTGAGTGAAGGAATCAGGATAATATATAAATATTGATCATGAACTAATTTTTTATTCGTTATCGCGCCTTATATTTCATTCTTCTTCTTTTGTAAACTTGTTTATTAGTACTATATTTATTTGAGAATTTTATTTTATAAATTTTTATATAAATTAATTTTATTAAGACAGTTAATAATATATTTATTTTATTTTTGTAGTTAAATAAAATATATGGTTTAACCACAGTTAAATCGATTGAACCTTGACCCATATATTTTAACAATTCATTCTCCGATTCGGCTTTTAAAACATTAGTTTTAACTTGAAACAATACCAAATAATAATATAGGTTATAAATATTATAAATTGTGAAATAGTAGTAAAGAGGGTGATGCTATACCTGAATATCTATCTCATTTTTGGAAGTCATGGAATGTCTAACTTCTACAATAAAAAATATTAGGTGTTAATAAAATGAAGATGTAATATAAATATAATATTTAATAAATAAATGTATAATTTTTTAGTAAAACCAGAAATTAATAGAAAATAATTTTTTAATGGTTTTTAATAACAACGATTCATAAATGTTATTTTTAGGACAATTAAAATTAAAACAGAATATTAAAGAAAAAAATTAATGATTATATTTGAAACAATATAAAATATATTTATACTTTAATCTTTAATTAAGAATAATGTTTAATTAAAAATAGCATTAGCATTATTAGTTAAGAAGAAATGGAGAAGTATAATATCAAAGAATTGATACCTCTTGATGTAATGGATGAGGCAATAATAGAACTGAAGATCACTGACAGCAAGAAAAATGTGACAAAATAAAACTGGGTTTTGTTCATTAACATTGTAAAAGTACTAAACACTACTCTCTTTTTTTGTTGTTGAAAAAACGGAATCACTACATTATTTATATTCAAATATTCAAAGACAAAGAACTCCCACATAAAGAGTATTTATATTGATACATTCAAAGACAAAGAAATCCCCCATAAAGAGTATTTATATTCAAACATTCAAAGACATACAAATCCCAAAGGTATCGTTGAAAATAACTCTTAATTTATTAGGATTTAGGAGGAGTCTCTATTATTTAATTTAATGAAAAGATAAAAAAAACATAATGATAGTTATTTTTTGGGTGGATCATATAACTTATCACCACATTTACATTTCCATAATTCCGCATCTGGTGGCACTGACACAAGGATAGGATTGCAAGGACTACAATTGCCACAACTGTCTTTGCAACTTGGAGGATATGATCCAATTTTACTAAAAACCTTTCTTGACAACAAACCCTTGAACTCATCGGATTTGATTTGCGGCACAACCTTCTCTCCAATATTCTCAATATGCTAAAAAAACATAACAGTTAACTTTAAATTATTAATAAGTTAATACAACTACAATCATCATTTTCATCAAATGTACTACAAAATTTTTATTTACAAATAATAGGAATTTACTATAGTTTAATAATAATAACTTATGTTTTAACCAATTTTTAAAAACTGAATTGAATTGGCTGGTTGAACCTGTTCAACCTCGAACCGTAATCTAGTCCGGTTTAGTTTGAATCAACAAGCTGTTATGTCTATAAAATTGGAATAAAATCGTTTCAATCGCAAAAAACTAATATAACTTTAAAACCGATACCGGTTTTAGTGAATCAAACGGTTCAAAAAATTAATTTTTTTTAATGTTTTACTTCTCTTAATTTTTTGTTTAAATCTAAAATAATTAATTATAACAAACATTTAAAACTGAATGGTCGGAAAATAAAGAATAAAATTAAAAGACGCGAAGATAATGCAAATGTAAACAGAAAAAGAAGAAATAATGTAGTATTTGTGGACATGAGTTAAGTGATGTTTGGTCTTGGAAGAGATAAAAAAATTATACTCATAAAGAACTTGTGCCTTTGAGTGAAGGAATTAGGAAAATATATAAATATTGATCCAGAACTAATTTTTTATTTGTTATCGCGCCTTATATTGCATTCTTCTTCTTTTGTAAACTTGTTTACTAGTACTAGATTTATTTGAGAATTTTATTTTATAAATTTTTATATAAATTAATTTTATTAAGACAGTTAATAATATATTTATTTTAATTTTTTAGTTAAATAAAATATATGGTTTAATCACAGTTAAATCGATTGAACCTTGACCCATATATTTTAACAATTCATTCTCCGATTCGGCTTTTAAAACACTAGTTTTAACTTGAAACAATACCAAATAATAATATAGGTTATAAATATTAAAATTGTGAAATAGTAGTAAAGAGGGTGATGCTATACCTGAATATCTATCTCATTTTTGGAAGTCATGGAATGTCTAACTTCTACAATAAAAAATATTAGGTGTTAATAAAATGAAGATGTAACATAAATATAATATTTAATAAATAAATGTATAATTTGTTAGTAAAACCAAAAATTAATATAAAAGAAATTTTTAATGCTTTTTAATAACAACCATTCATAAATGTTATTTTTAGGACAATTAAAATTAAAACAGAATATTAAAGAAAAAAAATTAATGATTATATTTGAAACAATATAAAATATATTTATACTTTAGTCTTTAATTAAAAATAATTAATATTTTTAACCCATTCTTTTTTGTGTGATTGATTTACTTTGTGTATTTTCATACCATGTTAAAAAATCCCAAAAATATTTAATATTTATTTAAAAAATAAATCCAAAAGCATGTCTTTTTATGTTTAAACAGCAATTAAAAATTGTTTTGTTTTGATTATTTCTTTCATATAACTTTGTGAATGTCTTGTGAATATTTGATTAGGGTTAGAATAGGATGTCTTTGACTTAATCATGTACCCTTAGACCATTTCTTTTAAAGAATTTGGTATTTAACAATTAAAATCAATTAGGTTTAGGTGTTTATGTGAAAACCCTAACTTGAAACCCTAATTCAAAAACCCTAGGTTTAAAACCCTAATCCAAAAACATGTTGATCTTTGTTTATCCATGATTAATTAAGTTTATTATCTTGTACATACTTGTTTTTTTAATTGTTTTGTACTTAATTGTTATTTTAACCATTATCTTGTTAATTTCTCTTATATATTGTTTATCTTGTTAGAGGGACAACATCGGGGGAGGGTCGAGTTCGGGAGCATTGTTAATTTCCGGGACATTCTTTTGAGCAACACACCTTTGTGGGAGAGACACCACTTCTCCATCTAAAACCTTAAGGTGATAGGTGAGTGGGTTCTCCCACTTATATATGCTCAAGTCACCACACACATTTCCAATGTGGGACTATCCACACTCACACTTGATTCTCAACATATCTAACCCTATGTTTATGCATCATGCTAACCATTCATCATTCATACATGAGTTTGAATCCAAGGATTTAGATACATTCATCTCTCTTATTTGTTGATTATCATACTCAGTTGTTTGTTCTTGTGCCACATGATATCACACACACACACACACTTGAGGTGTTCATTTTTAATTGCTTAAGTTTGTTGCTATGTCAAAAAGGATGGGAATGATATTGACTAAATTATCAAAGGTACTCAAACTCTTTTCCAATCTCTTTTATTTTTGTGTTAAGTATTTTAAAGTTTTTCACTTGTTTTATGGTTTAGTATTGTTAAAGCTTGACCAAACCCTTTTGTTTTCAAACCTTGGTACAAAGAATAGAATTATTCCCTGTGAAACTATTCTTAGTTCATTGACCTTTGTATTGTTAAAGCTAGGTCTTTTGTTTTAAAACCTTGGTGTTAAGAGAAGAATTATTCCTGGTGAAACTTCTCCTAACCCATTTACCTTATATTTTAAAGCTTGGTCCCTTTTTGTTTAAAAATTGTTAAGTATTTTAAAGCTTAACCTTTTAAACTTATTAGGTATTTTAAAGTCTAATCCCCTTTTAAACTTGGTAAGTAATTTAAAGCTTAACCCTCTTTAAAAAACTTGTTAGTATTTTAACGCTAACACAACAAAAAGATTTTGGCCACTTTGGCCCCCTTTTTTCCCCTTTTAAGAGGAACTACAGAAGCTCTGACTTATCTATTGTTAAAAGGGTATGTAGGCCTAAGACGCGATGTCTTATCGAGGTCACTTTCAAAAATTTCTCTTCCCATCCCTACCCTCTATTTCAAACAAGTTTTTCATATAGGATATTCAAATGTATATATAAACAAAGACAATAACATAAAACAAAGAGGTTCCCATTGAGTACCATTGATATGAGGGGTGCTTAAAATCTTCCCCATGTATAACAAACCCCCCGTAGCCAGATCTCTGATAAGTTTATTAATTTTGATTTTAAAAAAAATTTGTGGGTTTTATTCGCTCTTTCGCCCATTCCTTTTGGAAACAGTAAAGCGCGGCGGAGATTCTGTTTAAAAATGAGTTAAGTCTTTCCCATGACTTTAGTCTCACCAATTTCACCGCTACCGTCAGATGCTTAGTCATTGAAGCTGTCACAAGTTCGGTGACTAAATATCGATCACTAAATTGTCTAGCATTTTTTCAACTGAAAATGGATAGTTCCTTTATTGGTCGCTAAATGTTATAATGACTGATTTATAAATCATTTCTGTCTCTAATTCAGTCACTAGACACAAAGTTTATAGTAGTGAATTCTCAAGTTAATGAGAAAAAGAAAGAGTTCTTCATGATACAAAACGAGTTCAACACATCCAATGTTTAATTAACTTATTTTGTAATATTATGAGAACGAGTTCAACACATAATATTAGAAAGAGTTCTTCTATCACTAAATATTTAATTACAATTTATAGTTTCTATAGTATCGTCAAAAAAAAAAAAAAGAATACAAATACAATTCTTAAACTACTTTTTTCAAACTTTAGTTTATCACGTTGTTTTTTAAAAAATTAAACTGTTGAATTATATAATTTTTATAATAGAAAAATATTTATCACTAATTAATTTGTTAAATCAATAATTTTTACTTATCCTCTATAGAAAATTGATATTATGTCGAATAAGCTTAAATCAACTATAAAATATCAATATTGTTAGACAGGTATCTATTTCAACTTCAACTCCAGATCTCATAGTCTCATTTCAGCCGTTTATTATCCCGACTTCTCATAATTTCTATTAAAAAAAATATTAAATTTATAATAAATTAAAAAGTTATTTTCTAAAATAATGATATGTGTATATTATTATATCTTTTTCGTGATAAATAGCACTACTCTTGATAAATATTAAAAGAAAAACATATATTTATCACTAATACATAAAAAACACTAATACAGAAAAGAAATACTAAACTAATATTTTTTCTTAACAACTTGGTGCATGTATTCCAAACATTGATAAATATAATTATTTAATAGTTGATAAAAATAAATCTTATATTATTTATATTGTTTATTTTAATATGCCAGTTAATATTTATATTAGATTTTAATTAATAACATATATAATTTATTTTATATTTTTCTATGATTTTTATAATTATATTTTTTAAACAATTTCGTGCAATCACATGGGTATTTATTAGTATTCATATATAATATTTATAAATTTATAAAATAACATTTTATAAAGTAGTATATTTTTATATAAGTGTTTTATTTGTTGAAACAAGACATTTGAAATTTCGACTAAAAAATAAAAATATAGAAGGAATTAAAATACTAAAAAAAATAAAGGAGAAAATTGTGAGCAAATAGTAAAATTAAATAAAGAAGAAACAAAAATTGTTAGTGACTAAAATTTCAGCAGCTAATATTTTTTTAAAAATTAATTTTATATATAAATCTCTTTTGAGATTGGATATTACAGTCATAGTTTTGATTATTAATTCGGTGGTTAATTTTATTAATGAACGATTTAGTGATGTTCAAATTTTATGAACAAGATGTCAAAATGCCATGGTTATAGTGATTGAAATTTTTTAATCACTAATCCAATAACTACAAGTAAATTCTTTAGTGTGGAGGTGATCTGTTTATAAAATCCTTGTTTAATGAATATTATATTTTCTTGCTCCCGTACACACTCATCTTCTTTCTTTAGCTATTTTTCCTTTAATATGGCTAAGATACCTAATTAGACCCAAAAAACAAAGTTAGTGGGGCTATCACTATTCCTTATCATGGATCAAACAAGGTTTCCTAATCGTAAGATAGAGATGACTACAATCCCTCGAGTCACGTATCTTCTACGTGTAATTGTAAAGATTAATTTTTTGGGTTGGAGAATATTGAGATGACCACGTTTAAAAAAATAATATTTTGATTTGTTTTAATTATTTTTGTTTGAGACAAAGTTGTCGTATGATTTAATAAGAGACAAAAATTGATGTTTTTTTTTTTAAATCTTTCCATCTGTCTTTTTCAGTTTCATGATTAATTTTTGCAGAAAATATGATACAAACATGTTTAATAAATTTAGTTACTCGTTTTATAGTAAATTTAATGCACATCAAATTACTTATATTCAAAGACAAAGAAATCCCACATAAAGAGTATTTATATTGAAACATTCAAAGACAAAGAAATCCCACATAAAGAGTATTTATATTCAAACATTCAAAGACATACAAATCCCAAAGGTATCGTTGAAAATAACTCTTAATTTATTAGGAGGAGTCTCTATTATTTAATTTAATGAAAAGATAAAAAAAACATAATGATAGTTATTTTTTGGGTGGATCATATAACTTATCACCACATTTGCATTTCCATATTTCCGCATCTGGTGGCACTGACACAAGGATAGGATTGCAAGGACTACAATCGCCACAACTGTCTTTGCAACTTGGAGGATGTGACCCAATTTTACTAAAAACCTTTCTTGACAACAAACCCTTGAACTCATCGGATTTGATTTGCGGCACAACCTTCTCTTCAATTTTTTCAATATGCTAAAAAAAACATAACAGTTAACTTTAAATTATTAATAAGTTAATACAACTACAATCATTATTTTTATCAAATGTACTACAAAATTTTTATTTACAAATATTAGGAATTTACTATAGTTTAATAATAATAATTTATTTTTTAACCAATTTTTAAAAACTGGATTGAATTGGCTGGTCGAACCTGTTCAACAAGCCGTTATGTCTATAAAATTGGAATAAAATCGTTTCAATCGCAAAAAACTAATATAACTTTAAAACCGATACCGGTTTTAGTGAATCAAACGGTTCAAAAAATTAATTTCTTTTTAATGTTTTACTTCTCTTGTTTTTTTGTTTAAATCTAAAAATAATTAATTATAACAAACATTTAAAATTGAATGGTTGGAAAATAAAGAAAAAAATTAAAAGACGCGAAGATAATGCAAATGTAAACAGAAAAAGATGAAATAATGTAGTATTTGTGGACATGAGTTAAGTGATGTTTGGTCTTGGAAGAGATAAAAAAATTATACTCATAAAGAACTTGTGCCTTTGAGTGAAGGAATTAGGACAATATATAAATATTGATCCTGAACTAATTTTATATTTGTTATCGGGCCTTATATTTCATTCTTCTTCTTTTGTAAACTTGTTTATTAGTACTATATTTATTTGAGAATTTTATTTTATAAATTTTTATATAAATTAATTTTATTAAGACAGTTAATAATATATTTATTATATTTTTTTAGTTAAATAAAATATATGGTTTAACCACAGTTAAATCGATTGAACCTTGACCCATATATTTTAACAATTCATTCTCCGATTCGGCTTTTAAAACATTAGTTTTAACTTGAAACAATACCAAATAATAATATACGTTATAAATATTAAAATTGTGAAATAGTAGTAAGGAGGGCGATGCTATACCTGAATATCTATCTCATTTTTTGAAGTCATGGAATGTCTAACTTCTACAATAAAAAATATTAGGTGTTAATAAAATGAAGATGTTATATAAATATAATATTTAATAAATAAATGTATAGTTTTTTAGTAAATCCAGAAATTAATAGAAAATAATTTTTTAATGCTTTTTAATAACAACCATTCATAAATGTTATTTTTAGGACAATTAAAATTAAAACAGAATATTAAAGAAAAAAATTAATGATTATATTTGAAACAATATAAAATATATTTATACTTTAATCTTTAATTAAGAATAATGTTTAATTAAAAATAGCATTAGCATTATTAGTTAAGAAGAAATGGAGAAGTATAATATCAAAGAATTGATACCTCTTGATGTAATGGATGAGGCAATAATAGAACTGAAGATCACTGACAGCAAGAAAAATGTGACAAAATAAAGTTGGGTTTTGTTCATTAACATTGTAAAAGTACTAAACACTACTCTCTTTTTTTGTTGTTGAAAAAATGGAATCACTACATTTATATATGATAACATTATGTTATAAAATGAGAACATTGTTTGGGCGTTGATATGACATTGACTAAAAATTTCTTATTTTGACTTTCTAGAACATGAATATATTTACTGTGAATTTCATTTTTTTTAACCTTATACAAAATAAAAATATTGACTATCAGATTCTTTCAGTCAAATCTTTATGTGAAATTTGAACAGAGTTAAATATTATGATAACAAGCTGTCATACCCAAAAATTTGCCCACACTATTTCTCTCCTTCAGATTCAAATCAAGGCACAATGTTCAAAAACACACTCTCCTAAGTAATAAGGACCAAAACTAGGGTTTTGTCTCTCTCTAAGAAAAGTCAGGTTCTGATAATTCAAGTGGACCTCATAACCTCTCACATGCTTCAAAGGGTCCTCACCTCAAGTATCAAACTCTGATTCTTAAGATTGCTCACTCAATGGCCCAAACGATCAATAATCGACTAGTTGACCTAAAAGTCAACTATGGTCAAAGTACAGTCAAAAGTCCTAATTTTTTATCAACATCCTTATTATGAAGCATCATTCATCATTTGATCATGTAATGATCATTTTTCATCAAGGGAAGCTCAGAAATCAACAAAACCTAAGTTTCTAAATTAGGGTTTTACAAGGAGAAAGTCAACTGAACTTTGACCAGCCATAACTTTCACATGGAACATCAGAAATTTCCCATCCAAATCTCATTTTGAAGGAAATTGAGTTCTCTACAACTTTGTCTCTCACATGCCAAGTCTAAAAATGCTTCATTTCAGAGATATAGATCAAAACAATATAGGTCCTTTTCTAAAGTCAACCAAAAGTCATCTTTTTCAAAAGAGCACACAAGGAGCATGGATAATTATTTTGACATGAGACCAAAAACACAGGTTAGAGGACTCTTCAAGGTTTCCAAAAAGTCCTAGATCTCCTCCATACCTCAAAAATTGAGGGAGATAGGCCTTGTCAAAGTTGGACCATTTTGAAAGGAAGAATGTGAAGAAAAAGGTTTCAAAATGAGTTTCCAATCAAATCTAACCACAATTAGACCTCATAATTCACATAATTTCGTGCATAGGATAATTGGAAAAGATTGAGGCAATTTGGGACAAATTTAGAAAGATCTCATGCAAGAATAAAAGAAATCAATCAAATATTTTCTTCAAATAATCTCATGCTTTCTCTCCAAGATATTTAACCCTAATTCACCTCTTATATAAGGACAACAAGGGCAGACTTTCCAAGAACGAAAAAGGAGAGGTAAAAAATAGGGTTTCCAAGCTCAAAAATACACTTGAAACTTG
The DNA here is from genome assembly GCF_029867415.1 of Vicia villosa. NCBI lineage: Eukaryota > Viridiplantae > Streptophyta > Magnoliopsida > Fabales > Fabaceae > Vicia > Vicia villosa. The sequence goes on from NC_081184.1 coordinate 42,833,724, forward strand.
ATTCTTCGAATCCTAATTGGTACGTCAGTGTAGGGACTTTTCAACCATATAGTCTTGTTCTGAAGGTAAGGAAAGGTGAGAAGAGTATCGTACACAGCCCCATGCTCATCATGTAGCCGCATACATATTCATTCTTTTCAAAACCATGTCAATGATTGTTCTTTAAGATGCATCCAGTTTCAATTGAAAATAATGTTGCTAACGTGTTTATATGATGTTTTAGAAGCATTTCCATCATTCATCCATGGTTTTTGATGGTCGGGCAAGCCATTGCCATTGTTAGGGCAAGGATTGAAAAATCTTGTGTTCTTGAGGTTACGAGGGGCTTCAGTCCAAAACGACTTCTCTAATGAGGTTGCAGGACCTTAAATATGAGTTATGGGCTGTTTTGGTTATTTTCGAACGTGAAATCTTTAAGTTTTAATTCTTGCAGGTTCTGCTACAAAAAGTTTGCAGCGATTCCGTGGTTAAATCGTATCAAATACGTAGCCTATTTTTTTATGTTGATTAAAGGAAGAAGATGAGACAGCATGGCACGGGGAACGTAGGCGATTGGCCAGTCAACGGGACAAAACACTCTCTATGCGTCGCATTGGACAGTCAAAGCTCACATGGGGCCACGCGCATGCAAGTTTGAAATTAAGGGTATGCATCATATATTTTGTTTTAGTTTCACTTCAGTATCAACTAATCATCGCAGCACTGTTGGCCACGCACGAAGCCCCATAGCCAAGACTGAGTGAGTTCGATCCTCAACTCCAACATTTATTTTTCATCAATTTTCTGGAAAAAGCATGCGTTCAGATCCTATGTTGCTGCCCCATGCGAGATTACAATGCATCTTCCCACGTCAACCGTTGATCAACACCAAGATGGATCAGAAGGCTCCAAGATGCGAAGGTCTACCATACACCCCATGGAGCAATCACACCAGATTACCAGCTAAGTTTTCTCAAATTTTTATTTTTAAATACTTTGGCTATTTGTTTTTTTCTTCTTCTTTTTTTTTTAGTTTATAATTCTTTTCTTTTTCATCTATTTATTTTCACCTATTTAATAAATTAATTTTTCTTTATAATAATTTTACATTTATTTATTTTAATCGAAAATCCGATTTTTCTTATAATATTAAACATAATTGTTTTTTTTGCTAATAATATTTTAGGGTAACAATTTAAGGTTCTGAACTAATTAAAATTATTTTATGCCCTAAATTTTGATTTCATCATGAACACTAATCACTGTTAGGTAGATGTCATCCATCAAATTAGTGTCTTTTCTCCTAAAACCTCATTCCCTAAAATTCAGGGTTTACCCTCGCTTCAAAATTTTTTGTTTGCCTTGCCTTTAGTTGTTAATCAATCAGGTTTGTGAATTTTAATGCACTAACACTTCTCTTCTTCGCACCTATTTTTCAGGGTTACCCCAAGATCTTCCGACTACGCGCCTCCAATCAAAAGCTAAGTTTCTAATCCTTTGCTTGTTTAATAATATTTTTATTTTTGTTATTATTTTCGCCTTTTAAAAATTAGGGTTTGCCTCGAATAGTCAATGAGTCCCTCCTACACTAATTTTCCCTATTATTTTCTGTTAATTCGCAGATGATCAGAGTCAATCAAGGGTTCGAGGAAGATCAAGGCGTTCAAGGATGCTTATACTATTTATTGATTTCTCTTATTTCCGCCTTTTATTTCCCCCATCCCCGCAGGTGTTTATTGTAATAGCGTAGGACATTTATTTTCTGCCTTTAATTTCCGTAATATTAATTGTTGTGGTTAGTAAATTAGGGAGTGCAAGATCATCAATCAAACGTTAGATCACTAACAATACAAGATTAAATATTCGAATTGAACCACATGATTGCTGCACCCACACACCTTTAGGGTAATCCCTCTTGTTGCCTGTTGCCTACTAATTGCTGCCTTGTTGCCTGTTGCCTGTTGCCTTTAAGTTGTTAAAATAGTCAAGTCCCTCAATTCCGAGGATACCTAAAGCAAATGTTGCCTTCAAAGTTATTCAAACTCCCTCGATGTTGCCTCGGTAAAATGATGATTTGTCCCCATTGCTAAGGTATCCTCGCATGATGCCTAAACATAATAAATATTATATCCTTCCCTTAGACTACCTACCCTCTTTATGGCAAGGGATAGTCTTATGGCGAACGATTTCTTGATGACCCTTAAACATCCAATTGAAAGACTTCCTGCCCTCTCATGGTATGGATAGACCCTTTCATCCGAAAGACTTAAAGAACACGAACGACGAACTTAGGGTAGATAGTTCTCAATTGCTTGCTCAATTCAAAATTCAAAATACTTTTCACACCTCCTTTTCAAATACTTTCAAAATGAGGCTACGCTTATTTACAAGCTAAAGTCCTTAATGAAATCTTTTGCTATTCACCCACGACACTTCAAACTTTTCAAACATTCAAACAAGTGAGCTAAGCAATTAAGAGCCCATGGATAACCATGGATGCAAAGGGTGCCTTACACCTTCCCTTTGTATAACCTACCCCCCGAACTCAAAATCTTTCAAAGGTCTTTCCTGTTCTTTTTGCCTTTCCAATTGGATAAAATAAAAGTCGGTGGCGACTCATGCTTAACCGCACATTTTCAAATAAAGTCAGCTCACCGTATTACAGAACTGGTGACTCTGCTGGGGATGCTTTCGAATAAAAGAGGGGTTACCTTAGAGCTTAGGATTCACTTTAATTGTTTGATTTTTCTACTTTATATTTAAAAGGCTGTTTTGGGTATTTACTTGTGTGAAAGATCCTAACCCGGATCTGAGAACCTTAGGTAAATGGCATGAGACCAAGGAGACTGCACAACGTATACTGATGTGGTTGATATGGTGGCCATCGTTAGTGTGACACATTTGTTTGTCCTGGTGTTCCTTGGGATCCGACTTGAGGAAACACTTGGCTGCTGCGTGGTGTCATTAAGCACTAATTTGCCCCTAGAACCCTAGTTGAACTTGACTTTGGCTTATTAGAAAGTAGCGAAATGGCTAGCTTTGGTTCCGACTGAAGTTGGTTGATACTCGAAGCTACACTCATATGAACAGGACTTTCAGGACCTTCTCGGTCGGTGATTCGATTGTCGAACTGAGATAAGCGCCTTCTAGAAAGGTCAATGATATGAGCTTCCTAGAACCCGATCTTTATATAGGACAGGTTGAACCAACTTAACTTCAGTGGGGAGGGTACTTACCTACGAACTTAAAGCAAGCCTCTAAACCTAAGGACACTTGTGTGACTTGTTTGTGTTTGCTACTAGCCTTTGCTTCCTTGCAGGTTTTGTTAAAGGACCTGTTTGCCCTTACTATCTCACGCTGTGCCTAAAGAACTACATTCGCAAAACATTCATGACATCATGACATCATAACATTGCATGTTAACTAACCCTTTCAAGGATCTTAGGAATTTAGGGCGCACAATTTCAGGTGCTCTTATCAAGGACTGAACTCTTATCAAGGGGCAAGAGGATTTACTTTTCTCCCGCCATATACCTTCCAAATCAGAGACGCTGTACCTATCAAGGGGCAAGAGGATTTATTTTCCTCTAGCCATGTACCTTCAAATTCAGAAGTTCCCGAATCAGAGGCTATGACCCACTGGATATGGTGAGCTTGATTCCCATAGAAGAACATCCAAAAATCAGAGTTCTTCAAACGAAGATGCGACCGAATCATTTTCCAATGTTGCTAACTAAATTTCCTATAGATCCTTGAAAATATTGCATCACTGGTTTCCACCACAGGTTTCTCACCTCCTCGCTGTTTATTTCAGCATCATGAATCTCGAGCAGTCAGTCAAAGACCTTCAAGCTCAGAATGCCCAGTTTCAAGATCTGATCCTGAACTTGTCCAAGGGGCAAGATGAACTGAAAGCACTCCTTACTAAGAAGAAGAAGAAGGGTAAGAAGACTTTGGGGAAAAAGCTTAGACCGATCTTACAACTCAGGGATGCCGAAGCCTCTGAAGACAGTGACGAAGATGAGCAAGATGATGATGCTAGTATCAAGACTGAGGCAAAAAGTAACCATGATGCTGCCAAGCCTTCTGAAGAAGAAAAAGATTATTACCATGAGAACGAACATCCTGATGACAAATACAAGTTGTTGGAGGAACGTATGAAAGCCATGGAAATTCAGAAGGTACCTGGACTGGATTTTGAAGATCTAGGACTCATCTCTAGAGTTGTTATCCCTCCCTAGTTCAAGACTCCTACCTTTGCCAAGTATGACGGAGTTTCATGTCCCAACCTGCATGTGAAATCATATGTGAGGAAGATTCAACCTCATACTGCTGACAAGAAGCTATGGATCCATTTTTTTCAAGAGAGTTTATCTGGAACTCAACTCGAATGGTACTATCAACTGGAGGGTACCAACATCCATACATGGGAAGATTTGGCAACTGCTTTTTATGTGCTATACCAATACAATGCTGACCTTGCGCCAACCCGAATGCAACTACAAAGTATGTCTATGGGGCCGAAGGAAAGTTTCAAGGAGTACGCTCAAAAGTGGAGAGACCTGGCGGGCAGAGTTCAACCTCCCTTGACTGACCGAGAGTTAACTGACATGTTCATGAGTACACTAACTGGTCCTTTCTACAGCCACTTACTGGGAAGTTCCTCATTTGGTTTCACTTACCTCATACTGACTGGGGAACGTGTTGAAAGCGGTATCCGAAGCGGTAAAATTCAAGTGGCTACATATTCTAATACCACAAAGAAGGCGCACAATGAGAGGAATGAATCCAATACTGTGGGAGCAGTCCTTAATCAAGTGCTGGTACGCCAAAAGGGCAACCAGCGCAAACAAGGCGCATCTAAAAGATAATTTACAAAGATCAACATAACTTTGGCTAAGGCATTACAACAGTTGCTGAAAGCAGGGTTGATTACTTTAAAGGATCCTCCTCTGAAGCCTAATACCACATCTCATCAATATAATCCTAATGCAAGGTGCGCTTATCACTCCGACAGTATTGGACATGACACTAATGATTGTTGGCCATTGAAGAACAAGATCCAGGATATGACCGACGCTGGAGAAATCGAGTTCGACGCCCCTGCAACCATGCCTAATCACAACAAGAGTGCTAATTTTGTGGATGGCTAGAAGGGTGGACTTTAAGATCATTAGTTTTACTATCAGTCGCAATTTCTTTTTCTGTTTGTTTAAACATTCGACTTATGATAGACATTATCTGTTTTAATAATCATCATCAGTGCATTGCATATGTTTGTCTTGAATAAATTATTTCGCAATCACTCATTTTAAATTATGTCTTTACCTTGCATATGTTTTGTGATATTCAACTCCTGCTAAGCTGTAAGCCTTTTAAGGGAGGATGACGAAAATGATACCGCAACCTCATACAATATGCTATTGAACGGACTATGTTGATGATGTACAGGCATTGTTTCAGCTCCTAAACAGTGGAGATATAAGGATGTTAATCCCTCGTCAACCCCGTTTGAGCTGAAGAAGTAGAAGTTTCTTTCTCACACAAATTAAACCCTTAATCATAACCTGGGGCAGGGTAGTTACTCAGTTAACTCGATTGTACTAGTTGTTGTTTACATAAATAATGATGGGTTCTCGCAACCACTAAGTCAGGCAGTCAATGTCCACCAAAAAAAGAAAAGATGTTAAGTCAAAACCTATGAAGGAGACTTATCAAAATAAAAAAAAACATCCCGCTGACTGTAATCTCAAAATAAACAGTTCAGGAAAAAGTTAGGGATAACAAAGTCAAAAAGGAAGTTGCTAAAAATCCTCGACAAAAGAAAACATTTCAAAGGAGATCACCACAAATCCTCGACAGAAAGAAAGTATTACCAGAAAGGATGACTGTCTTTGCAAATAAAAGTTCTGGTGCTCTAACCATCATCAAATTTCAATATTACGACTTCAAATTCTGCTAGAACTTAAATGCAAAGTTAAATGGGCATAGGATCGAAGAACATCACGAAGATTGGGATGGGAACAAATAAACTTTAAGCCCTTATCCTTTGTTTCTTAAACCGTGAACCAAGTCACGTTACAACCCTTGAAAGTTCTAACTGAAGCATGGTTAGTTCGAAAGCATAATGTCGCTAAAAAGGTATCCTGACTCCTTAAGATTTGCCATAAATACTGAGTTGATATCCTGTTTTTACAAACATCACGTTTTTATAAACATCACGCTTTTACATCTCTTGTTTTAATATTTTTCAAAAAAAAACTCAAGGCAGACTTATGCATTGCATCTCATGAATTCATTATTAAACATATTTTGCTACATAATTTCAAATATTAGCATCAGAAAGAATTTGCACAGGGTATGATCAATGACTCAAAGTTATCCCGACCAATAAAGATTACTCCAAGAAGCAATGTATACAAGGGGCACAACATGATTTGTCCAATCAATCAGGGGCAATCAAGTCAAGATCCCGAGAATCTCTCAAGGATGCCAAAACAATCAGGGGCATGCATCCAAGTAGATCGGAAGCTACCTCCCAATCAACTGGGACATTGCCCTAAGCTTATGATTACTAGGGGCATGTCGCCCATAGCACACATCTCATAAAGTCCTCGCGAGGCGAATCTTTATAAAGTCACTACTAGCAGGGGCAAATCTATGCAAGTCCAGTTGACATCTTGATCAATATCTGGTGGGGTGTCCTAATCAAATCCAGGAATGGTAGTTACTATAATACTAGGGGCAACTCTCAAGGCACTCATGTCTCCCCATAGAGTCAGGGTTCACAAGATTATATCCCCATAGAGTAATCATTAAGAAGAGATCTTCAAATGCTCTCGTCCCGACAAAGACATGGCTCCCCAACAGAGTTTACATCTCCAACACTTTGCTCTTCTCCAACATGGTTTATTAATATCTCAAACCTTCAATCAGGATACATCAAGTTACTGATCATTCCCAAGCAGAAATCATAAATCCCCAGCTACACATCTTCAAAACAAGATCAAATATCCAAGTCACAATGATACAGAGATTTATTTTCTCAGAACAACATCAGTCATACATCATAAACATCACATACATATTCATACATTGCATACATTACTTCAGGATGAACATACGGGTTTCTCATTTATTTGGAGAGACTCGTCATATAATACATGCATCATGACATTGCATATTTCTAACTTTGTTTTCAGGTTCCGCCTCGACAAGCATTCCTCTCAGATATAATCGAGCTAAAGATTCATTCTGACAAGCCTTTTACATTCCAAAACTTCATCAAATAACTTATCGACTCTAACGTGCAAGCATTCTCTATCAGATATGGTCTAATGTATGACTCGTTCCGGTATTCTCAGTCAGATATGGTCTAATGTATGACTCATTCTGGCATTATCTTCCAGATATGGTCTAATGTATGACTCGTTCTGGTATCCTTCTTCGGATATGGTCTAATGTATGACTCATTCTGATATTCTACTTCAGATATGTGTCGCTACCGCGAAAATTAACAGAGTCGCCACTAACATATTTATCCTGAAAAGGAAGGGAATGCCAGCAAACCATAAAACAAAACAACGGTCTCACGACCAGAGAAAAAGGGTAAGGGAGTCGGTTACGCGAGGGGAAGGTATTAGCACCCCTCGCGCCCATCGTACTCGATGGTATCCACGCTTGTGTCTAAAACTATGGGTGTGTAACAAATCTGCGCTAATCTGGATTAAAATGAATGCAGAATGTAGGGAAAAGAAAGGATTATGCTCGCACGGGCCCTACCCCGCTGCCTACGTATCTATTTTGCAGAATCAGAGCTACCGTAGCTCGGCTAACTAATTTTGTTTGTTTTGTGTTTTTTAGGTGAACGAGTTACATTCACACTCCGCTGCTCGACCTTTGGAGACTTATGCTTGGGAATGGAGCGGAAATAATAAGCTCTTAAGAAAAGAAAATCAAAGAGTGTGGTTTGTGTTTTAAAGAATGCATGAGGAAAACCTAAACTAAGGGGGAAAGCTTGCTACCTAATGTTATCATACAAAGGGTACAAGTCTAAGCTAAGCTATCAACCTACGAGGGAAAAGGGAAAGCACACAAGAATATCACACAAACGAGCATCCGCTCGTAAACCAAACAAAACCAACGGTACTGACCGAGTGGTAGAAAAGCGGTCCCGCCATAGCCAAGGGGAGCAGCTCAACCCAAGTCAACCAAGCATTAGACCTCGCGAAAATGATCGGGATATAGACAAGAGGGCGGACCCCTCTCAGCAACCAAGCCGTCACGGATCGTAAAGGAAAACGGTGCGTGCGTACACCGAGCATCAACGTCGAGCGACGCGAGCTGTAAGAAAGGCGGGGGTCCAGCTGCATGAATCATTTTCCTGACATACTCGATAACAAGATCTTGTGCAGGTTCGGAAGCGAGCAACGCGTAGCGTGCGCATACCAAACAGACTCGATGAGACTAGGCGGGGGTTGATTGCTAACCCTTTCCGCGTGCCTTCCATGAGGACTTAACGGAGTGCCATATAGGACTTATTACACCGTGACTCCCTGCCGCAAAGCACAAATATAAACACACCAACAAAAACAGAGCCTCTTTCGAGGGCTTGGCCAGATGCATGTCTAGGTCCTACTTCTCATGTTATTGGATGATGCGGTAAAGCGATAAAGTGCGAGAGAAATAAAACGAAACGGGATCAATACCAAACGGATGATGATCCGTAAACTAAAGCGAAGAAAGTAGAATCCCGCAAGCGAGCTAGCAAAGCAAAAGCAAATAGTCAGCACACCGATTAGCCACAAAAGCGCACAACGATCAACGTATGCATCAAGCATGATCACAATACACCTGCAAGAGGAACAAGTAAATCAAACAAGCAGATATAAAGTAATAGTGATCGTGTCTCCCGGATGAGAACACGATACGAGTGAATAGGATCGTGTTCCGCAAGTGAAACGGAACACACAAGTAACAAGTGCCGATCGGTGACTATCCAAGAGCCTTGCACACTAGCACACAGGTTAGAGATAACAAACATCGCAATCGGAATTGCGTTATTACCATAAAGCGAAAGGAAACGGACAAGTAATGTAAACATGGAATGGATAATGAAACATCAAAGAGAAATCAAACATGGATGATCTACAAATTAATGAAAACAAAGCATCTAGCAAGATAGTACGTCTCATAAGCTTTCCGACGATATAAAGAACGTGCAAATCGGAGCTACGAGTAAAAAGTTATGTAAGATTGAAGTTATAAAAGAAAACACAAAATTTGCACACAGGAACCGGTTCCTGCATAGGACAACCCGGTTCCTAGTACTAAAAACCAGAGGCAGAAAACTAGGAACCGGTTCCCACCTAGGGACAACCCGGTTCCTGGTACTAAAAACCAGAGACAGAAAACTGGGAACCGGTTCCCACCTAGGGACAACCCGGTTCCTGGTACTAAATCACAGAAGCAAGAATATTTCATACAGCTGGGAACCGGTTCCTGGCTGGGACGAACCGATTCCTGGCACACAAGCACAGGGAAAAAAACAACGCAGGAACCGGTTCCTGGCGTAGCAAAATCAGTTTTTTAAGCATTTTTAGGCCTCGAAGCCATTCGCACTCAATCCAAAATCATTCCATAGGCAATGATCACAAGCAAACATCAAATTATGAATTACGCATGAGTCCACAAGTAAAATTATCCTAATTATGCAAAGTGCGACGCGTCGAGCCAAGCGAAAATCAAGCAAAAGTGCACCACATGCATTTATACAAACACTTTGAGTGCGACACAAGTAACATACATGGATATTAACAATTATGCACACAAAATCAACACCGAATCATAGATCCATACACGAACATCACAATTCATCATCAACGGATATCAATTACACACAATCAAACATCAATTCAAACGCGATTCACATGAACACGACTAATTCGAGCAAAAGATGAGCAAATTCAACAATCAATCATCATCAATCATCCATTAATCAAGAACAAGAGATAGAACTAGATTCGAATTCACATGATAATCAACAATTAAGCACTTAATTCAAGATTCGAAAGCATACCGGATGAAGATCTAAACCGAAGCGCGAACACGAACACGATACGAACGCGAACACGACACGAACTCGAAACGAACTCGAAAACGAAATCCGAAGTGTGAGAGAGAGAGAGGGCGCGCGAGTCTTGCAAGGGGGAGGAAGAGAAATTCGAGCTTCCGATCTTGATTCTTCAATCCATATTCTTGATCTTGATGAAGATTGATGAGTTTTTGATGAAAGTTTTATGTGATTTGTGGTTTTGATCTATGAGAATTGAGAGAGAATTGAGAGAAAGTGTTTGTGACAAATTGGTGAATTGAAATTATGAGAGTCCTCCCTTAGATTTGTGAAGAGTAAAATGTTTACATATTGTCAACGCGAAATGTCCAAATTGCCCTTGATGCGTCTTATTTTGGCTCGTTTTTAAGGAAACTCGGTTCGGCTCTGAATTCCGGAACCAAACCAATGCCACTGTGAAGATGACCAAATCTGTGACTCGTCGCCGTTAGAATCACCTCAATCCGATAAGAGATGAAGAAAATATGCGTGTTTGAATGGCGAGAAACACCGACTCATCTGGTGCGACTGTGCAGAATTTTGTGAGTACCGCTCAAAGAACTCGATAAAACCCTATCTTCAGCTCAGAATCTGAACAGGCATATGTGACGAAGAATCGAAGCTAACGAAATTTCTGAGAAAATGCCGCCGGAATGGACTTCATACGATAAAAATCGAAGAAGTTATGAATTTTCAAACTCGGCGCGACATACTCGAAAACACACTTTTTACCGAAAGAACGTGACGATCCTTAAAATTCTGGGAGTTTTCCGTGCATAATTGGCCCTCGGTCCGAACATACGAAATCTTGGTAATGATGGTACGGAGCTCCAGTTAAATTTTCAAGTGAATCCGACAAGCGGATTAGGATATATGAATTTTCCGAGGTCTGAAACCCTACATTCAGCATTGTTTCTCACTATGAAATCCCAAGTAATTTGCAAATTTGGCAACCTTCCTCAAAGAATTGGCTTCCGAGCCGAACACGAAAGTTGTAGATATCGTCAAAAAAGTCAAGACTACGCGGGAACTTAGCTCATATCACCCCTCAAATATGACTTGCGAATTTTCTCTTATTTCCACTGTTTAAACCATTTTTCACACCTTATCTTCATAAACCCATGAAAACTCTTTATTATTTTTCTTCAATTTTCGTACGACGAAATAAACGTCGTTATTAACTTATAGCTCCAATAAAGAGGACAAATTTTGGGGTGCAACAGCTGCCCCTATTCAAACTTCTTGAACCTGACGAGTGAGAAACGAAAGTTTTGAACCGTTGAGGTGGAAGGAGATTGAATACCAGAATGAACCCAAAAATTTGCACTCTTGATCAATAGAAGATTCCGTCTTGTAACAAGAAAGAAATGTACCACCCCGCAGGCGAGGAGAAAAAACTTCGATTGATCTGGATAATAAATATGCTCCAACTTGTGATAAGAAGGAACGGGCACCCACAGGCAGGGGAAACACTTCAACTGATCTGGGCATCAAGAGAAGGAACATCTCGACTGATCTGAGTATCAGGCGTAGCAGATGTCTCCGAACTTGCATCGGGATAGATGTCTTAAGTCGATCTGGGAATTGAGGGAGATACATCGGTTGAATCGGACATCAACGGGTAATAGGTATCTCTGATCTGGGAATCTGGGCAGACATCTCTTCTGATGCAATTAAATCATCAGGTAGATATTCCTACTAATCTGGGAATTAGCGGCTAGCTCCTTCGTAAGACCACGGGGATCCGGAGGCGGCTCCTTCAACTAAAATGGGAATCAGGATAGGAACAATATCTCTTCCGAACTGTGTACGCCGGGGAAAGAATGCCTTTAAACTGATCTGGACATGATGCCAGAAAATAAGTAGAACAATCTTCATCTGAAAGACAAAGTCGATCAGGCAAACATCTCCATCTGATCTGATGATATCAATGGCTTGCTCCTTCGTAAGACCACGGGGATCCGGAGGCGGTTCCTTCAACTAATCTGAATCTGAATATTAGGATAGGAACAGATGTTTCTTCCGAACTGTGTACGCCGGGTAAAGAAAACGTCCTCAACTGATGGTTAGGCATCAGGACTGGGCAAACGAATTTCTTCTTCTGAACGAACTAAATCGTCAGGGAGTAGATATTTCCAACTGATCTGATGTATCAGCGGGCTTGCTCCTTCGTAAGATCTTGGGATATCCGGAGGCGGTTCCTTCAAAACTGAACTGGATATCAGGATAGGAACAAATATCTTCCACCGATCCGGGGGCATTGGGAATAGGAATGTCTTTGAACTGATCTGAGCTACGTCAGAAAATAAGTAGAACAATCCTCTTCTGATTCAAAACATCAGGATAAGCGCCTGTAATGACTAGGCGAATATTGCTCTATGGGGAGCATTTGAATCTGGATAACGTTCCTGCAGAAAGAGACAGATATGATATCGTTTATGCATGATGCATGTATGAATGTATATGGAATAACGTTTTCGAAAAGGAAGACGCTATACGCTTAAGAGAATGCAATGCAAATGATGCATGATTCGAACGTTGCTTAGGGAAACAACGGATGAGCACTGAATTGCTGAAACAGTCCTGGAGAGAGTATGGAACTCTGTGGGGAGGACAAGATGAGTAACCAAGGGTCACCATTGCGGTTGACAAAGATGGATCAGAAATCTGCTGGAGATGATCAAATCTGGATGCGAGCTCTGCTTGGGGAATGAATCCTGCTTGAGGATATGAACATCCCGATTAACTCCTCGGGGGGAAACCCTGGCAACTTCACTAGAGAAGCAAATTCTCGACACACTGGGGATGAGGAGATAAGAGCGAGTCGTGGAGATAACTCTGATGAGGAGTGACCAACTTGCTTGTATAGGACGCATTCCGCTGGGGAAGTCCTAGATGAGAACAGATCCTGCTGAGGATGCATGTGAATCTTTGCTGAGGAAAGAAAACTCAGTGGGGAAGATGAATACTTCTGCAAAGCGAGCTGCTGGGGATATGAGAGATCCGCTGGGGATAAGGAACTTAACATAAGAACCTTTTGTTAAGGCAATCCCACTGGGGAATAAGATGACTCTCCTGGGGAAAACAGGTCAATCTGTTGGGAGAGAAACACTCTACTGGGGAGAAGGAGGAATTCGGTCAAGGAACCTCATTAAGAGCTTGCCGGGGACTCAGATACCATCCAATCATGACTCAACTGGGGAGAAGACATTCCGCCGGGGATCAAGGCTTCTGGAACATAGAGAATGCATCAAGATGTGCTTTGATGAGGAGATGAGAATCTTGGAACAAATAAAGTCTCATCCAGATATACTCAGCTGGGGAATGAGAATCTCTCGTTAGGATGCACTCGGCTGGGGAGTGATAATTTCTCATAGCTATGTCTGTCAATATGCTGATGCGAAGCGCTTGCAAGGACGTACCTGCGAGACAAACAAATGAAAAATGCCCCAGGATATAGCATGGCATCTTGGCCTGCCATCCTGGTCACACAAGACTTTGAAGTAGATTCAAAGATTTTATCATTTCGAATCATGTATTGTAAAAGCAATGCAGTTTTCATATGCAAAGTTTAACACAAATCCAGAACGTTTTATGCAAACAAAGCAGTAAAAGAAAATAGTTGTTTAAGATAAAGAGATTTTTATTAATTGCGAACAGAATGCTCGTAAAAGAGCGAACACATTTCAGAAGTAGTTCCTAGTAAGAGGTAACCACGCATTTATTGAGTACAAGAGAAATGGAAATGTGAAAACGGATATTCATTGGTTCCGATCCCGCTATCACTTTTATAACCTTGACGTTCTCATCTCCTTGCATTGGAAGACCGTACTCATTAGGATTGATCACTGCCCGATCTGATAATGTCACCAGACTTGTGGACCCGAAGGGGTTTGGTAAGTGCTTTAGGGATTTGAGTTGCCAGGTGCAAACTCAAGAACACGGAGTCTTGCTTATCCCTCTGTCGGGAGCCCTAAACGAAGTGATTGGAATGTTGTGAATACTTTAGGGATTTGAGCTGCCAGGTGCAAACTCAAGAACACGGAGTCTTGCTTATCCCTCGGTCGGGAGCCCTAAGCATGTATGAAGAGTGATTGCCAAGGTGGCATGCGAGATGTAGTCGTTCGCTTTTGTCCCTTTCTTGCCTTAGCCGCCCTTTCGGGTTTTCAACTTAGCGGGTATATTTGTTTCTTTTTCATTCTTTTGCCTGATTTATTTTCCTTTTTCTTTTTCTTCTTTTTCTTCTTTTTTTTTTTCTTTTTTTTTCAATCAGGTCTATGCGAAATATTTTTTTACTACATCCGCGTTCACAGGGTGCGGAAAGTTCTCACCATCCATCGTTGCAAGCATCATGGCACTGCCAGAGAACACTTTCTGCACAACAAAGGGGCCTTCATACGTCGAAGTCCACTTACCTCGAGGATCACCTTGAGGGAGAATGATTCTTTTGAGCACCAGATCGCCTGGTTTGTAGCTTTGAGGTCGTACCCGCTTGTCAAAAGCTTTCCTCATCTTCTTTTGGTACACCTGACCATGTCCAATAGCTGCCAAACGTTTCTCATCAATGAGGTTCAACTGATCCATCCAATTCTGTACCCATTCTGACTCGTCAAGCTCGACGTCTTTCATAATCCTCAGGGAAGGAATCTCAACTTCAACAGGCAATACCGCTTCCATACCATAAACAAGTGAGAAAGGAGTTGCCCCAGTCGATGTACGCACGGAGGTGCGATAACCATGCAAGGCAAAAGGTAGCATCTCGTGCCAATCTCGGTAAGTCACTACCATCTTCTGCACAATCTTCTTAATATTCTTATTAGCCGCTTCGACAGTGCCATTCATCTTTGGACGATACGGAGAAGAATTGTGATGCTTAATCTTGAAGGACTCACAAAGCTCCTTCATCAACTTGTTATTAAGATTCGACCCATTATCAGTAATGATCTTCTCAGGAATCCCATAACGACAGATTATATTGTGCTTGATAAAATGAGTAATCACTTGCTTGGTTACATTCGCATAAGATGCGGCTTCAACCCACTTGGTTAAGTAATCGATGGCAACCAAAATGAAGCGATGTCCATTAGAAGCAGTAGGCTTAATCTCTCCAATCATGTCAATGCCCCACATTGCAAAAGGCCACGGAGAAGTCAAGACATTCAAAGGCACAGGCGGCACGTGCACTTTGTCAGCATAGATCTGGCACTTGTGACAAATTCTGACATGGTTATGACAATCAGTTTCCATAGTGGACCAATAGTAACCAGCCCTCAAGATCTTCTTAGCCATTGTATGCCCACAAGCATGGGTACCAAACTCGCCTTCGTGCATTTCTTCTATGATTTTCGAAGCTTCTTCCTTAACAACACATCGGAGCAACACACCGTCATGATGCCTCTTGTACAATACACCACCGTTGAGGTAAAACTTAGCTGCAAACCTTCTCAGAAACTTCTTATCAGTCACCGACGCTTCGGGAGGATACTCTTGAGTTTCGAGGAACTTTTTGATATCATGATACCAGGGATTACCATCCAACTCAACATCAGCCTCAAAGCAAAATGCTGGTTCGTCCAATCTGTTGATGGTGATGTTAGGCGCTTCATTGGCCCATTTCACTTTGAACATGGAAGCCAACGTAGCGAGAGCATCAGCAAGATTGTTCTCTTCTCTAGAAATATGCTCGAATGTGATCTCATCAAAGTATGGAATGAGTCTCATCACATGCTCCCTGTATGGAATCAGATTCTGATGGCGAGTTTCCCAATCTCCATTAATCTGGCTAATGACAAGATTGGAATCCCCATAAACTTTCAAATACTTGATTCGCAAATCGATCGCAGCTTCGATACCATAAATGCAGGCTTCATACTCAGCCATGTTATTAGTGCAATCAAAACAGATCCTGGCTGTGAACGGAATATGAAAACCTGATGGAGAAGTAATTACAGCTCCAACACCATTCTCGAGTGCATTAGAGGCACCATCGAACACGAGCGTCCATCGCGATCCTGGTTCGGGTCCTTCCTCTGGTCCGGGAATGTTACAATCTCTGATATACAGGACATCCTCATCGGGAAATTCAAACTTCATCGGTTCATAATCTTCGACCGGCTGATGCGCGAGATAATCCGCCAACGCACTACCTTTGATGGCTTTCTGGGTAGTATACTGGATATCATATTCAGTCAAAATCATCTGCCACCTGGCTACTCTTCCGGAAAGAGCGGGCTTCTCAAAACCATACTTGATAGGATCCATCTTGGAAATCAATAAGGTGGTGCGAACCAACATATACTGCCTCAGCCGGCGAGCAGCCCACACCAAAGCACAGCAAGTTTTCTCGAGCAGTGAGTATCGGGATTCACAGTCGGTAAACTTTTTGCTAAGGTAGTATATTTCATGCTCTTTTCGGCCAGACTCATAATGTTGACCCAGCACACATCCCATTGAATTTTCAAGAACTGTGAGGTACATAATCAAAGGCCTTCCTGGAACTGGAGGCATTAGTATCGGAGGTTCTTGCAGATACTCTTTCACTTTTTCGAATGCTTTTTGACAATCATTATTCCACCTGGCCGTCTGATCTTTTCTTAGCAATTTGAATATTGGTTCACAAGTGGTCGTAAGATGAGAGATGAATCTAGCAATGTAGTTCAACCTCCCTAAGAAACCACGAACCTCTTTTTCTGTTCTCGGCTCAGGCATCTCTTGTATAGCTTTTATTTTTGCAGGATCGACCTTAATACCTTTCCCACTAACAACAAAACCCAACAGTTTTCCGGATCGCACTCCGAAAGTGCATTTGTTTGGATTCAACCTCAGTCTGAATTCCCGAAGCCTTTCAAACAATTTCTGCAAATGAACCAAGTGCTCTTCTTCAGTGTGAGACTTTGCAATCATGTCGTCAACATACACTTCAATCTCTTTGTGAATCATGTCGTGAAAAAGAGTTACCATGGCACGCTGATACGTTGCCCCTGCGTTTTTCAACCCAAAAGGCATGACTTTGTAGCAGAAAGTCCCCCACGGTGTGAAAAAACGTTATTTTCTCCATGTCTTCTGGTGCCATCTTGATCTGATTGTACCCAGAGAAGCCATCCATGAAGGAAAACACTTTGAAAGGAGCAGTATTATCCACCAACACATCGATATGGGGAAGAGGGAAATCATCTTTCGGACTCGCCCTGTTCAAATCTCTATAATCAACACACATCCTGACCTTTCCGTCCTTCTTAGGTACAGGGACAATATTCGCAACCCACGGCGGGTAATTCACAACCTGCAGAAAACCAGCATCAAACTATTTTTCAACCTCTTTCTTAATTTTCTCAGACATGTCTGGGCGAGTCCTTCGAAGCTTTTGCTTGACAGGAGGACTATCTTCCTTGAGAGGTAGACGGTGTACCACAATATCTGTATCAAGACCTGGCATATCCTCGTAGGACCAAGCAAAGATATCCGCATACTCTTTCAACATATCAATAAGCCTCTGCTTCACACTACTCTCAAGCGCAGCCCCTATCTTGACTTCTCGGACCTGCTCTTTAGTACCAACATTTACCATCTCGATTACCTCTTGATGCGGCTGAATCGCTTTCTTTTCCTGTTTCAACAATCTGGCCAACTCGTCGGGGAGATCACAATCTTCATAAGCTTCCTCCTCGGCTTGGTAGATCGGATTGTCAAAATCATAATAAGCAATAGCGGAACTGTTACCAATGGAATCCGTGGTGGTGGAACATCTGCATGATTGATGTTTTTATTTTAGTTTTATCTTTATTAAGATATGTGCAAGTGTGTGCAAAAACATTGCCATTTAAAGGAAAAAGTTAAAAGAAAGACAAAGAGCGAAACATTTGAATGCAAAAACGTCCTTTTATTTAATGATTAACTTTGAAAAATGCGAACTGCATGGCCCTACAAATGATTCGCTACGCCTTGGGCAGAGCGTAGGAATTATGTCATGATAAGAAAAGTAAAAACAAGGAATTTACTCCTGAGCTTGTGTAACTTGGATGACATCTTCGATTGTCCAGTTGCAAGGCATCTCTCCAGGAATACTTGGACGAATCCAGCTATCAAAGTCACAATCACTATCCACCTCTTCACCATTGACAATGGCGTCAACCTGACCGTCTTGAATGACACCACCACTCACAAACTTGATCGGGCTAAGGATATTAGGCTTTGGCGATGCATTCTGCCTTCCAGGATTGAAACCCAGACCATTCTTGTCAAATTCGGGACGCACATCAATTACTTGCCCCCAACCTTCCACTCTTCCAGTCTCAACGATAACCTGAGCATCTTTCAAAGAGGACATAACCGTTTCTGGCTTCGTTATCTCATAAGGAGGAGTTCTCACAGCGTTCACAGCCTCAAACGCTTGGAACGGAGTCTCATGTATTTCACCTTCGATCTCTACATATCGGAAAGAGGACAAGTGACTCACGATATAATCTTCCTCACCACAAACCGTCACCACTTTACCGTCAACCGGATACTTCAACTTCTGATGAAGAGTGGATGTCACGGCACCAGCCTTGTGAATCAACGGTCGTCCCAACAAGCAACAGTAAGCAGGTTGAATGTCCATCACATAAAAGGTTGTAGTAAAGATCTGAGGACCAACCTGGATTGGTAGATCTACCTCTCCGAACACAGACCTCCTCGAACCGTCAAAGGCGCGCACTACCAACTCACTAGGCCTCAACTCAAAACCAGCATATTCAATTCGCATTAGAGCTGATTTGGGAAGCACGTTCAAAGAAGACCCAATATCGACCAAAACACGGGACAAGGTCGTCCCCTTACACTCAATCGAAATATGCAAAGCCTTGTTATGGTTTCTCCCTTCTGGAGGAAGATCACGATCCGTAAATCCCAAACCATTCCCAGCAGAGATATTATTGGCTACCGCCTCTAGCTGATTCACAGATATTTCATGCGGGACGTAAGCATCATTCAGAATTCTCAAGAGAGCATCCCTATGACCTTCTGAACACATCAACAGTTGCAAGATGGAAATCTTTGACTGGGTCTGACCCAACTGCTCAACAACCTTGTAATCAGACATCCTGATGATTCTCAATAATTCTTCCACATCCTTGGAAGACACAGCATTGTCAGGTGCCCCATTATGAACCGGAGAGTTCTGGCCAAGTTGCATGGAATTTTGTAAGTGCTTTAGGGATTCGAGCAATGCAAATGGTGCAATGCTCAAGATAGACAATGTCTTGCTTATCCCTCGTGCGGGAGCCCGAAGCAACTTCAAAGACTTGTAGATCTTAACATCATGACCAGGTGCCCCAGAATAGAAATCACACCTAGTGTCATCATCATCAAGCAGAAAACTTGCAAACATCAATACGGTACGGAGCTTAACCAGTTGCAAATAAAGCAAGCATGGAAGCTAATGAGCATAAGACATGAGAATCAGATAGAACTATCTTCCAAGCCTCTTTTGTCGATAACATACCCCTTGAAATCAGGATAGAAAAGGAGATTAGCCGTTGAGTAGGAGCTTCTGAGACTACAAGGTTGTGAAAGAGATCCACGAAGTGCTTCCCGAGTCTTTCTAACTAAGAGTCCTTGAGCATGGGTAACAACTTGCATGTCTTCATAAACAACCCCAACTGAGCTTTCTTCTCGGTAGAATCCCCACAAAGTTGTTCCATGAACCATCTTTGAACACACAATAAGAACAAATCAAGTCTCTGAATCTGGTGAGAGTACCAAGTCTGAATAAGAAATCCTCAACTCTGAACACCTGTTATGCATGAAATGCATGAGATGCATGATATGCGTGCAATGCCATGTTCATTCAATTTCCAAGGAATCCTCGTGTTTTGATTTTTTGGAAAGCAAGAGAAGGGAAAGCTCGATACGAGGCTTAAAGATATGATTCCCTAGAAATGTAAGGAACATGTATGCAAAAATGATAGTTATTTTTTTTTACATCATTTTTTAGAAAGTAAACATGCAATGATGCAAGGTGGTGGGAACCACAATACTGGATATATCTGGGATGCCGAGAAATCACACGGCACAGGTTCAAAGGTTCGGCATAGTTTCGGACCACCACACAAACCACAAGTCACCAACGGAACAAGTTACCATCGGAACCAGAACATATAGTCACCAACACACTGGAATAGAACATAGATTACCACTCGAACAAGAACCATAGTACCTCACGAACAAGAACCAATAGTACACTCGAACAAGATCAACGGTAACCCACGAACAAGAACAGCGGTAACCCACGAACGAGAACAGCGGTCACCAACAATGTACCTGTTATATGATCATTGATTCCCGATCCACTCACAGGTAAAATCTAGGCCAAGGTAAGTCATGAAACGCAGTATACGGTCCGCCCGAAGGTAAGCATCATCACAGCGCGGAAGCGGGTGACGATAATACCTCCGTTTGAAACCACTACTCTGCTCGTGGTCACATAATCCATCCCAAGACGTACACCTCGAGACAAACCATGCTCCCACTCTATCCTAGGGTTCCTATGGTTCACACATAGCCTGGGTATTGGGCCTTTTACCTCTTGAAACACCCACCCAACAGACAGAGATCCAGCCAGTCCAGAATATGATGCAGAAAAAGTAAAAGCGCACATAGAATGCGATGCAAACAGGTAAATATGCAAAGCAGTAAAACACCCAATGATAAACACACAAGCGCTAGGATCAACTCGCTAAGTCCGGACCAGCAACAGGTCGAGACGTCCCCAGCAGAGTTGCCAGCTATCGCTACCGCGAAAATTAACAGAGTCGCCACTAACATATTTATCCTGAAAAGGAAGGGAATGCCAGCAAACCACAAAACAAAACAACAGTCTCACGACCAGAGAAAAAGGGTAAGGGAGTCGGTTACGCGAGGGGAAGGTATTAGCACCCCTCGCGCCCATCTTACTCGATGGTATCCACGCTTGTGTCTAAAACTATGGGTGTGTAACAAATCTACGCTAATCTGGACTAAAATGAATGCAGAATGTAGGGAAAAGAAAGGATTATGCTCGCACGGGCCCTACCCCGCTGCCTACGTATCTGTTTTGCAGAATCAGAGCTACCGTAGCTCGGCTAACTAATTTTGTTTGTTTTGTGTTTTTTAGGTGAACGAGTTACATTCACACTCCGCTGCTCGACCTTTGGAGACTTATGCTTGGGAATGGAGCGGAAATAACAAGCTCTTAAGAAAAGAAAATCAAAGAGTGTGGTTTGTGTTTTAAAGAATGCATGAGGAAAACCTAAACTAAGGGGGAAAGCTTGCTACCTAATGTTATCATACAAAGGGTACAAGTCTAAGCTAAGCTATCAACCTACGAGGGAAAAGGGAAAGCACACAAGAATATCACACAAACGAGCATCCGCTCGTAAAGCAAACAAAACCAACGGTACTGACCGAGTGGTAGAAAAGCGGTCCCGCCATAGCCAAGGGGAGCAGCTCAACCCAAGTCAACCAAGCATTAGACCTCGCGAAAATGATTGGGCCATAGACAAGAGGGCGGACCCCTCTCAGCAACCAAGCCGTCACGGATCGTAAAGGAAAATGGTGCGTGCGTACACCGAGCATCAACGTCGAGCGACGCGAGCTGTAAGAAAGGCGGGGGTCCGGCTGCATGAACCCTTTTTCTGACATACTCGATAACAAGATCTTGTGCAGGTTCGGAAGCGAGCAACGCGTAGCGTGCGCATACCAAACAGACTCGATGAGACTAGGCGGGGGTTGATTGCTAACCCTTTCCGCGTGCCTTCCCTGAGGACTTAACGGAGTGCCATATAGGACTTATTACACCGTGACTCCCTGCCGCAAAGCACAAATATAAACACACCAACAAAAACAGAGCCTCTTTCGAGGGCTTGGCCATATGCATGTCTAGGTCCTACTTCTCATGTTATTGGATGATGCGGTAAAGCGATAAAGTGCGAGAGAAATAAAACGAAACGGGATCAATACCAAACAGATGATGATCCGTAAACTAAAGCGAAGCAAAGCGAAGAAAGTAGAATCCCGCAAGCGAGCTAGCAAAGCAAAAGCAAATATTCAGCACACCGATTAGCCACAAAAGCGCACAACGATCAACGTATGCATCAAGCATGATCACAATACACCTGCAAGAGGAACAAGCAAACCAAACAAGCAGATATAAAGTAATAGTGATCGTGTCTCCCGGATGAGAACACGATACGAGTGAATAGGATCGTGTTCCGCAAGTGAAACGGAACACACAAGTAACAAGTGCCGATCGGTGACTATCCAAGAGCCTTGCACACTAGCACACAGGTTAGAGATAACAAACATCGCAATCGGAATTGCGTTATTACCATAAAGCGAAAGGAAACGGACAAGTAATGTAAACATGGAATGGATAATGAAACATCAATGAGAAATCAAATATGGATGATCTACAAATTAATGAAAACAAAGCATCTAGCAAGATAGTACGTCTCAGAAGCTTTCCGACGATATAAAGAACGTGCAAATCGGAGCTACGAGTAAAAAGTTATGTAAGATTGAAGTTATAAAAGAAAAACACAAAATTTGCACACAGGAACCGGTTCCTGCATAGGACAACCCGGTTCCTAGTACTAAAAACCAGAGGCAGAAAACTAGGAACCGGTTCCCACCTAGGGACAACCCAGTTCCTGGTACTAAAAACCAGAGACAGAAAACTGGGAACCGGTTCCCACCTAGGGACATCCCGGTTCCTGGTACTAAATCACAGAAGCAAGAATATTTCATACAGCTGGGAACCGGTTCCTGGCTGGGACGAACCGGGTCCTGGCACACAAGCACAGGGAAAAAAACAACGCAGGAACCGGTTCCCACCTAGGGACAACCCAGTTCCTGGTACAAAAATCCAGAGAATCAGTATTTTGGATTGAGTGGGAACCGGTTCCCGCCTGGGACAACCCGGTTCCTGGCGTAGCAAAATCAGTTTTTTAAGCATTTTTAGGCCTCAGAGCCATTCGCACTCAATCCAAAATCATTCCATAGGCAATTATCACAAGCAAACATCAAATTATGAATTACGCACGAGTCCACAAGTAAAATTATCCTAATTATGCAAAGTGCGATGCGTCGAGCCAAGCGAAAATCAAGCAAAAGTGCACCACATGCATTTATACAAACACTTTGAGTGCGACACAAGTAACATACATGGATATTAACAATTATGCACACAAAATCAACACCGAATCATAGATCCATACACGAACATCACAATTCATCATCAACGGATATCAATTACACACAATCAAACATCAATTCAAACGCGATTCACATGAACACGACTAATTCGAGCAAAAGATGAGCAAATTCAACAATCAATCATCATCAATCATCCATTAATCAAGAACAAGAGATAGAACTAGATTCGAATTCACATGATAATCAACAATTAAGCACTTAATTCAAGATTCGAAAGCATACCGGATGAAGATCCAAACCGAAGCGCGAACACGAACACGATACGAACGCGAACACGACACGAACTCGAAACGAACTCGAAAACGAAATCTGAAGTGTGAGAGAGAGAGGGCGCGCGAGTCTTGCAAGGGGGAGGAAGAGAAATTCGAGCTTCCGATCTTGATTCTTCAATCCATATTCTTGATCTTGATGAAGATTGATGAGTTTTTGATGAAAGTTTTATGTGATTTGTGGTTTTGATCTATGAGAATTGAGAGAGAATTGAGAGAAAGTGTTTGTGACAAATTGGTGAATTGAAATTATGAGAGTCCTCCCTTTGATTTGTGAAGAGTAAAATGTTTATATATTGTCAACGCGAAATGTCCAAATTGCCCTTGATGCGTCTTATTTTGGCTCGTTTTTAAGGAAACTCGGTTCCGCTCTGAATTCCGGAACCAAACCAATGCCACTGTGAAGATGACCAAATCTGTGACCCGTCGCCGTGAGAATCACCTCAATCCGATAAGCGATGAAGAAAATATGCGTGTTTGAATGGCGAGAAACGCCGACTCATCTGGTGCGACTGTGCAGAATTTTGTGAGTACCGCTCAAAGAACTCGATAAAACCCTATCTTCAGCTCAGAATCTGAACAGGCATATGTGACGAAGAATCGAAGCTAACGAAATTTCTGAGAAAATGCCGCCGGAATGGACTTCATACGATAAAAATCGAAGAAGTTATGAATTTTCAAACTCACTGCGACATACTCGAAAACACACTTTTTACCGAAAGAACGTGACGATCCTTAAAATTCTGGGAGTTTTCCGTGCATAATTGGCCCTCGGTCCGAACATACGAAATCTTGGTAATGATGGTACGGAGCTCCAGTTAAATTTTCAAGTGAATCCGACGAGCGGATTAGGAGATATGAATTTTCCGAGGTCCAAAACCCTACATTCAGCATTGTTTCTCACTATGAAATCCCAAGTAATTTGCAAATCTGGCAGCCTTCCTCAAAGAATTGGCTTCCGAGCCGAACACGAAAGTTGTAGATATCGTCAAAACAGTCATATCACCCCTCAAATATGACTTGCGAATTTTCTTTTATTTCCACTGTTTAAACCATTTTTCACACCTTATCTTCATAAACCCATGAAAACTCTTTATTATTTTTCTTCAATTTTCGAACGACGAAATAAACGTCGTTATTAACTTATAGCTCCAATAAAGAGGGCAAATTTTGGGCGTACAACCCTGATTTAGTATATCACCGTTAGTTGTGATGATCAATAGGTTTGATCATTATAGTTAACGAATTAAATTGTATTGCTGGTTACTCTGATCGATAGATTCGATCGTCGCGGGCAGCAAATAAAATGTGTTTTAAATTTATATATTTTTTATCTCTTGTCTAATGCGACCAATAGATTTAGTCAGGTCGAGAAGAGAATTAAACAATGGATTTACCGTTTTTATCTCTCGTCATTGCGACTAATAGCTTTAGTCGGGTCGAAGAGAGAATTACTCGAGAGTTATTTAAAAAATTATTTCTCGTCTAATTGCGACTAATAGGTATAGTCGGATCGAGGAGAAAATTAGATTGAATGTTACTGTTTCACCAAATGGGCAATGGGATCGGGCAAACCCTAATGCACATCACCCTTCTAGGGTTTTTATTGTGATTTTTAATATCAATTAAAACAAATTAAATCAATTATGTCGAATAATCGACATAATCGAATAATCGAGGAATATAATTCTAAACCCTAGTCACTAATCTAACCTTAATAATATTGTCAACTTAATTCAAAAAAAAATCAATTTACATAACAATATATTAAGTTTAATACAATTATATAAACAATATATAAAAAATAATATGTAAAAGGACCTGGGCAGAATCCTATGTGGTATATTGATGAGTGAGCAGGGTGTGTTTCCACGCTGTGAGTCATTGGATCGATCCTCATGTGCATCCAGTGGTGGTGATCGCAGGTGTATGGTAGGTGGATGAAGAGAGCAAGCGCTTGATCTTGTGTATAGTTGTACCAGAAAATTGATGAAAAATAATGGTGGTCGCTGTGAGTCATTGGATCGACCCTCATGTGCATCCAGTGGTGGTGATCGCAGGTGTATGGTAGGTGGATGAAGAGAGCAAGCGCTTGATCTTGTGTATAGTTGTACCAGAAAATTGATGAAAAATAATGGTGGTCGCTGAGGATCGATCTTGCGACCTCTCTGATACAGGGCTTTACGTATTGCCAACTGTGCTACACTCTTTTGCTGTTAAAACAATGATCCTGCACGGTAATATATGATAAAAACAAACGAGCCAGAATTAAAAAAAAGAAAGAAGCGCGCGGACCTAGGGGCTTCTTCTTCATCGTGATTTTTTTCAACAATTTAAAAACCTTTGGCAACGATTGTAGCATGTTTCCATAGCCCTGTGGTACACAAACTTGTTATACCGTCCAGAAAAATTCCAATAAAACATACAAATCGAATAAAAACTATCTTCTGAAAACGATGGAGCACTTGGTTTTGGTTAATTTAGCCTTTATCTGTTTATCCCCAAATTTCAACCTTGAAATCCAAGCTATGGTAGATCACGAAAATCGCTTCAAAATTTGAATTAAATTATCCAAACAGATTGCGAACAAAGTTATGAACACAGTTATGCCCTTAAATCATATTAATCACGCGAGAATCACATGAATCGACGCTCTGAAAAAATACCACAAACCGTATGCTTTAACGCCGTGATTCTGAACGTGATAATAAGAGGTGACGTTGGGGTTCCTTCCAAAATGCCTCGAGGATCCTTCTTTTTCGCTCAAAAGGGCCTGAATTGGTCTTAAAACATATCTGCCATGGCACACAAATTCACCCTTTCTTTGAAGTATTTTTTTCGTTCTTGATGCAGCCGAGTCCCCCCCCCCCCCCCCCCCCCCCCCCCCTCCCCCAAAAAAAAAAACCCTTTGTGCACAAAAATGCTTCTTTTTTATATTAGTTATTTAGGTTTTTTTCCTAATGGGCCTATTGTCTAGTTGATCATTTTAGCCCAAATAAATTACTAACCCATTAATTAATTGTATATTATATTTATAATAACAATAATAGTTGAAAATAATTATAATAATCTTAATAATAATATTATTAAAACCACTACTAATTAATAATAATAATAGCTAGTTATAATAATAAAATGATTAAACCAATTATTAATATACATAATAAACCATGTGAATAATTTGTGAGAATGGACTAAAAACCTCAAAAACGGAATAGATGGGCCAAATGACTGGGCCCAAACACCTTCTAACCTTAACCACATTTTAACTCAGGATATTTTATAAGAGGGCGGGTTTGACAATAGGAATGTCAAACCCCATGGCTCTTAATTCTAACCCTTGATGATTTAACAGACGTAGATTTGATCGGGCAAATTTTGGGGTATGACAGCTGCCCCTGTTCAATCTTCTTAAACCTGAAGAGTCAGATAGGCACGTCGGCATATCGTGATCTAAAGGTAGAAGATGATTGGACACTGAAATGCCCTGAAATTTGCATTTGTCAAGAAAAAGCTCTGTGGGAGATGGGCTTAAAGATGCCACCCAAGATAAATACCATTTTTCAGAATGTGACGCGAACTCCTTTTGGAGGGACCCAGGTGATTTTGATTGTAGCACGACCTAAAAAGGCAACCTGAATTTTATGCAATGTTATGATGCATGCGATGTATGATGCAGTGAGTTTCTCATAATAAAAGAGAGCGATGTATGTATATGCATTATGTATGAATGAGGTATGTTAATTGAATGATGCATGATTATTAGTTATGTTAGTTGAAGTTAGTAAAAAAAGGAAAAACCTTTGTTTGTCGTTGATGACGTTTTGGAGAAGATCACTGCCGAGGGACTAACGTGATAAACGCAATTGAGAAACCTTGTGAAAATCTTTGTTGTGAAACCCTTTGTAAAACCCATTTTTTTTTTCCGAAGTAGATCACTGCCGAGGGACTAACGTGATAAACCCCATTAAAGAAACCCTTCGTAAAACCCTTTGATCACTGCCGAGGGACTAACGTGATGGGTATATGTAACTATCAATAGCGACGACTCGCAGTTTGTTGTAGAAGATAGTTAACTTGCTATAGCGCTAGCAAGATTTCGTAGTTTGTGAACCCCAAAAGGATCACTTGCTATAGTTCTAGCAAGTTCACCTGCACCAATAGGATTACTTGTCATAGTTTTGACAAGCTCACCTGCACCATTTGGATCATCTGCCCTTGTTCGGACAAATTTCACCTACACCATTTGGATCATTTGCCCTGGTTCGGACAAATTTCACCTACACCATTTGGATCATTTTCCCTGGTTCAGACAAATTTCACCTACACCATTTGGATCATTTGCCCTGGTTCGGACAAATTTCACCTACACCATTTGGATCACTTGCCCTGGTTTGGACAAACTTCACCTGCACCATTTGGATCATTTGCCCTGGTTCGGACAAATTTCACCTGCACCATTAGGATTACTTGTCATAGTTCTGACAAGTTCACCTGCACCAATAGGAGTCACTTGCCTTGGTTCGGACAAATTTACCTGCACCAATAGGAGTCACTTGCCCTTGTTCGGACAAGCTTACCTGTATAAGATGAATCATTTGCTATAGTTCTAGCAAATTTACCTGCATGAAAAAGATTCAATTGCTATAACGCTAGTAAGTTCATCCGCATAAAGTTCTTGACGGTATCTGTAAGTGTATGAAGATGATGCTCGCGACTCGAGGGTCGGAATGAAAACGATATGTTTAGAAACTCACGACTCGAGGATCGGAGAACACACCTATCACAACACGAGGGTTGGAAACTCACCCAGTCACAACACGAGAGTTGGAAACTTACGACTAGAGGGTCGGAAGACACACCTATCACAACACGAGGGTTGGAAACTCACGACTCGAGGGTCGGAAGACACACCTATCGCAACACGAGGGTTGAGAACTAGGCTTTTGTAGTATGCGAATGCATTAGATGATAGGCATATGGTAATGTGTATGTATATGTTTATGAGTGAAATGAACAACAAGGTTGCTATCATCGGTAAGGTTACCGGGACACATCAATCAGGTGATTGGAAATACACCAACAATGAGGTTACTGTCATCGGTAAGGTTACCGGAAAACATCAATCAGGTGATTGGAAAGAATATCTCAGTAAGGTTACTGGCATCGGTAAGGTTACCGGGAACAGGTGAATAGTATAGCTTAGCACCAGAGTTTTGAATTGGATGCTTTGATGTATGGGATAATGCTTATGCTTATGCATATGTTGTTGGATGTAATGAGTGGAACGAGATAATGTCTTCTATAAGACTACCTGAAAAGGTTTCCGGAATGGATATGAACATTTGTCTTAAAGAAGACTACCTGAAAAGGCTCCTAGAAAGGATCGTAAGATTTGTCTTGAAGAAGACTACCTAAAAAGGTATGGTGTAATGTATCAACCCATGTATGTAATGCATGACCTATGTTTATTTACATGACGCTCCAATGATAGGTTGTTGATAATCAAAGCGTATGTAGCTCGCTGGAGTTGTGGGCTGATGCTAGCGTGATTCCCCAATACCTGTTTTTTGAAGATCGTAGTTAGGAGAAAGATTTGTTGGATGTTGTAAAGTGTAAGAACGCCTTTTCCTTTTGTTGTGCGCCTTGCCCTAGTTTGACCCTTTGAATTACTCCACACCCTTGAGTTTTCGAAGTTCTCCATGTCTTTTACCTTTTTCAATTCGCACCTTTAACCCTTTCGAGGTTATCCACACCTTTAACCTTTGGAGGTTCTCCACACCTTTAACCTCTCGAGGTTTTCCACACCTTTAACCTTTCGGGATTCTCCACACCTTTAACCTTTGAATGATTCACCTTATGTAATTCTCCACACCTTCACCTTTGGAGATTCTCCACACCTTATGGATTTGATCCCACATGCCCCAATGTTTAGGGGAAAAAGATGCCTATGATCTCCAAGCTATGAAGAGAGTGCTCTAAGAAATAACCTTGTCATATGCTCTGACGTTTAGGCTGAAGGGTATGCCCTTGATCTCCAGGATACGGAGGGTTATCCATAGTGTTCTATCCTTTGAATTTGAATTCTTCCCATGTTTGATATGCCCCTGTTTGAGATTGCTTCGAGATGTGACTCAAGTCGATTGAACCTTTAGAATGAATGCCCCTAGTTAATAGGATGTTTGATTGCATGCCCCTGTGATCCTTGAAATTTTTCCCCTGTTTAGGAGAACCCCCTAGATGTGGTTCCCCCATTCCAGAGTCTTTATTAGAAAGATCGCCTTTGATTAAACCAATTTCGATATCTCCTTGACGCTAAGTGTATATTCGTTGACGATGTTGTACCCTTTGAGAAGCAACTCCAATGCGATGCGGATGCAAGTTTCGAAATCGAAGTCCGTTATGAATTAGGACTGGATGATTAGAAGTGAATGCTTGAAGAAGTGTGGTGGTTAGAAATAGTTTTAACAAACCTTAGGAGTCGGCATAACAAAATCCTGCTTAGTATGCCTTCGTGGTTAACCTTGCCTCAATTAGGACTTTTAAATGTTGTAACTTGGCCTGGTTCATGTTTTAAGAAACAATGGATATTAGGCTCAAAGTTTATTTACCCCACCCCTTTCTCCTTGATGCTCTCCGAATCCTAAAAATTCGCCTAATCCAATGAATGCGCTTTGTTTGCAAGAGAATCATTTCAGTTTTGAGCGGAAGCATTAGTGAAGATCCAAGCACCGATGAGAAAATGTTGTAAAGATCCAAGCATTGATGTGAAGTTTTGATGATTTAGCAGTCACATGATTATCCTTTGTATTTCGCCTTTGCTTTTATCCCTTATTATTGCATGAACCAATTCCTTTGAATTTGATCCATTTGGATGCCCTAATTTTTGCCTTAGTCGTTTTTGTTTTTTTTCGTTTTGACTTAGCGGGCGCTTTTCTCCTTTTTTTTTGAATACTCCTTTGAAGATATTGATCCTTGGATATTGAATGTTGTGACTGCCATGTTGATTTTGATTTGTAAGTTCCGACTTTGATACGTCCTCGATCTTGAATGATGTTGTCATACCCCAAATTTGTCCTACCCTTTAACTTCTAACTAGCTTAGGCTTTGCATTCATATACATACATCACTTAGGTCATAATCCATACCCATGCATGCATATCACTGGTATCAATCAAAGACCAGCAGGAAAGAACTTTTGTGGCAAGGAATTTCCTACCAGATGTGTGGATCTGAGGTAATCATGTGGCTCTATGTTCATGGAAGTCCTCCTGGATTAGGTTTTTCTCAGTCTCAATCCAAGGTATTGATTGAAGGGTATAAGCTTGTAAATCATCTGGTTCCTTAAATCAGGGTTTCTTTGACCAAAGTCAACCAGTTGACTTTCTGGTCAACATTCAATCAGGAATGGTTTCTATGTGTGAAAAGCTTCTCATACTGACTATGTGGATGTGTTTGTTTGACTCGATTTGATTGGAGGAGATTTAATCGGGAATTTCACCAATAGTCGGAAAAATCAGAACAGTTGACCTTTGGGGTTAAAATCAGAAGAATTATTCAAATATTGACTTTTGATGGAAAATCAGTCAAGAAAAGTCAGAGAATGGATAAAATCGGGAGTTTGGCAAAAAGCTACCAAAAATAGAAAAATGACAAAAAAGGAAGTTTTAGTACTTAGAAAATATTTTGAGGTTTTTGGCATGATGATCAGTCAACTTCAAGCACACTTTTCACATAGATCTAGGGCTCAATTTAAAACAAGGTCAACAACCAAGTTGTTCATTTCATATGGGTCTACAACTTTGTAGTTGGAGGTTTTCTCATTTGAGTTTTAGATAAAGAGATATGGATGAGAGAAGTTGGGTGTTCATAATTGTTGAAGCCAAGTTGCAAGGCAGATTTCCAGGTCACGACCAGGCAATATATCGAACATGTGGTGCACCGATTTCCAATTCAATATCCAGGAGCTATGGGCATTCTTTGGATCCAAATCAAGAATAAAAACATTCTATGGCATGTACTCTATGAATCAAACCATGAATCATCAATTTTGGATAAGTGTGGAGTGAGATACAAGATCTCAAAGTCCCTCTCTCGCAAGCTCACACGTTGGCAAAGAACATGAGCATAATTCTGGGCAGCACGGAGACATTCCATCGAACACGTGGCATATCGAATTAAAATCTGATTTCAGAGAGTTGTAAATACTTTTTTGAGGCGATTCCAATGCTAAGGTGTTCTATCATATGTCCTCTTCCCATTGAGCTTGTAACAAAGACAAACGATAGAGCATAGCTAGAGTTATAAGCATGCAAAGTGGGCACCTCGGATGAGTGTTATGGCAAAGCATGCATGAAAGCCAGACTAGAAATTGCTGCAGTATGAGTATAAAAAGCCAAACCCCCACGCCCTATTTTACCATGCACGAGCCTGCCACATGAAAGCCTATCCAAATCATACTACAAGTGCACAAACTTGCTCACTAAGTTTGGAGGAGAGATCTAATGCAACACACCACACCATAACATAATGGACCTCACATATAAAAAGAAAAACCCTTCACAAATTCAAAGGACCACGCTCATTTTCCAGAAAAACCTCTCCTTCACTCCCCTATTCCCTCTTCACCCTCCTGGTGCTCTCTCTCTCATCACTTTTGTCTCCATCTTCAACAAGTTTGTTACCGATCTGTAACTAAATCCTTCCACACTTCACCACCGTGAACAACCTTCATCATCATCCATCTCCAACCACTTCACCATAACCGAGCTTCATCAACCTTCGAGCATTTGCATCCAATCGCCATCACTTCCATGTCATAATCACCATCATGATTGCATCCTCAAGCCAGATCCATTTGTCTCATCTCCACATATACGATCTCTGAGTTCAGATTTGGATCAAGCTTCGAAGTTCATCATCATCATCGTTGCATCCAAGATCCATACGCAAGGAGTGGAAATTCTTCGAAGGCTTTTGGTCAAGATTCGCAACCGGTAAGCCTCAATCCCTCTCGGCATATTAGCAATATGTATGAAGCATGTGTACTTGTTGAAACATTACCCGATCGATATCGGTGTTCACCCTTTCTTGCTTCTTGAACTATGACTTGATTCGCATAAAATGCTGGTCGTTTGGATAACTCAATGGAATACTCTGGTGCTATATGTCATGAGTTTCGTTTCAGTGTATGCAACGTGTGTTTCGGTTGAGTTCTTGAATGTTAAGTCTTCATAGATCTGTTTCGGTTAGGACTTTAGAGGTCGTTTTAGGGGGAATTAAAGTTAGGTTTGAACTCAGCGGCAAATTCCGAGTCAAATGGTACCGGCCACGTGATTTTCTGCGTTTCTTCGTTAAGCTCCGGTAGGGTTTTCGCCGGAGAAGATGACTGAAAGTCATCTCCGGCCGCCACTCAGTTCCCATGCATTTCAACTCGGATTGGCTTACGTGGCGCATTACTGTTGGTCTGTTGTTCCATTTTTGTCTCATTAATATCATTGGCAAGTGACGTGGGGTGCTATGATTGGTTTAAGACTTTGCTTTTGTCTTTTATGACTTTAAATTACTTATGATCAATTGAGGTGTGGTGTGCTGCATGTTATGTCACATTTTTATTGCAAGAATCACATGAAATATTCTCATATGATACTAAATGAATGAAATAAAAATGGAAAAGAGTGTAGTAAGCTGGGCCATATGATTGATTGGGTCTTAGCGCCATTAATTTCTGCACCCCTGGCAAATAGGCCCACGCGCGCCTTCAACATGATTTTAGTTCAAGTCTCTTTACTAACGCACCCCCAGACTTAGGCAGATTTTGCAAATGTTTAGAAATTGTATTTTCTCATAACTTTTGTTCCATAAATCATTTTTCCATGAAATAAAAAATGAATAAAAATAGGTTTTAGATAGATATATGTGTGTATATATTTTTGGTATTTTTTGTAGATTTTTAGAAATTAGTTGTGCATTTTTAATAAATCATTTACTTTGGTATGTTCATGTTTCTCTTGATTTTGATAGATTTTGCAAAGTGATTTCGTTTAATACCTTAGGATCAGAATCTAATTGCAAAATTTTGTATGGTTACTGTAGACTAATCCATGATATCATGTGTAAAAAATGAATTCCTAATTCTTTGCTTTGATTGGTATTTGGTTAGTGTTGTTTGACTTGATTAACATGCGTTTCTAATAGATGTTTGTGACGTTTGTGCTCTCAAATTGAAATGCATTCATGCAATAACGTTGGTTCCTTTTGTACATATAATTAGGGATGTCTAGAGGTCCTAAAACCTGGAATTGAAAATTTTAGATCGTGTTTTCCTATTTTACTTGATTTTTCTTTCTCACATGTAAATACCTTGTTTTTGGTTGACGATCGCGCCGTAACTTGTACAAATGACCCGTAATTTTGTGTGAAACTTCTTGGCATGATTTTGTGGTTGTTTAGGCATCTAGTAAAGGCTATTTTCTACTGACTTGTACCATTTGATTACATGTTTCTAACTCCATTCACAATTCGAAACCGTTTAGCTAGTATTGACCTAATGTTGTCTAGTTTTGGCTAGAATTTTGTATTGCTTCATGCTAATTGACTAATATAGATTAACATAGGATATTGGAACTAAATGAATGAGTTTTCTACTGAATTCAAGCTTAGACCATGTGTTCACTTGCTTTTTCTTTGATTAAATGATGTTTGTTTGCTAATTGTCAAGTAACGATTCATGCGATACTTTGGTAACTTTTTGTGAATACTTTTGTGTGACGCCATGATGCTTTTATGTTTGACTTGAGACACTCAATCCCTTGATTTGCTACTGACCTAGATATTTCATTGCCCATTTTCATGCTTAGCCTCTTATTTCTTGCTTTGGTGTTGCTTATCTCTTACTATATGCTTGCCATGTTCCCTTAGACTCTTCCTTCTTTGTTAAGAGGAATTGAGATAGGATAGTTATCCTCAACCTTAGGGCCAATTATAGATTAGAATAACTTAGATTAGAGAATAGGTTAGTCCCCCATTGCATTCTTTTTCTTTTCAACTCTTTAAAATACTTAATAAAAGGAAGATGCGAATCACATTAAGAAAGTGATAGAGAAATGAGTGGGATTCATTCCCTAATCTGTTTCTCAATCGCTTAGTGGCATAGAAACGAGTGGGATTCATTCCCTAATCTGTTTCTCGGTCACTACTTAATGGGAGAGAAATGAGTGGGATTCATTCCCTAATCTGTTTCTCAAACATTAATTTATGGGAGAGAAATGAGTGAGATTCATTCGCTAATCTGTTTCTCAAACATTATATAATGGGATAGAAGTGAGTGGGATTCATTCCCTAATCTGTTTCTCGATCATTATACATTTTTATGTGATTCGAATCGCAAACAAACTCCCCTTAAAAAATACACAACCAAAAACACTTAAAACACCTGACAATGGTTCAAATTAAAACAAAGTAGAGAAAGTGGTGAGTGGCCCGGTATTGGGAACTGTTCATCACTTATCTACCCTAAAAGACACAAACTAATCTTTCTTCTCCTTTTTTTTCTAAGGGCATTGTTATTTCCGCTCGTACGCATCATAGGTCGATCCCTTATGCAAGAGCGCGAACGTTAACTCCGCCCAACTAAAAAACACAAAAACAAACAGAAAATCTTTAGCCGAGCTACGGTATCTCTGATTCCTGAAAAGGATACGTAGGCAGCGGGGTAGGGCCCGTGCGAGTACAATTCTTTATTTTCCCTACATTTTGCATTCATTCGCATATAGACATAGACATAGTACACACCCTTTAGATGTAAACAAACATAGGTGGATACCATCGAGTACGATGGGCGCGAGGGGTGCTAATACCTTCCCCTTGCGTAACCGACTCCCGTACCTAGATTCTCTTGTCGCAAGACCCTGTTCCTTCCTTTGTTTGGTTTTCTGATATTCCTTTCCCTTTTGGGATAAATATATTGGTGGCGACTCTGGTCTTTTTTCGCGAGCGTGCGACAGCTGGCGACTCTGCTGGGGATGTTGCTAGACCTATTGCTGGTCCATTCATAGCGAGTCGATCCTAGCCTTTGTTTGTTTCTTTTATTGGGTGTTTCTTTGTTTTGTTTATGTGTTTACATTTTCTACATATGCTTGCATATCATGTTTATTTCCTGCTTGCATATCATGTTTACTTTCCGCATGCATCTGGACTATATTATGGGTCCCCGTGGGGACCACATATTTTCTCTGTTTGCAGGTTGGGTGGGATGATTCTATGAGGTAAAAGGCCCAATACCCAGGCCAGGGTTGACACATAGGATACCTAGGATAGAGTGGATAGTCATGACGCCAACAGAATGTCAGGTTCTGTTGATTGCGATCATGAGACCCACGACCAGCTGAGACTCGAATGGGATACCATTGTTGGCATGTATTTGCAACGATGATGGTGTTTCAGGAGAGTTGTTAACGCTGGAGACCTTTTTTGACCTACCCTGACCTAGATTCACCTGTGAGTGGGGAGGGATATACATGACAGGTACCGTTGGTGACTATTTTGTTCTGTTGGTGACTATTGTTCTTATGGCTGTGTGGTACCTATGCCGGACCTTTGATCTCATAACATCTGACCTATATCAGTTATTCATAGGATTGTACAGTGGTTACTAAGATTATGTGGACCGTTGATCCCATGTTGTTGCATCGCATAACATCATTGCCTTATCCACTTCATTTATGGGGGATCCTAAAGTCTATTTCAAAAAAAATATAGAGAAAAAGGAAATAGAAAAGCAAAAAAAAGAAAGAAGAGAAAAAAGAAAAGAAAAGATATTCTATACAAAAAAAAAGCTTTGATTCCAAAAGAAAAGAGAAACAATAAGTTGATGAAAAGACTTTAGAATCTCTCATAAATGAAACATGCATTCATACTACCATGCATTTCATGGTTCTTCCAGAGACTTATGGGACCCTTTTGCCAGATTTCGACATCAACAATAGATTTGACTTCTCACCGCCACAAGCTCCGAGATCAACTATGGAACAACTCCGTGAGGAAATGGATGAGATGAGGGAACAAATGGGCCATATTATGTTGGAAATGCAAGAATTGATCCATAATCAGGATGCACTAAGAAAAGAAAATAATCAGTTGAAGACTCAAGTGAGTTTGGTCATGGAAGTTCTGAAAAAGGTACTAAGAAAGGAAGGTGATGTTATTCCTACTGCTGCAACAGAGGTCGTTGATCTCTCCTCTCCAATAGGATCTCCTCCAATCCATGGGATGCCTT
Source organism: Vicia villosa (assembly GCF_029867415.1). Lineage (NCBI taxonomy): Eukaryota > Viridiplantae > Streptophyta > Magnoliopsida > Fabales > Fabaceae > Vicia > Vicia villosa. The sequence continues at coordinate 42,870,589 of NC_081184.1, forward strand.
ATGGAGTCCTTCCTCAACTTCAAGTGCCATTACCTTCACGTCAATCTGTTCATGTCCCTAGAATGAATCAAGGGGGCCGAATGTGTGGGCAAAAACCTAAGATGCCTCAGAGGGTTCTTGATCTGATCCCTATGCCTTATGCTCAGTTACTTCCCCGCTTGCTGGAACTTCGGTTGGTTGAGCTACGCGATTTATCCATTCCTGAAAAGCTTCCCCCCAATTTTGATGCCAATGCTCGATGCGAGTTCCATTATGGGGCACCTGGCCATGATATTGAGAATTGTAGGGCGCTGAAGCATCAAATTCAAGATCTCATTGACTCAAAAGTGATTTTGATCACCTCCGAGGGCATGAGTGTTCAAGGAAATAGGGTTCCATCTGTGGTGGAAGAAAAGGTTGATTCATACTTCTATGTCGGATCTACTTCAAATCAGAAGCACAATGCACCGTCTTGGATTACGGATCTTCCACTTTATCAGTCTTTGATTGTTTCCCAGCCAAATCAAAAAGGGAAGACACCTGAACAAATTGGATATTTGAATCATCACCAGCAACAGGGTCCACAAATGCCGAGGAGACCACCAAGAAGAATTGATCCAATTCCTATGACCTATAGTCGACTACTTTCTCATTTACTCAAGGATTCTTTGGTCCAACTAAGGGAGTTTAAGCCCCCTCCAACACCGATTCCTCAAGGATATGACTTAAATGCAAGGTGTGAGTACCATTCTGGGACATCTGGACATTCAATTGAGGATTGTAATATTTTGAAACACAAAGTCCAAGATCTCATTGACTCCAAAGCAATATCATTCACTCCAAATGGCCTGCACATAAAACGAAGAGTTCATGCATAAGTGAATGTCTGTATTCCATAAAGTATCACCAAAAAATAAAAAATAAAAAAAAATAATAAGCCCAAATGGAGTCAAGGCTCCTCAACTATGGCAATCATCATTTCATTTTCGTATTCTCATTTCAGTATTTCCTATTTTGTAGAAGGCTACTTCCTTGTTTGAACTCGTTGGTATGATAATAATGAAAACACCACAAATTCTCGAGCAACTTTGTCAGAATCTTTTTCAAAAAGTAATCAAGAATGTTTTGTAGAAGCATCTCCCATTCTTGAGGTTCTTGTGCTCAATTGTATCCGTGGAGGTTGGTGTTTCAGTTGGTGTTTGAGCTCTCCTTGCAACAAGTAGCTTCTCTAAGTTTAGTGACCACACAAGGTTCCTCCATGTTTGATAGCAAATACTTCTTCAATGAATATGCTTGGGGCTCCCGCACGAGGGATAAGCAAGACATACTCTTATCTTGAGCATTGCATCACTCGCATTGCTCGAATCCCTAAAGCAAGGCAAAAGTTTACAACTCATGGGTGACCTCGTTGGGGTTCTCTTTTGAAGTAATCTAAAGTATTTGGAAGGAACTGTAGAAAGTATTCAAGCTCAATAAGTCCAGACGGAGACAAGTCTCCTCAACAATGACGCTCATTTAGTTTCTTTATGGCATTCTCATTTGTAATTTTCCCTTTGTTTGTTTAAGCATTGTTAGCATGTAAAAGCTTGTTAATCGTCGAATCAAAATAAAAAAAATACATTGTTTATGTTTGTCTTGAAGAAACCCATTTGTTTTCACTCATAAAATGTTTTTTGGCATTACGATACCAACTTTACTAATCGCTTTCTTAGGCAAAAAAAAGCTGAGGGAGAATGATGAAAATAAAAATGCAAGATCTCCAATTGTGTGCTTTTGAATAAGACCCCGCTGAGGATGTACAGGCATTATTTCAAATCCCCAAACACCGGAGATATAAGGGAGATAGACCCTCGTTAACCCCTTTGAGCCTTGAAGTAGGAGTTTCTTTTCTGTTCAGAAAAAACCCTCACATTTAACCCAGGGGCAGGGTAGCATTCAATTAATCTGATCGAGCATTCAAAATTCATCAGGAGTGTGCATCCAAGGATACAACAATGGTTATCTTTTAAAAGGTTGAGGAATGTCAAAACTGCAATGGTTATCCGTATTCCATCAAGAGATCAAGAGATGACGATACCACAATAGTAATCCTTCATCGATCAAAGAATGAGGCAGTCACAATCTTTCAAACAAACCGAAAGCAACACAACATCACACGACTTGTTCAAAAAAGGAGAATTAAAAAAAAAGAGAAAAGAAAGAGCCCGCTAAGTCAATAACATGAAAATAAGTGACTTAGGCAAAAGATAGGGCATCCCGCTGGACTCCAAAATAAAATTCAAAAGAATTTGTCCAGGCAAAAGTTAGGGAAATAAAAAAAAAGGGAAAAGCAAATCAGAAGCAAAAAACGAGAATTACAAAATAAAGATCCTCATCAAAAGAACAAAGTCGTGTGATCAGACACCAAAAATAAATGGTGAGTGATTGCCATGTCCAAAAAAAAACCCCATCGATTCTTCAACCATCTCAAAATTCCTTGTGAGGGATGAGCGCTCATGTTGAGTTAATTGAACCTAGGAATGGAGAACATCACGAAGGGGGTGGGTACAAATAATTTTGAGCCTAAAAATCCTCTGTTTTTTTGAAAACCGTGAACCCGGCCAAATTACAACCCTTAAAAGTCCTAACTGAAGTAGGGTTTATTTTGAGAGCGCACTCCGACGAGATAGCGTTTAACTGACTCCCAATGAAGCGTGACACATATCCATGTTGGTATCGTATGCTTGCTTTATCTTCCGTATGCAAAAAATCGAGGTTGTGTCAACTAGTGATTCGATCACAAGAGGTTGCAACCTCATTTCATAAAAAAGTTTTAAAAACTTCAAGACTAACATAGGCTTTGCATTAGAATTATCTTTTTTATACTAACATTCTTTTACATACAAAACATCTGCTTAAACATCAAAAAAAATTCAGGATGAGAATCAGTGAGTAACTTGATCATGTCAAAGTACCAGAGACTTGAGAACTCCGAGGAGGAAAAGCTAACCATTTCAAATGTTGACCATCAAGGGGCAGGTTCTCTAAAGAGATCAGTTGGGCATGAACAGTTGATGCATTCTGTGGGTAAGAGTTTGAAGACTCTGTTGAGCGTGGTAAAGTTGTTCCCATGTTTGTTTGACCTCAAAACAAAGAAAGCTTGGGGACTCTAGTAAGATGTACCCAATCAGAGGCAATTGAATCGAAGTTTGACCTCTCAAGTTCAGCATATCTGGGGCAATCATGTCGATAAATCTCTTCGAGCCTTGATCAATCTGGGGCAATCAAGTTGAGGAATCTCTCATGAGTTCAACCAATCTAGGGCAGTTACGTCGAGATTCGAAAAATCTCTCCAAGGATCCTTTGGGGCAAATTCCTCCATAAGTCACGAAGCTTGGGCCACAATTCTGGGTTTTTGTCGCTCCATGACCATAGGAGTTTATTTCTCCTAGAAGTTTGGTCTCTCCCCAAGCACAGGAGTTTATTTCTCCTGAGAGTTGTTCCATTTCTCCAACCTGGTGCCCTTATTCGGATAATCCCCAACATGGTGAATTGAGGGAATCTCCTCAACTTGAAAATCTTCCAAGCAGTGGCACATGGTGAGAAGTCCAAAGTCATTATATGTTCTGGAAGACAACAACAAGAGTGTGCTCTTACAAGTCAAAGTCCAATATCTTTTGGCACCTCTACATGGTCCTTAACGCCAAGGGTATTCTCCCTGGTGTTTACCTCACTAATGCCTTTATTTGGCACTCTGCATATAGTAGCCATTGCATATAACATTGCATCCTCAAAAGCGTAGCATATCCATCAAAATGGAGCATTACGCCATAGAAAAATTCAAACATGCATACAAAGCATAAGCCAGATAATACAAATCAGCACTCAATCAAGACAATGTTACGTCCCCACAGAGAAGTTGTCCATACAAACTCTTATTGATATCTGCTACTACATTACAAATCTCCTTATGCCACGGTGCCGATACCTGGTATCCTTAATCTCCAAAGAAGTTTTTTTCCAACATGGATCAGATGCAATGTCTTTCTTCGTCAGAATCATTGTCTCCGAGGTTATTTCCCGTGTGTTGCGTGCAGATTATAGCGTGAATGAGGGTGGGCTTTCAACCCATCTCATTTTTCAATCGTTTGAATAATCATACTTAGTGTGTGGCAATTCGAACGATTGCCGCTCTTGAAGAGTTACACCCCGCCTTTGGCCTGAGGGACCGATGTAATTCTTATGCTTCGCAAGCATCAATATCTCCGTAATTCCCAGTGGTTACTTCTATCTTCTTGTCAAGTCTAGTCGTCACTAGTCTTGTTGTGGTTATTTCCCGTGTGCTGCGCGCAAATCAGAGTGCGAATGAGGGTGGGCATTCAACCCATCTCATTTTTCAATCATTTGAATAACCATACTTGGTGTGTGGCAATTCGAACGATTGCCGCTCTTGAAGAGTTACACCCCGCCTTTGGCCTGAGGGATTAATGTAATTCTCATGCTTCGCAAGCATCAACATCTTCGTGATTATGTCTTTTGATCGAGTCTAGTCGTCACTAGTCTCCATGGTCCCTTCCCCCGTATGGGAAAACTTTTCAGGTCCAACCCCCGTGTTGTGAATCCTTTGCCTTCCGACCTTCAAACCATTTCAAAGCCCAGTTCCCATCCTGGCAAACCCTTTCAAAACCCAGTTTCTGTCCTGGCAAGCCATTTCAAAACCAATTCCCAATCCCTAGCCTCAGTGTTGTTAATAATCTTCTCCTGCTCGAGCCTCGTTGTTGATCCTCATCTTTTTCATTTCTTGGGGATCGTAGGCCCGTTGACCTTATCCTCGTCTTTGCCATTTCTTGTGGATCGTAGGTCCGTTGACCTTATCCTCATCTTTTTCATTTCTTGGGGATCGTAGGTCCGTTGACCTTATCCTCATCTTTGCCATTTCTTGTGGATCGTAGGTCCGTTGACCTTATCCTCATCTTTTTCATTTCTTGTGGATCGTAGGTCCGTTGACCTTATCCTCATCTTTGCCAATTCCTGTGGATCATAGGTCTGTTGACCTTATCCTCATCTTTGCCAATTCCTGTGGATCGTAGGTCCGTTGACCTTATCCTCATCTTTTTCATTCCTGTGGATCGTAGGTCCGTTGACCTTATCCTCATCTTTTTCATTCTTGTGGATCGTAGGTCCGTTGACCTTATCCTCATCTTTTTCAATTCTTGTGGATCGTAGGTCCGTTGACCTTATCCTCATCTTTTTTCAATTCTTGTGGATCGTAGGTCCGTTGACCTTATCCTCATCTTTTTCTTTTCTTGTGGATCGTAGGTCCGTTGACCTTATCCTCATCTTTTTCATTTCTTGTGGATCGTAGGTCCGTTGACCTTATCCTCATCTTTTCCAATTCTTGTGGATCGTAGGCCCGTTGACCTTATCCTCATCTTTTTTTCATTCTTGTGGATCGTAGGTCCATTGACCTTATCTTCATCTTTTTCATTCTTGTGGATCGTAGGTCCGTTGACCTTATCCTCATCTTTTTCATTTCTTGTGGATCGTAGGTCCGTTGACCTTATCCTCATCTTTTTCAATTCGTGTGGGTCGTAGGTCCGTTGATCTTACCCTAGATTTGAGTCGTGGATCTGTTGATCCCACCCCGGTTTCAAGTCATTTACCCTTGCTTTCAATTTCGGAGTCAGTAGATCCTATCATTCCATCGGACCCATACTTTCAAATCATAGTTTCATACAACAATCGCTTCCTTTGAGAACCTTGTATTGGCACCTTGGGCTACGTTACAAGCTATCACCATTCAACCATTACTCATCATAAACTTTTTCCACCAGAAAAAAGATAAAAACATTTCTCTTTCCCTAGCAGATATCAAAACAAAAATAAAAGAATAAAGACCACTCCATCTCCTCGGGACAAATTTCAGGTCTTCGGTATTTAATCTTCTTCTACTTCGAATGTTCGAAAGGCTGGCGCCAATCTCACCTTCGAGTATAAGACGATTAAATAGGGGTAGCTGTCATACCCCAAATTTGTCCTACCCTTTAACTTCTAACTGGCTTAGGCTTTGCATTCATATACATACATCACTTAGGTCATAATCCATACCCATGCATGCATATCACTGGTATCAATCAAAGACCAGCAGGAAAGAACTTTTGTGGCAAGGAATTTCCTACCAGATGTGTGGATCAGAGGTAATCATGTGGCTCTATGTTCATGGAAGTCCTCCTGGATTAGGTTTTTCTCAGTCTCAATCCAAGGTATTGATTGAAGGGTATAAGCTTGTAAATCATCTGGTTCCTTAAATCAGGGTTTCTTTGACCAAAGTCAACCAGTTGACTTTATGGTCAACATTCAATCAGGAATGGTTTCTATGTGTGAAAAGCTTCTCATACTGACTATGTGGATGTGTTTGTTTGACTGGATTTGATTGGAGGAGATTTAATCGGGAATTTCACCAATAGTCGGAAAAATCAGAACAGTTGACCTTTGGGGTCAAAATCAGAAGAATTATTCAAATATTGACTTTTGGTGGAAAATCAGTCAAGAAAAGTCAGAGAATGGATAAAATCGGGAGTTTGGCAAAAAGCTACCAAAAATAGAAAAATGACAAAAAAGGAAAGTTTTAGTACTTAGAAAATATTTTGAGGTTTTTGGCATGATGATCAGTCAACTTCAAGCACACTTTTCACATAGATCTAGGGCTCAATTTAAAACAAGGTCAACAACAAAGTTGTTCATTTCATATGGGTCTACAACTTTGTAGTTGGAGGTTTTCTCATTTGAGTTTTAGATAAAGAGATATGGATGAGAGAAGTTGGGTGTTCATAATTGTTGAAGCCAAGTTGCAAGGCAGATTTCCAGGTCACGAACAGGCAATATATCGAACATGTGGTGCGCCGATTTCCAATTCAATATCCAGGAGCTATGGGCATTCTTTGGATACAAATCAAGAATAAAAACATTCTATGGCATGTACTCTATGAATCAAACCATGAATCATCAATTTTGGATAAGTGTGGAGTGAGATACAAGACCTCAAAGTCCCTCTCTTGCAAGCTCACACGTTGGCAAAGAACATGAGCATAATTCTGGGCAGCACGGAGACATTCCATCGAACACGTGGCATATCGAATTAAAAGCTGATTTCAGAGAGTTGTAAATACTTTTTTGAGGCGATTCCAATGCTAAGGTGTTCTATCATATGTCCTCTTCCCATTGAGCTTGTAACAAAGACAAACGATAGAGCATAGCTAGAGTTATAAGCATGCAAAGTGGGCACCTCGGATGAGTGTTATGGCAAAGCATGCACGAAAGCCAGATTAGAAATTGCTGCAACATGAGTATAAAAAGCCAAACCCCCACGCCCTATTTTACCATGCACGAGCCTGCCACATGAAAGCCTATCCAAATCATACTTCAAGTGCACAAACTTTCTCACTAAGTTTGGAGGAGAGATCTAATGCAACACACCACACCATAACATAATGGACCTCACATATAAAAAGAAAAACCCTTCACAAATTCAAAGGACCACGCTCATTTTCCAGAAAAACCTCTCCTTCACTCCCCCATTCCCTCTTCACCCTCCTGGTGCTCTCTCTCTCATCACTTTTGTCTCCATCTTCAACAAGTCTGTTACCGATCTGTAACTAACTCCTTCCACACTTCACCACCGTGAACAACCTTCATCATCATCCATCTCCAACCACTTCACCATAACCGAGCTTCATCAACCTTCGAGCATTTGCATCCAATCGCCATCACTTCAATGTCATAATCACCATCATGATTGCATCCTCAAGCCAGATCCAGTTGTCTCATCTCCACATATACGATCTCTGAGTTCAGATTTGGATCAAGCTTCGAAGTTCATCATCATCATCGTTGCATCCAAGATCCATACGCAAGGAGTGGAAATTCTTTGAAGCCTTTTGGTCAAGATTCGCAACCGGTAAGCCTCAATCCCTCTCGGCATATTAGCAATATGTGTGAAGCATGTGTACTTGTTGAAACATTACCCGATTGATATCGGTGTTCACTCTTTCTTGCTTCTTGAACTATGACTTGATTCGCATAAAATGCTGGTCGTTTGGATAACTCAATGGAATACTCTGGTGCTATATGTCATGGGTTTCGTTTCAGTGTATGCAACGTGTGTTTCGGTTGAGTTCTTGAATGTTAAGTCTTCATAGATCTGTTTCGGTTAGGGCTTTAGAGGTCGTTTTAGGGGGAATTAAAGTTAGGTTTGAACTCAGCGGAAAATTCCGAGTCAAATGGCACCGGCCACGTGATTTTCTGCATTTCTTCGTTAAGCTCCGGTAGGGTTTTCGCCGGAGAAGATGACTGAAAGTCATCTCCGGCCGCCACTCAGTTCCCATGCATTTCAACTCGGATTGGCTTACGTGGCGCATTACTGTTGGTCTGTTGTTCCATTTTTGTCTCATTAATATCATTGGCAAGTGACGTGGGGTGCTATGATTGGTTTAAGACTTTGCTTTTGTCTTTTATGACTTTAAATTACTTATGACCAATTGAGGTGTGGTGTGCTGCATGTTATGTCACGTTTTTATTGCAAAAATCACATGAAATATTCTCATATGATACTAAATGAATGAAATAAAAATGGAAAAGAGTGTAGTATGCTGGGCCATATGATTGATTGGGTCTTAGCGCCATTAATTTCTGCACCCCTGGAAAATAGGCCCACGCGCGCCTTCAACATGATTTTAGTTCAAGTCCCTTTACTAACGCACCCCCAGACTTAGGCAGATTTTGCAAATGTTTAGAAATTGTATTTTCTCATAACTTTTGTTCCATAAATCATTTTTCCATGAAATAAAAAATGAATAAAAATAGGTTTTAGATAGATATATGTGTGTATATATTTTTGGTATTTTTTGTTGATTTTTAGAAATTAGTTGTGCATTTTTAATAAATCATTTACTTTGGTATGTTCATGTTTCTCATGATTTTGATAGATTTTGCAAAGTGATTTCGTTTAATACCTTAGGATCAGAATCTAATTGCAAATTTTTGTATGGTTACTGTAGACTAATCCATGATATCATGTGTAAAAAATGAATTCCTAATTCTTTGCTTTGATTGGTATTTGGTTAGTGTTGTTTGACTTGATTAACATGCGTTTCTAATAGATGTTTGTGACGTTTGTGCTCTCAAATTGAAATGCATTCATGCAATAACGTTGGTTCCTTTTGTACATATAATTAGGGATTTCTAGAGGTCCTAAAACCTGGAATTGAAAATTTTAGATCATGTTTTCCTATTTTACTTGATTTTTCTTTCTCACATGTAAATACCTTGTTTTTGGTTGACGATCGCGTCGTAACTTGTACAAATGACCCGTAATTTTGTGTGAAACTTCTTGGCATAATTTTTTGGTGGTTTAGGCATCTAGTAAAGGCTATTTTCTACTGACTTGTACCATTTGATTACATGTTTCTAACTCCATTCACAATTCGAAACCGTTTAGCTAGTATTGACCTAATGTTGTCTAGTTTTGGCTAGAATTTTGTATTGCTTCATGCTAATTGACTAATATAGATTAACATAGGATATTGGAACTAAATGAATGAGTTTGCTACTGAATTCAAGCTTAGACCATGTGTTCACTTGCTTTTGCTTTGATTAAATGATGTTTGTTTGCTAATTGTCAAGTAACGATTCATGCGATACTTTGGTAACTTTTTGTGAATACTTTTGTGTGACGCCATGATGCTTTTATGTTTGACTTGAGACACTCAATCCCTTGATTTGCTACTGACCTAGATCTTTCATTGCCCATTTTCATGCTTAGCCTCTTATTTCTTGCTTTGGTGTTGCTTATCTCTTACTATATGCTTGCCATGTTCCCTTAGACTCTTCCTTCTTTGTTAAGAGGAATTGAGATAGGATAGTTATCCTCAACCTTAGGGCCAATTATAGATTAGAATAACTTAGATTAGAGAATAGGTTAGTCCCCCATTGCATTCTTTTTCTTTTCAACTCTTTAAAATACTTAATAAAAGGAAGATGCGAATCACATTAAGAAAGTGATAGAGAAATGAGTGGGATTCATTCCCTAATCTGTTTCTCAATCGCTTAGTGGCATAGAAACGAGTGGGATTCATTCCCTAATCTGTTTCTCGGTCACTACTTAATGGGAGAGAAATGAGTGGGATTTATTCTCTAATCTGTTTCTCAAACATTATATAATGGGATAGAAGTGAGTGGGATTCATTCCCTAATCTGCTTCTCGATCATTATACATTTTTATGTGATTCGAATCGCAAACAAACTCCCCTTAAAAAATACACAACCAAAAACACTTAAAACACCTAACAATGGTTCAAATTAAAACAAAGTAGAGAAAGCGGTGAGTGGCCCGGTATTGGGAACTGTTCATCACTTATCTACCCTAAAAGACACAAACCAATCTTTCTTCTCCTTTTTTTCTAAGGGCATTGTTATTTCCGCTCGTACGCATCGTAGGTCGATCCCTTATGCAAGAGCGTGAAGGTTAACTCCGCCCAACTAAAAAACACAAAAACAAACAGAAAATCTTTAGCCGAGCTACGGTATCTCCGATTCCTGAAAAGGATACGTAGGCAGCGGGGTAGGGCCCGTGCGAGTACAATTCTTTATTTTCCCTACATTTTGCATTCATTCGCATATAGACATAGACATAGTACACACCCTTTAGATGTAAATAAACATAGGTGGATACCATCGAGTACGATGGGCGCGAGGGGTGCTAATACCTTCCCCTTGCGTAACCGACTCCCGTACCTAGATTCTCTGGTCGCAAGACCCTGTTCCTTCCTTTGTTAGGTTTTCTGATATTCCTTTCCCTTTTGGGATAAATATATTGGTGGCGACTCTGGTCTTTTTTCGCGAGCGTGCGACAGATGTATTGAGGAAGAAGATTGTTGTGAATGTTACCTCCATTGCTTCCTCAATTTTGGATGAACGCGAGGAAGAAGACACGCTTGAACCTTTGCTTTGCCTTGCTTGGATTGACTGATTCTCTTGACAACAAAAATAAACCATTGAATTAATCGAAGTCTACCCTGCCCCTGGTTGAAATCAAGGTTTTATTAAAAAAGTAGAAACAAACTCCAACTCCTGGCTCGAAGGGGGTGACGAGGGATTAACATCCTTATATCTCCATTGTTTAGGAATTGAAACAATGCCTGTACGTCGTCGGTTCGGTCTTACCTTGAAAGCATATGTTTAGATGGACTTAGTTATTTGTATTCGTCATTCTCCCTTAAGTTTGTTAATAATACTAAATTTGAAAATGGAATAGAAGTGCGCGAGTGGAAAGTCATAGTGGTGAGCGAAGGAATTGACTCCAAAACCTGCATGGTCATCCCATTAGAATTGCTAATCTGAAGGTACAACTTCTATCCTGAATAACACTTAGCGATCGTAGGGGTTGAAATTATGAGCATGATAAACACCTATTGATCCTAGGGACAATCTCCTTTGTAAATCCATTAACCTTGTTTTACTCCTCGGTTTTTTTAGACTTGTAGAAGTAAAGGGTAACCTCGAATTCTCCTTGGGCGCGTCAAACCTGTCGGGAATAAATTGTTAGCGGTGGGTTTTCGTCGTATCGGAACTTCATGAGTTTCCTTTGACCGAACCTCGTTTGATTTTTCTAAGGATAGTATCACACCATTAGCAATCTCCAGGGTTTGTAGATTGATAAAGAAAATCTGTAACCCTTTTACCCCTTGGTGTGGATTTAGCATATGTTGCATTCCCTCCATCGTAGTCATGCATCTTTGTTCATGACGTTGCCCCCCTTGAACTGACCCTTGCCCCTAGGTTATCGTAGAGCGTCCATGTAAATTTGACATGTTCTAAGATGAACCCCTTTATGACTAGATACCCCTTGAGTGTATCTATGAGGGAACTTCTTTGCTGAACTAATCCTGGCTCGATAATGACCTTCTTTGTATTTACGATCCTGTTATGACATGGCCTGGGCATGCGGCTGGCGTGGTGAAAGACATCCTCTTTTTCCTTGGTAAGGCCAGGCTCATTTACCCTCATTTCTCCATAGTTTATGATCCTCTATGGTCTTTTCCGTGAGTATTAGGAAATCGGCTAGCATGGTAAGTGTGGGTGCAGGCGAAGATATGAATGTAAATGTAAATGCAAATGTATGAATGCATGAAAATTCAAATGTATGCGTATGCGAGAGACTCCTTTTTTATGACTCCTTGTATACAATGCAGACGGGTGAGGTGTAATCCTAGGGATAGCCTTAGAGGCGACATTAGACCCTCGTGAAATCCTTGGAAGAAAGATGTTAGGACACGCCAATAGAAATCCCTTAGATTTGGGAATATGCAGAAGGTAGCAGCTGGTAACCGTTCAAGACAGTCACCAAGTCTCATGGCCATCGAGAGGCCAATCGACGTGTACTAATGAAGTTGTCCCTCGTGGGAAGGTTCTCTATGCGGAACACAACCTATCTAAGGACGATATCGGATAAAGAGAAATTCCTACAGGCTAGGGATGCAAGATGTATAGATGGAAATCCAAAACCCTACAAGTTGGAGGGTACGCGGGAGCAAGCACGGGTTGACCGTTCAAGACAGTCACTAGATCTTATGGCCATCGAGAGGCCAATAGACGTGCGTTAATAAAGATGCCCTTCGTGGGAAGGACGCGATCTTAAAATATAATCCCTACAAGCTAGGGAATGCATAGACGTAGGCACGGGGTGATCGTTCAAGACAGTCACTAGATTGCATGGCCATCGAGAGGCCAATTGACGTGCGTAAACGAAGATGTCCTTCGTGGGAAGGACACGTAGTTGTAAGAATACAGAGATATGAAAAGAAAATCCCTACAGGCTAGGGGGTGCATAAATGCAGGCGCGGGGTGACTGTTCATGACAGTCACTAAGTCTCATGGCCATCGAGAAGCCAATCAACGTGCGTAAACGGAGGTGTCCTTCGTGGGAAGGACATGGTCTTAGAAATGGGGTCCCTTCAGGCCAGGGGACGCGTAGGGATACCTGCAAAAATAAAATGCAAGACATTCGCAGTATATAAATTGCATATATATAATAAGCACGTAAGCACATAAGCCCTAGGTTCATAGGTTTGACGTAACGGCTTAGGGTGCCTACCCTTCCCATTGGTATGTTCTAGAAGGTCTCATGGGGTCGTTCGAAGCCGCCGAGACTTTTTGTCTCTTTGGATTTTAGAACAACTCATTTGTCCATGAGGTTCGAGTTTTAGGGGTAGGTTCTTAGAGAGATCAGCCAAATACCAAGTCCAGCCCTCAACAAGGTCGAGCCTCGTATCAGACATTTCCGGATATTCAACCCACTGTGAGTGGAATTATAATAAGACTCGTAGGCGATGTAATTCCCCTCTGGTCTTAAATATAATTCTCACGCTTAGGTTTTAACAACAATTTATATACAACCCAAAAAGTGCAGTAAAATAGCAAATATTCACGTAGACAGATATTTAATTAAATTATTGTAAATAAATGTAATTGCTATAAATAATTGAAATTGCAAGTAAAAAAATAAATAAATAAAATTTAAATATTTATAATAAGCATAAACCCTAATCCGAAACCCTAAAAATGGCTAATTAGCCAAACCCTAAAAAATTCGCCAAAACCCTAAATGATTCGCCAAAACCTAAACCCTCTCAAGCCTTAGGAGCATAATAATTCACCATTAGTGTATATCCCCAGCAGAGTCGCCAGCTGTAGCAACCTTCCCTAAAAATTAAGACTTAGAGTCGCCACCTATTCTGAAGGGCGAATAGGAAACCCTACGCAGTTTAGAGATCGGGGTAAGTTATTATAATCAGGTTGAGGGAAGGTGTTAGGCACCCTCAACCCTTTCCTATTGGCTTTGAATCTAATGGGCAGTTTTATGGCTAACATTATTAAGTTAATAGCTAAAAAAGTGAAAAGGGCGAAAATTAAGATTTTAATTGAATTGAGATTTTAGGGAGGGGGACTCGCCTTGGTTAACCAAGTGCCTATGTATCTCCTTATGGAGAATCAGAGTCAACGTAGTTCGGGCATAGGGTTGTACGCCTTATGATTGATTATGAAGGTGTTTGAAGTTGTTTTAAAGGCTTTTTGAATGGCCTATCGTATTTTTGAAATGCGAAGTTCGAAGGTATTTTGAATTACCTTATCGTAGTTGTGAACATCGCGGTGTTGAAGGGATGAAAATCTGTAGTGTCGTGGTTTAGTGTGTTTTAGATGTTTGGGCGTACAACCCTGATTTAGTATGTCACCGTTAGTTGCGATGATCAATAGGTTTGATCATTATAGTTAATGGATTAAATTGTATTGTTGGTTACTCTGATCGATAGATTCGATCGTCGCGGGCAGCAAATAAAATGTGTTTTAAATTTATATATTTTTTATCTCTTGTCTAATGCGACCAATAGATTTAGTCGGGTCGAGAAGAGAATTAAACAAAGGATTTACCGTTTTTATCTCTCGTCATTGCGACTAATAGCTTTAGTCGGGTCGAGGAGAGAATTATTCGAGAGTTATTTAAAAAATTATTTCTCGTCTAATTGCGACTAGTAGGTATAGTCGGATCGAGGAGAAAATTAGATTGAATGTTACCACCAAATGGGCAATGGGATCGGGCAAACCCTAATGCACATCACCTTTCTAGGGTTTTTATTGTGATTTTTAATATCAATTAAAACTAATTAAATCAATTAAGTCGAATAATCGACATAATCGAATAATCAGGAATATAATTCTAAACCCTAGTCACTAATCTAACCTTAATAATATTATCAATTTAATTCTAAAAAAAATCAATTTATATAACAATATATTAAGTTTAATACAATTATATAAACAATATATAAAAAATAATATGTAAAAGGACCTGGGCAGAATCCTATGTGGTGTATCGATGAGTGAGCATGGTGTGTCTCCAGGCTGTGAGTCATTGGATCAATCCTCATGTGCATCCAGTGGTGGTGATCGCAGGTGTATGGTAGGCGGATGAAGAGAGAAAGCGCTTGATCTTGTGTATAGTTGTACCAGAAAATTGATGAAAAATAATGGTGGTCATTGAGGATCGATCTCGCGACCTCTCTGATACAGGGCTTTACGTATTGCCAACTGTGCTACACTCATTTGCTGTTAAAACAATGATACTGCACGGTAATATATGATAAAAACAAGTGAGCCAGAATTAAAAAAAAAAAAAGAAGCGCGCGGACCAAGGGGCTTCTTCTTCATCATGAGTTTCTTTCTGCAAGTTAAAAACCTTTGGCAACGGTTTTAGCATGTTGCAATAGCCCTGTGGTACACAAACTTTTTATACCATCCAGAAAAATTCCAATAAAACATACAAATCGAATAAAAACTATCTTCTGAAAACGATGGAGCACTTGGTTTTTGTTAATTTAGCCTTTATCTGTTTATCCCCAAATTTCAACCTTGAAATGCTAGCTATGGTAGATCACGAAAATCGCTTCAAAATTTGAATTAAATTATCCAAGCAGATTGCAAAAAAAATTATGAACACAGTTATGCCCTTAAATCATATTAATCACGCGAGAATCACATGAATCGACGCTCTGAAAAAATACCACAAATCGTATACTTTAACGCCGTGATTCTGAACGTGATAATAAGAGGTAACGATGGGGTTCCTTCCAAAATGCCTCGAGGATCCTTCTTTTTCGCTCCAAAGGGCATGAGTTGGTCATAAAACATATCTGCCATGGCACACGAATTCACCCTTTCTTTGAAGTTTTTTTTTTTTTGTTCTTGATGCAGCCGAGTCCCCCCCCCCCCCCCCCCCAAAAAAAAACCCCTTTGTGCACAAAAATGCTTCTTTTTTATATTAGTTATTTAGGTTTTTTTCCTAATGGGCCTATTGTCTAATTGATCATTTTAGCCGAAATAAATTATTAACCCATTAATTAATTGTATATTATATTTATAATAACAATAATAGTTGAAAATAATTATAATAATCTTAATAATAATATTATTAAAACCACTACTAATTAATAATAATAGCTAGTTATAATAATAAAATGATTAAACCAATTATTAATATAAATAATAAACCATGTGAATAATTTGTGAGAATGGACTAAAAACCTCAAAAATGGAATAGATGGGCCAGATGACTGGGCCCAAACACCTTCTGACCTTAACCACATTTTAACTCAGGATATTTTAAAAGAGGGCGGGTTTGACAATAGGAATGTCAAACCCCATGGCTCTTAATTCTAACCCTTGATGATTTAACAGACGTATATTTGATCGGGCAAATTTTGGGGTATGACAATAATCTAACGTACGATTCATTCTGACCTTCAAAACTCATCGAGATAGATGGCATCTTTAAGCCCATCTCCTACAAAAAGTCCCTACTTCAGCTAGGGCAAATTCCTGGGTATTCTAGTGTTCAATCCTCTTCTACCTTTAGACTCCGACAGGCACACAGGCCAGTCTACATCTTCAGATATAAGAAAATTGAACAGGGGCATCTGTCATACCCCAAAATTTGCCCATACTATTTCTCTCCTTCAGATTCAAATCAAGGCACAATGTTCAAAAACACACTCTCCTAAGCAATAAGTACCAAAACTAGGGTTTTGTCTCTCTCTAAGAAAAGTCAGGTTCCGATAATTCAAGTGGACCTCATAACCTCACATATGCTTCAAAGGGTCCTCACCTCAAGTGTCAAACTCTGATTCTTAAGATTGCTCACTCAATGGCCCAAACGATCAATAATCGACTGGTTGACCTAAAAGTCAACTATGGTCAAAGTACAGTCAGAACTCATGATTTTTTGTCAACATCCTTATTATGAAGCATCATTCATCATTTGATCATGTACTGATCATGTTTCATCAAGGGAAGCTCCGAAATCAACAAAACCCAAGTTTCTAAATTAGTGTTTTACTAGGAGAAAGTCAACTGAACTTTGACCAGCCATAACTTTCACATGGAACATCAGAAATTTCCCATCCAAAGCTCATTTTGAAAGAAATTGAGTTCTCTACAACTTTGTCTCTCACATGCCAAGTCTAAAAATGCTTCATTTGAGAGATATAGATCAAAACATTATAGGTCCTTTTCAAAAGTCAACCAAAAGTCATCTTTTTCAAAAGAGCACACAAGGAGCATGGAAAATTATTTTGACATGAGACCAAAAACACTGGTTAGAGGACTCATCAAGGTTTCCAAAAAGTCCTAGATCTCCACCATAACTCAAAAATTGAGGGAGATAGGCCTTGTCAAAGTTGGACCATTTTGAAAGGAAGAATGTGAAGAAAAAGGTTTCAAAATGAGTTTCTTTGCAAATGGGCCCATGATTCTAAAACCCAATCCCCATCCTTATGATAATTAGAGCCCATAGACCATTGGCCACGAATTTTTTTGATTTTAATTAAATTTTATAAGAATTTTTATTCATTTAAAATTCAATAAAATTAAGAAAAATCAAAAGATTTGTAAGAAAATTTGTTTCCAATCAAATCTAATCACAATTAGACCTCATAATTCACATAATTTCGTGCATAGGATAATTGGAAAAGATTGAGGCAATTTGGGACAAATTTAGAAAGATCTCATGCAAGAATAAAAGAAATCAATCAAATATTTTCTTCAAATAATCTCATGCTTTCTCTCCAAGATATTTAACCCTAATTCACCTCTTATATAAGGACAACAAGGGCAAAATTTCCAAGAACGAAAAAGGAGAGGTAAAGACTAGGGTTTCCAAGCTCAAAAATACACTTGAAACTTGAATCTTCGAATCCTAATTGGCAGGTCAGTGTAGGGACTTTTTAACGATCCAGTCTTGTTCTGAAGGTAAGGAAAGGTGAGAAGAGTATCGTACACAGCCCCATGCTCATCATGTAGCCGCATACATATTCATTATTTTTAAAACTATGTCCATGATTGTTCTTTAAGATGCATCCAGTTTCAATTGAAAATAATGTTGCTAACGTGTTTATATGATGTTTTAGAAGCATTTCGATCATTCATCCACGGTTTTTGATGGTCGGGCAAGCGCTTGCCATTGTTAGGGTAAGGATTGAAAAATCTGGTGTTCTTAAGGTTACGAGGGGGCTTTAGTCCAAAACAACTTCTCTAATGAGGTTGCAGGACCTTAAATATGAGTTCTGGGCGGTTTTGGTTATTTTCTAACGTGAAATCTTTAAGTTTTAATTCTTGCAGGTTCTGCTACAAAAAGTTTCCAGCGATTCCGTGGTTAAATCGTATCAAATACGTAGCCTATTTTTTATGTTGATTAAAGGAAGAAGATGAGACAGCATGGCACGGGGAACGTAGGCGATTGGACAGTCAACGGGACAAAACACTCTCTCTGCGTCGCATTGGCCAGTCAAAGCTCACATGGGGCCACGCGCGTGCAAGTTTGAAATTAAGGGTATGCTTCATATATTTTGTTTTAGTTTCACTTCAGTATCAACTAATCATCGCAGCACTGTTGGCCATGCACGAAGCCCCATAGCCAAGACTGAGTGAGTTTGATCCTCAGCTCCAACATTTATTTTTCATCAATTTTCTGGAAAAAGCATGCGTTCAGATCCTATGTTGCTGCCCCATGCGAGATTACAATGCATCTTCCCACGTCAACCGTTGATCAACACCAAGATGGATCAGACGGCTCCAAGATGCGAAGGTATACCATACACCCCATGGAGCAATCACACCAGATTACCAGCTAAGTTTTCTCAAATTTTTATTTTTAAATACTTTGGCTATTTGTTTTTTTTTCTTCTTTTTTTTAGTTTATAATTCTTTTCTTTTTCATCTATTTATTTTCACCTATTTAATAAATTAATTTTTCTTTATAATAATTTTCCATTTATTTATTTTAATCGAAAATCCGATTTTTCTTATAATATTAAACATAATTGTTTTTTTTGCTAATAATATTTTAGGGTAACAATTTAAGTTCTGAACTAATTAAAATTATTTTATGCCCTAAATCTTGATTTCATCATGAAAACTTATCACTGTTAGGTAGATGTCATCCATCAAATTAGTGTCTTTTCTCCTAAAACCTCATTTCCTAAAAATCAGGGTTTACCCTCGCTTCAAATTTTTTTGTTTGCCTTGCCTTTAGTTATTAATCAATCAGGTTTGTGAATTTTAATGCACTAACACTTCTCTTCTTCACACCTATTTTTCAGGGTTACCCCAAGATCTTCCGACTACGCGCCACCAATCAAAAGCTAAGTTTCTAATCCTTTGCTTGTTTAATAATATTTTTATTTTTGTTTTTATTTTCGCCTTCTAAAAATTAGGGTTTGCCTCGAATATTCAATGAGTCCCTCCTACACTAACTTTCCCTATTATTTTCTGTTAATTCGCAGATGATCAGAGTCAATCAAGGGTTCGAGGAAGATCAAGGCGTTCAAGGATGCTTATACTAATTATTGATTTCTCGTATTTCCGCCTTTTAATTTCCCCCATCCCCGCGGGTGTTTATTATAATAGCGTAGGACATTTATTTTCTGCCTTTAATTTCCGTAATATTAATTGTTGTGGTTAGTAAATTAGGGAGTGCAAGATCATCAATCAAACGTTAGATCACTAATAATACAAGATTAAATATTCGAATTGAACCACGTGATTGCTGCACCCACACACCTTTAGGGTAATCCCTCTTGTTGCCTGTTGCCTACTAATTGCTGCCTTGTTGCCTGTTGCCTTTAAGTTGTTAAAATAGTCAAGTCCCTCAATTCTGAGGATACCTAAAGCAAATGTTTCCTTCAAAGTTATTGAAACTCCCTCGATGTTGCCTCGGTAAAATGATGATTTGTCCCCATTGCTAAGGTATCCTCGCATGATGCCTAAACATAATGACTATTATATCCTTCCCTTAGACTACCTGCCCTCTTTATGGCAAGGGACAGTCTTATGGCGAACGATTTCTCGATGACCCTTAAACATCCAATTGAAAAACTTCCTGCCCTCTCATGGTATGGATAGACCCTTTCACCCGAAAGACTTAAAGAACACAAAAGACGAACTTAGGGTAGATAGTTCTCAATTACTTGCTCGATTCAAAATTCAAAATACTTTTCAAACCTCCATTTCAAATACTTTCAAAATGAGGCTACGCTTATTTACAAGCTAAAGTCCTTAACGAAATCTTTTGCTATTCACACACGACACTTCAAACTTTTCAAACATTCAAACAAGTGAGCTAAGCAATTAAGAGCCCATGGATAACCATGGATGCAAAGGGTGCCTTACACCTTCCCTTTGTATAACCTACCCCCCGGACTCAAAATCTTTCAAAGGTCTTTCCTGTTCTTTTTTCCTTTCCAATTGGATAAAATAAAAGTCGGTGGCGACTCATGCTTAACCGCACATTTTCAAATAAAGTCAGTTCACCGTATTACACAAATTATATGAATAATTTATCATTATATTGAAAATAAAATATACAAAATAATTTTATTATGATGGTTAAAAAATTTGATTCACATATACTCTATATACTCTAGGATAATTTTATTGGGCTCGAGAGAAGTGAAGCCCACAACCCAAAGAAGTTGAGAAAGTTCAATTAAAGTATCGGGCCGACTCGACCTTGAATTCCTCGATTGTAACTTGAGTCGTCTGATACCAATCCATGTCTATCACTTAGCCATCTATCCATCTCACGTGGAAAAAGATGGTTTATAAGGGAAAGCTATTTTGGTCTCTTAGTAAAAGAGGAAATTGTCCCTCTAAATTAGGAGTACTACAATAAATAACATTTTTATGACAAATATTTCACTCCGAACATGCTAAAAATCGGGAGTATAGGTCATGAGGCCGTCATGTTTGATTAAAAAAATTAAACAACATTTTCCTCAGTTTTAAGAAAACCGAGGTAACATATCACTTTGATTCCCTATTACAGTATTTAAAGTTTGTTTCAATAATTTTTCACTTGGCGTCTTTGCTTAACTTTTTTTTAGTTATTTTTTCTTTTTTTCTTTGTTAATTATTGATTCTCAAAATATTTGTTATCAATAAAAAAGAATATGCAATAATAGGAAAGAAAATATTTTATTGATAATCAATTACAGATTTAAAAAAATAGGACAACAGATAACCATTCCACATATTCAAACTTCTGACTCAACTCAAATTCAATAGTATCTCTATTAACTATCTCTAACTAGGAGAAAAGTTCAAAATGAACTCTTCCATATGGTATGAGGAAAGTTATTTCCTTCTGAGAGATGCTTATCATTTCCTTTAAGAAGTTAAAAATGGTAAAAGGAAGATTTACTCTTACGTTTTAGGTAAGGAAGTACAAAAGATGTTTGTCATGTCAAGTAAGTGTTTATAGTTGTTTCTCTCTTGGACGAAGATTTGACGCTAGAAGTTGATACCAAACTCTTGCAATTTGAAGTAGAGTAGCAGATTTTGTGAGCTTATCACTGTTGGCATAAATTAGGAAAAGATGGGTTGAGTAAACATTGTTGGATTTATAATGTTCAACATAACTACCTTTCTCTTCACAGTTTATTGTATGAGAACTCTTTAAATAGATAAATGTAGATGGATCGATGAAGAATGTCAAAGTAACCATTCAACTTTTGTTTAGAAATAGTTTTCCTTAGAACAAAACCTTTGTCTTTCAAGTCATCGAAATCAACAAAATTTCCATGAATAACATACAAAATATTTTCATCCATGTTTGAGTAAAATAAAAGACTTTAAAATCAGGTTTAAAGACACAAAAAGTTGAAAATAAGACGTTGAAAATAGGAATAATGTTTGAATAGTGGAGAATAGGAAGCTCAAACACCTCCTTGAAAATCCAAAAGATACGTTACATTTTGAATATGGATGATCATTACTATTCCAGTATTATGATTCCAATGTGCGCCGTGTTTTAGAAATAAAACCAGGTCTTACCTCATATTTTATCATAACCGAGGAGAAAAACAATTATGTAATCTTTCTTTTTATTATATTTTTTATTTGTAAACTGAATGATCTATCTTGTCAATTTTCTTAACAACTAAGGGATAAAATATCAATTTTACTATAAAAGCACTACTTAAAAAGATTTTACCTTAATCCTAACCTATACGCATCATTCATTGGGATTGATTGCAAGATAATAAAATCTCGGAACTTAAGAACCTTGAAAAATTCTCTGTGATGTAATGCAAGTGCAGAAACATTTTCCAATGGTTGGAACATATAACTCCTTTAGAAGTTGGATGTATTCAATCAATATAAGAGTTTCCAATGTTTGTATTAGATAACTCCTTACAACAAAATTTGTTGTCCCCCAAGAATCTAGATTTGTTATAATATTATGTTTTAATATTCTGTGTAATTTTAATATTCTGTGTAAATAATGTATTGTAAAAAAAAGTTTTTCAGCTCTATTTTGAACAAAATTGAGAGGATAATTTAGCGTTATAATTGAAGATATTGATCACTGTTCTTAAAATAAATATGTGCTGTCCATTTCATGAGTATCAATGTAACACCTTTCTAAACCCAACGGAAAATATAGCATAAATCAGAGTAAATTAATCATGCTTCTCAAAACAAGGGTGTCACACATAATTAAAAAATCACAAACACCTGTCATGTTCAATAACACTTAATTAAATTCATGCATTTCATATCACCTTCACATAGCATGTAGCAGCGGAATCACTTTCATTCATAAATAATATAATAATTAAGGTCTCCAAAATAAAATTCATTTATTTAATCACGTAAAATCTAATTCTCCACATAACTCTAATAAATCATAACAAAATAAAATAGAGTATACAAAATATTTCTCAAAACATGAGTTAAAGATGTTTTCCAGTGTTACATAATCAGATCACGACTCAAATCCAAAAATGCTAAACGAATAAATAAATAAATAATAGCTTCTCCAACTCCAATCAAACTAGAAGCAACACTAATCTTCAGTACCTGAGCGATGCTGTTATAAAACATCATTCTTCCAGAAGATGAGAATTCACATAATTATCAAGAATAATATAATACTACCTCCGGTCCCATTTATAAGAAAAGATTCCCTTTTTAGATACATTGAATAAACAATGTATTTGGACAACATATTGTCCAAATACATTATTTATCCAATGTATCTAGTAAGGGAATCTTTTCTTATAAATGGGATCAGAGGGAGTAATATATAACTTTTAGAATACATAAATAAAATGATACTCTAACACTTCATATGTTTTGTAAAACATAACATCACCCAATTCATCATACTGCTCACAAGTATATCCCAACAATTCACAATTTCATAATTGTATATCTTTCACATAATTCACACAATTCTACAATTTCACATAATCACAATGTGACTCAATACAAGACAATACAATAGTCATGCATCTGGTACCAATCACCTGTTATATTTTTTTTTCACTTTTTACATTTAAACCAGGTCCATCCTATAGACCAATAACACACAAAAGCCTGTCCTCTAAGCTTCAAACCCATCTCCAAGTTTGGGACAAGTTAATAGCTTCCTCAAAACTACCAAACATTGCCTCTTGACAACAATCATGCATGTGCAAATATCACACTCATATGCAATTAAGACCATCCTCTAATATTAACATTCGTACATATCTTCCATAATTCATCACATTTAGATTTTGTTAGACGATAGGGATGGTCTAGAGGGGGTGAATAGACCACCTTTTTCTGACTTAAGAAAATTCCAGCTTTTGAAACGTGACTTCCCTGAATCACTTAATCGTCTCCAAACGATCGAGTTATCGGGGACCGGATATGTGCGTTAAACCGAAAGGACGAAAAACAAAGAATTATGAATTACATTTTAACGAATTTATCAATTAATTTGAATACACACTTAATAGAGTATTACTCACAATAAACCGTTATACCAAAAATTGACCAAAAATTGAATGAGTGATTTTATCGAACACTTGGTGATCGATATTCACCAAACTTTAATTTGTGCTCAACAATGGACTTTTAACAAAAACGAATATTGAAAAGATAAAAGTAAGAACGATAAAGAACACGAGAATTGTTAAGGAAATTCCTCTATTGTCCTCGCAGGATGACGTCTGCCCCTAATTTCAAATGAAATTAGGAAAGTTTTATTTGATTGCAAAATGTTTAACAAGGATAGAATTTACCAATCACCAACTACACACGTGCAGTAAATTTGAATACAATTCTTTCCTCCCCTTGAATCAAGTTGAATCAAGTCAATGTCAATGATCTTCACCGATCAAGACCCCGATCCTTCCTTTTTAATCCTCCGGTTGTAGCAAATTTGATGAGAGAATCTTCAATCCCTCAATTCCTTATGCTCGGCTGAATTGATTCCCAAAGCGAAGCGATCGTCAAAAACCTTCGAATCAAACCTTTGATGTATAAGGGAAAACCCTAAGGTTTTATACAAGAAACACCCTCAACAATCTTCACTCGAACAAGACAAATATCTACCATCAAACCTTATCAACGCACATTCCTTACTCCGATCGAAAAAGATGATTATGTGTGATTTTCTATCAATAAGAAACAGGTTGAATATGAGAGGATGCTTGAGTATATCTTTCACGTTTCTTGTTCATTTGCTTGAGAATAATCAATTTGATATATATACCACACCCCTTATATTAACCAATTAAACACAACAAAAAAAAACCAGTAAAAGTAGCAATAGGTCGACCTGCCCCACTGCATAGGTCAACATGATGAATTATTGCACTTGTTTTTGGACCAAGCATGAAACATGCGTCGACCTGAAGGGTCAGTGTACGCATACCCGAGGTTTCCACAAAATGCCATGCATCGACCTGAGCCATCAATGCGTCGGCGCATTTTATTCATACACTGAATCCTTAAGTCACCAGATAGGATGCGTCGACCTGAAGGGTCGGCATGCGCATACCCGAGGTTCCATCAAAATACCTTGCGTCGACGAGAGGAGGCAATGCGTCGATGCATTCTGCGTTGACATGGATTCTTTCACAAGGGATAGCAGTAGGTCGACCTATTGTGCTGGTGTGTCGACCTATTGAGATCTTTTAGCCAAAATTGCTTTTCCTTGTTGTCTTTACTTGATTTCTTTGTTTCCACATCAATTGTGTCAAGTTCACAATGTTTTGACATCATGAAAACACACATTTTCCCTCACATACTCCCTTTTTTGATGATGGCAAAACTTGTGAATTTTGGTCGAGTGCATTACGCAAAACAGAATGCTTGCTCCCCCTTTCTGCTTGCTCCCCCTATCTTGGTGTATACGTTTGATGTAGTGTTCTTAATGACAAAGCACTCATTCACATAAAATGATACTTAATGACAAAGTAAAGAAGGTAACAATAACATAAATAACCAAACAAGTAATGAGCACATAGCTCAAAGTAATATTCTTACACAAACACATAGTAAGGAAGAAAATTGTTCAGAAATAACATTAAAATAAAGAACAAAAAAGAATTTAAGTTGTTCATAGATGATGCAAATGGTTCATGCATGACAAGAGACCCTTGGCATCATTTTCATCATTTCTCTCTTGATCCGGAGGTGGAGGTTGAGTAGCATAAACTTGAGGGAATGAATAGTGTTGCATGAAGGCATTTGTAAATGAGGAGAGCTGGTTGCTTTGCGCGTCAATCATACCATAAAGCGTGTTGTACCTTTGCTCTTGAATAGTGGAGTAAGCCGTAAATTGTTCACCTTGCTCAGTGACACGAGAGGTCAAAGTAGTAAGGCGCTCATTCATCAAATTTTGATTTTCAATTTGTTGAAGGCGCGTAGCATCAAGCAAATTAGCAACATTTGAGCCTTCATTTCCACCACCCACATCTTCACCTTCACCTTCACCTTCATTCTCTTAACCGTCTTCAACATCCATATCATCCTCATCTTCTCTGTTGAGATCCGCATTGTTACCCCTTAGAACAACTCTGTAGGTTCTTGTGGCTTGATTGTAGAAGAATCCCATCATGTTCAAAGTTTTCTTTGTGAACTCTTGGTCGATTGAAATGGACTTCATTGGAAGACGTTGAGATGCGATATTTATCCTGTTAAGCGCACATTGGATGAATGAGGCATAGCAAAGTGCGGTGCCTCTACCGGATTCCTTCAACCCAAACATCTGCTTTTCGATGAAATGGGGCCAATTTACCAGAATTCTGCTCTTAATCATCCAAACGATATATACTTCTTATTGATCAACACGAGAATATCCACCTTGCTTATGTCAGATGATTTGTGCCACAATCCACTGCAGAATTCTATCAACTATTTTCAGCAACCATGTAGTAGCAGTCCTTGGAAACAAGTTGCTCTGAACGACATGGTCAGGATGAGAGCCCCTCAACATATTATTCAAGGCAACATTGTAGTCAAACTGAGTCAACACATTTATATCAGTTATAATTACTGCATCATCACTTAGCGGAAACAGGCCGACATGCTTCCAGGTATTTTCGGTGATGGCGTAGGTAGTAGTTCCCATCTAAAAATTGAAAGAACTTCCATGGATGGGTCCTTCCATCCCATTATAGAAAATTCGACCCAAATCCACATTTTAATCATGACTTAATTCTAGAAAAGCACCTAATTTTTGAACTTCAAGCAAATCAATTACCTGTTGTAGATGAAGTCTACACAGGGTTCACGTAAATAGCATGAACTGCTTGATGAATTTCCTCTTGCTAAAGTTGGATGAATACGATTCAACAAGTTCATCAGGAATTAGAGATAGTGTAACACCCGGAATTTAATTACTTATTTAATTAAATTGTATAAGGAAATTATTTGTTGGAATTAGTCGAAGTTAGAATTATTGTCATTATTATAAGAGGCGTAATTGGAATTATACGTTGTGTTGGGCGGATAAATTAATGATCGAGAAATTAGTCGGTTTAATCGGAGAATAATATTAGAGATAATAATACTATAATGGACTATTATTAATTTAAGTTGATTTAAGCCGTAGAGAATGATATTGAATATGTTGAGTTGGTGGTTCGGACGATTTATTTTATAGTCGGTAGTTAGTCAATTTGGTGGAGAGAAATAATAATAGAATTAATATTATGGATTATGAGAGTGTTTTATTTAAGTGGGCTTAGACGTTGCGTTGGTGATAGTAATCATGGGGGTGTTAATTAGTAAGCCCAAATGAAGATTATAATTATAATAATAATTATAATAAAATAAAAGAAATAAGAAGAGAAGTTAGGTCTCAGTAGATGTGGAGAAAGAAGAAAAGTTGGAGAAAGAGGAGAGGTGCAGAAGAGAGCCATGGCGGAAGAGAAAAGCTAGAGGAAGTCCAATTTTCGCAGCTAGTTTCTGCAGTGAGACACCTTAGTAAAACGGACGTTTCTCCCAATCCAACCGTTGGATCGTCGCGGTTCTTGGACACAACGTTCCAGACTCGTAGAGGTTTTTGGTGCGTCTCTGCACGTTGTTAGAAAAGATTTTTCGGAGAAAAGTTGGAAGCGGCGGCATAAGCTATGGCAACCGGGAGAGTAGAGCAATCTCATATCCAAGGTAAGGGTGGGGTTCTAGCTCTATAAACGGGATTATGATGAATGATATGTGGGGGTTATGGTTGTATGATTGCCTCTGTTTTGTGTGTTGTGATTGTATTGTTGAATGTTGAAATTGATTGATGTCTGTGAATAAGGTTATAAAAGTCCAATCAATGGTTGTGGGAAATTAACCTAGGGTTTATAATTATTATTATTGAGGAATTAGTTGTAGAAAATTGATAGATGTTGGTGGAGTATAACTATAATATTGCTATGTTTCTGTGATGGTCGAAATTGAATTGTACTGGAATCGAAGGAAGAAAATTGAGTTTTAATTTTGTCGGAAGATGCTGTCAGCGCAGGTAAGCGCTAACGTTTGGACGCGGCGCGAACTGAAGGTTTATGTGGTGTTCGTGACGCAAAGAGAGGTTCGCGGTGCGTGCTATACGAGTTTTAGAAATATGTTTTGATTTCTGGCTGTTGATGTTTTATGTTGGTTGTTAGGATCAAGCCTTAGTAGGATTAACTTGAGAAGAATTATAATTATTATTAGTGAAGAAATTGGTTTAAATTAATTAGAATATTATACCGTTGGAATTGATTAATTTAATTAGTAGAAACTATAGTGATGATTCTTAGTGATGAGATATGTAGTTAATGGATTAAGTTGTATAAAGATGGAATTGGCGTGAAGAAGAAATAGCAGTAGTAATAACGATGGTATATGTAGCAGGCTGAATTAGTAGCATAATTGGATTTAATAATAGAATTAACGAATAGTAGAATTGAAGAATTAGTACCTAGATGTTTAGGGGTTGTTTTGTAATGATTAAGTTGATGCAATTGATGCATGTTTAAGTTGTTGTTTTCGTTTTTGTTGTTCTGGTTGTTGTTGTTGATACGTTGATTAAGTTGCAGGTCTTATGACCAATGTTGTTTAAGTTATTGATGATGCGTTGATTAAGTTGCAGGTCTTATGACCAAGGTTGATTAAGTTGTTTGCGGTTGTTGCATTGTTGTGTTGTGACGTTGTGGTTGTTGTTGCATGCATACATTTGCATTGTTTAAGTTGGCCTTGATGGCACCACGTTGAAAAGTTGAAGGCTTATGCCTTGGCCTTAATGGCACCACGTTGAAGGCTTACGCCTTGTTGAAATGCCTCGATAACCTGGCATATGTTTAAGTTGGGAGTTTTACTCCAAATGGTACCACATGCATTTGCACAGTTGAGTCGCATTTGAAGTTGTTGTTGTTTCGTTGTTGTTGTTATTACGTTGTTGTTGTTGTTGATATAAGTTTTCGTTATTGTAAGTTGTTGTTGTTATAAGTGGTTGTTGTTATTAAGTTATGATGATTTAAATTGTGAAATAATTATTATAACTATTGTTATAGTTGTTGTTGCTAATTGTTGTTACTAATTGTTGTTATACTTGTAACTGAATATTGTTATCATAATTGTTGTTGGTAAATAATTATTATAACCGTTGTTACTATTTGTTATTATAACTGTTGTTTGAATAAGTATGAAGTGGTGATATTGTATGATCTAATCTTAATATATTATTTATCATACGCTTGCTTATATTGTTGGATATCTCACCCCTTCTGTAATGATGTTACCTATTATGGGTAATTGAGCAGGTACTCAAGAATAGCTGTGGAAGTGAAGTAACTTTATGAAGTCTTTAGTTACTGTTAGTTCGAGTTGGTCTTGCTCTGATACGTAGCACTCGGGGGATGAACGATTGTCTTTTTATTGTTGTTATAACTATAAGTTGTTAACTTTTAAGTGGAATTTATGAAATAATATGATGTTGGTGAAGTTGTTTTAGTTTAATAAAAATATTATGCGAAGTGAAGTTGAATAATTGATATTATTATTATTAATAAAAGTTGTTTTATTTTTTAAAAGAGTAAACAGGTTTTATCGGTTCATCCGAGTTATGTGCTATGTATCTAAGATATATGTGATTAAGTTGTTTGTTGTTTTACGTTGAATGTGACATCCCAATTGTATGTTGAATTTCCGCACTCTGATTTTATTAAATATTCGTCGGGTAGATTTGGGGTGTTACATTAGTGGTATCAGAGCAGGTCGGTCCGTCCGGCCAGAGTCGTCTAATGTTGTTTATTCCTCTGTACGCGACAAGTGAGTGAAACACTGTCAGTACTTGTTGTTTTCTGGTTGTTGCAGGTATTAGTTTGAGCGAACTGGGGGAGAAGAGTTGCTTCTCAGATGTGTTTTAGTTGGAAGTTGCAGAGAAGATTGTTATCTTGGTGTTTCGGAAACTGAAGTTCACCGAAAGAATTAGCTCCCGAGTTATAAAAAGTTTGGGAGCGAGGAGTTATGTTAAGGACTGTTTGGAAAGTGATTAAGTTAAGAGAATGAGTTTTTGAGTGAAATTTCCGTAAGCAAAACGTAGGAAAATTTCTGAATCATTGTGAAACTTCGAAAATTCATAACTGGAGTTCTAGACGTCCGATTTGAGTCCCGTTTGAAGCGTGGGAAAGCTAACAAGATGAATTTTCTTATAAAAATAGTGGGAGCATCTGTAACAAATTTATTGGTGGCAGGATTATGTTGGAAAGAAATGAAATTGTCCGTTTGAGTAGATATCGTGTCAACTGTTGACGAAGGGACAATGATTAAGTGTAGGATTATTGTAGATCTTGTTATGGATTGTTAGTAAGTAATTATAAGATTTGTTGCAGTTGTTAGAAGTACGAAGAGCATAACTTCAAGAATCAGGAGTGTTGATGATGATAGCACAAGGGAATTTTGTTCTGATAGTATCACAAGGCGTGTGGTAGTATGAAGTCGTAAGACGTCGGTGTTAGCGGATTCAGATGGTTTTGCAGATGTTGAACTATGATGCTTTTGTTGGTGTAAGTGCAATTTCTAAAGGAACATTTTGTAGTTGGTAATAATGGTTATACTCCATTACGATTGTCGGATATTTATTGACAAATTAAGGACTTGATCACCCTTAATCTCTTGTTGATAGTAGATGGAATTGTATTGGATGTTATAGACTTATTTTACTATCTCGATGATGCAGAAAGCGTTTAATGTTGAGGAAAAAAATTGAGGCGCGGGTAAAGCTTGTAAATTATAAGTTGATAGAAACTCTAATGAGGACTGTGAATTAAGATGGATGATCAGAGTTGCGCAGCTGAAGCGTGATGTGCCAAAGTGTTGTGTTTCCTTGTAAATAGTGCTGATTGAAATAGGATTTCTTGTAAGTCATTTGTCAATGATGAGTTGAGTGGTTATCGGTCAAGTTATGTTGTCAGATTAGTATTATAATAATTTAGTCGCTGTTGCAGTAATGTTGTTGTTGGTTACCGTAGGTGGCGAGTGATATCCTGAGATATCACGAAGTTGATTAAATTGGTTACTTTGAGGTTATTATGGGAGTGGCCTGACAAAATGATGATGTGGAATGAAGTTGAGGTAGGAGTTGGTGGATAGAATTTTCGAGGACGAAAATATTCTAAGTGGGGGAGAGTTGTAACACCCGGAATTTAATTACTTATTTAATTAAATTGTATAAGGAAATTATTTGTTGGAATTAGTCGAAGTTAGAATTATTGACATTATTATAAGAGGCGTAATTGGAATTATACGTTGTGTTGGGCGGATAAATTAATGATCGAGAAATTAGTCGGTTTAATCGGAGAATAATATTAGAGATAATAATACTATAATGGACTATTATTAATTTAAGTTGATTTAAGCCGTAGAGAATGATATTGAATATGTTGAGTTGGTGGTTCGGACGATTTATTTTATAGTCGGTAGTTAGTCAATTTGGTGGAGAGAAATAATAATAGAATTAATATTATGGATTATGAGAGTGTTTTATTTAAGTGGGCTTAGACGTTGCGTTGGTGATAGTAATCATGGGGGTGTTAATTAGTAAGCCCAAATGAAGATTATAATTATAATAATAATTATAATAAAATAAAAGAAATAAGAAGAGAAGTTAGGTCTCAGTAGATGTGGAGAAAGAAGAAAAGTTGGAGAAAGAGGAGAGGTGCAGAAGAGAGCCATGGCGGAAGAGAAAAGCTAGAGGAAGTCCAATTTTCGCAGCTAGTTTCTGCAGTGAGACACCTTAGTAAAACGGACGTTTCTCCCAATCCAACCGTTGGATCGTCGCGGTTCTTGGACACAACGTTCCAGACTCGTAGAGGTTTTTGGTGCGTCTCTGCACGTTGTTAGAAAAGATTTTTCGGAGAAAAGTTGGAAGCGGCGGCATAAGCTATGGCAACCGGGAGAGTAGAGCAATCTCATATCCAAGGTAAGGGTGGGGTTCTAGCTCTATAAACGGGATTATGATGAATGATATGTGGGGGTTATGGTTGTATGATTGCCTCTGTTTTGTGTGTTGTGATTGTATTGTTGAATGTTGAAATTGATTGATGTCTGTGAATAAGGTTATAAAAGTCCAATCAATGGTTGTGGGAAATTAACCTAGGGTTTATAATTATTATTATTGAGGAATTAGTTGTAGAAAATTGATAGATGTTGGTGGAGTATAACTATAATATTGCTATGTTTCTGTGATGGTCGAAATTGAATTGTACTGGAATCGAAGGAAGAAAATTGAGTTTTAATTTTGTCGGAAGATGCTGTCAGCGCAGGTAAGCGCTAACGTTTGGACGCGGCGCGAACTGAAGGTTTATGTGGTGTTCGTGACGCAAAGAGAGGTTCGCGGTGCGTGCTATACGAGTTTTAGAAATATGTTTTGATTTCTGGCTGTTGATGTTTTATGTTGGTTGTTAGGATCAAGCCTTAGTAGGATTAACTTGAGAAGAATTATAATTATTATTAGTGAAGAAATTGGTTTAAATTAATTAGAATATTATACCGTTGGAATTGATTAATTTAATTAGTAGAAACTATAGTGATGATTCTTAGTGATGAGATATGTAGTTAATGGATTAAGTTGTATAAAGATGGAATTGGCGTGAAGAAGAAATAGCAGTAGTAATAACGATGGTATATGTAGCAGGCTGAATTAGTAGCATAATTGGATTTAATAATAGAATTAACGAATAGTAGAATTGAAGAATTAGTACCTAGATGTTTAGGGGTTGTTTTGTAATGATTAAGTTGATGCAATTGATGCATGTTTAAGTTGTTGTTTTCGTTTTTGTTGTTCTGGTTGTTGTTGTTGATACGTTGATTAAGTTGCAGGTCTTATGACCAATGTTGTTTAAGTTATTGATGATGCGTTGATTAAGTTGCAGGTCTTATGACCAAGGTTGATTAAGTTGTTTGCGGTTGTTGCATTGTTGTGTTGTGACGTTGTGGTTGTTGTTGCATGCATACATTTGCATTGTTTAAGTTGGCCTTGATGGCACCACGTTGAAAAGTTGAAGGCTTATGCCTTGGCCTTAATGGCACCACGTTGAAGGCTTACGCCTTGTTGAAATGCCTCGATAACCTGGCATATGTTTAAGTTGGGAGTTTTACTCCAAATGGTACCACATGCATTTGCACAGTTGAGTCGCATTTGAAGTTGTTGTTGTTTCGTTGTTGTTGTTATTACATTGTTGTTGTTGTTGATATAAGTTTTCGTTATTGTAAGTTGTTGTTGTTATAAGTGGTTGTTGTTATTAAGTTATGATGATTTAAATTGTGAAATAATTATTATAACTATTGTTATAGTTGTTGTTGCTAATTGTTGTTACTAATTGTTGTTATACTTGTAACTGAATATTGTTATCATAATTGTTGTTGGTAAATAATTATTATAACCGTTGTTACTATTTGTTATTATAACTGTTGTTTGAATAAGTATGAAGTGGTGATATTGTATGATCTAATCTTAATATATTATTTATCATACGCTTGCTTATATTGTTGGATATCTCACCCCTTCTGTAATGATGTTACCTATTATGGGTAATTGAGCAGGTACTCAAGAATAGCTGTGGAAGTGAAGTAACTTTATGAAGTCTTTAGTTACTGTTAGTTCGAGTTGGTCTTGCTCTGATACGTAGCACTCGGGGGATGAACGATTGTCTTTTTATTGTTGTTATAACTATAAGTTGTTAACTTTTAAGTGGAATTTATGAAATAATATGATGTTGGTGAAGTTGTTTTAGTTTAATAAAAATATTATGCGAAGTGAAGTTGAATAATTGATATTATTATTATTAATAAAAGTTGTTTTATTTTTTAAAAGAGTAAACAGGTTTTATCGGTTCATCCGAGTTATGTGCTATGTATCTAAGATATATGTGATTAAGTTGTTTGTTGTTTTACGTTGAATGTGACATCCCAATTGTATGTTGAATTTCCGCACTCTGATTTTATTAAATATTCGTCGGGTAGATTTGGGGTGTTACAGATAGAGCATTCCCCAGTTCAGGTTGTGGTTGAGAAGAGGAGTCTCCCCTATTAGCTCTCTTTCTTGAAGATTTGTGGGAAACCATTGATGAATGATTACAAGGTATTTGAGAGAATTGTAGTTGGAGATTTTAGGGTTTTCTGGTGGAGAGGTCGATGACGCAGAGAGAAATAGAAGGAAATGATTTTGCCATTAAGCCCTTTTTAAATTTAACCTATTTTTTAAATTATGCGACCGATGCGTCGACCTATGCAGGTCATGCGTCGACGCATTAGCTTTAAATCTTGAAAAAAATTCTTGTGATAGGTCGACACACAGAATGAGTTGGTCGACCTATTTTTGGCATTTTTCAAAAATTGGTTAAACTGAGTATGTGTATGCATGAGGATACCAAGATATGCATAAAACATACACACATAAGAACAAGTAGCAAGTTTACCACGTTGATGCATTATCATGAAAGAAGTCTAAGATTGAAACGATATTACCTTTACACATGGGAGATAGAGAAAAAAATGCCCTCACATATCTTGAGTAAAGACTTCAACACATTTGTGAGAACATATATGATAATGATAATAATAAATAGAGCATATGCAACTACCCATAGTTGCAACCTATCCGATATATCAAGGACACCAAGTTCCATCCGAATGTGAAAGAAAGACTCGGTAGCGAGTGGTTTTGTATAGATATCGGCAAGTTGATTTTTGCTTTCAACATGCTCAAATACTACATCACCTTTCTCCATATGGTCTCTAAGAAAATGGTGTCGTATTTCTATATGTTTAGTGCGAGAGTGCAAGACCGGATTTTTGGTTAAATTTATAGCACTTGTGTTATCACAAAAGATGGGAATATGATCAAGCTTGACATTGAAGTCAAGTAATTGTTGCTTGAGCCACAAGATCTGAGCACAACAATTACCGACCGCCACATATTCCGCCTCGGCGGTTGACAAAGCAACAGAAACTTGTTTCTTGCTATGCCAACTCACTAAGGAGTTTGAGAAAAAATAACATGTACCACTAGTGCTTTTCCTATCCAATTTGCATCCGGAAAAGTCGGAATCGGAATATCCAACCAAAGAATAATCACTACCTTTGGAGAACCATAATCCATGCTTAGTTGTA
Source organism: Vicia villosa (assembly GCF_029867415.1). Classification (NCBI taxonomy): domain Eukaryota; kingdom Viridiplantae; phylum Streptophyta; class Magnoliopsida; order Fabales; family Fabaceae; genus Vicia; species Vicia villosa. The sequence continues at coordinate 42,905,572 of NC_081184.1, forward strand.
CCAACAAGATACCTAAGTATGCGCTTAATGGCTTTTAAGTGAGACTCCTTAGGACATGATTGGTATCTTGCACACATACAAACGCTAAACATAATATCAGTACGAGAAGCGGTAAGGTAAAGAAGGGAACCGATCATACCTCTATATCTTTTTACATCAACCGGCTTACCATGTTCATCCCGATTAAGATTAACCGCGGTAGGCATTGGGGTGTCAATGGCTTTTGACTTTGCCATATCAAAGCGTTTGATAATATCTTGATAATACTTAGTTTGACTCATAAATGTGCCTTCCTTTAGTTGCTTGATTTGGAGTCCAAGAAAGTAGTTTATTTCACAAATCATGCTCATCTCAAATTCTCCCTTCATAAGCTTATAAAACTCCTTGACAAGAGTCATGTTAGTAAACCCAAAGATAATATCAGCAACATACCCTTGAACCAATATAGAATTCTTTTCATGTCTTTTAATGAATAGGGTGGTATCTACCTTCCCTCTCGAGAAACCTTGGTATATAAAAAAGTTACTAAGCCACTCGTACTAAGCTCTCGGAGCTTGTTTAAGACCGTACAAGGCACGCTTAAGTTTATAAACATAATCGGCATAATCAACATTTTCAAAGGCGGGAGGTTGGGATACATAGACCTCTTCATTAATAAACCCATTTAGAAAAGAACTCTTAACATCCATTTGATATAGTTTAAAGTTTTGTGAACATGCAAATGCAATTAACAAGCGTGTTGGCTCGAGTCGGGCGACCGAAGCATAAGTCTCCTCATAATCGATCCCTTCCTCTTGGCTATACCCTTGACAAACAAGACGAGCCTTGTTGCGAGTAATAATACCGTTTTCGTCTAGTTTGTTCCTAAACACCCATTTCGTACCAATTACTCGATGGTCTCGTGGAGGAGGGACTAAGTCCCAAACCTCATTTCTCTTAAGTTGGTTTAGCTCTTCTTGCATAACTAAATACCAATGCTCATCGACTAATGCATCTCTGGAGTTTTTAGGCTCAATTTGAGAGACGAAAGAATAATAAAAACAAAAGTTACTTATCCTTGATCGTGTTGTTACTCCTTTTGATATGCTTCTTAGAATGTTCTCAATAGGATGGTCCTTAGAAGATTTCCATTCAAGAGGAAGACCACTTTTGTCACTTGGTTTGTCTTCCACTTTCTCTTTAGGTTCTTGAACCACTTCCTCTTTAATATTCTCGGGTGAGAGGCAATCTTTGTCTATCTCAAGATTAGCATCTGGATTCTTAAGTATACTCTCAGTTGAGATACTTGCAACATTTAGAACACTACCTTTTCCGACAACTTTCGGACAAGACTCGTCAAAAGAAACATGTACGGACTCTTCAACAATATGTAACCTTTTGTTGTATACTCTATAAGCTTTACTAGATTGAGCGTATCCTAGAAAAATACCCTCATCCGCTTTTGCATCAAATTTACCAAGATTTTCCTTTCCATTATTTAAAACAAAGCATTTACATCCGAATACGTGAAAGTGGGATATGTTTAGTTTTCTTCCTTTTAAGAGTTCATACGGTGTTTTGTTTAGAATAGGTCGTATCAAGATCCTATATAAAACATAGCAAGCCGTATTTATGGCATCGGCCCAAAAGTATTTTGGAAGCCCATGTTCATTAATCATAGTCTTCCCAAGTTCTTCCAAAACACGGTTTTTACGTTCCACCACTCCATTTTGTTATGGAGTTCGTGGTGCGGAGAAGTTATGATTAATGACATGATTTCCCCAAAACTCTTCAAAAAGATGATTTTCAAACTCACCCCCATGATCACTTCGAATGGATACTATGTTAGTATTCAACTTATTTTGAAATAATTTGGAAAATTTCTCAAATGCGGAGAAGGTTTCACTTTTGCTTACTAAGAAAATCGTCCAACAATACCTAGAGAAATCATCAACTATGACAAACCCATAATAGTTCCCACCTAGACTTTTTATTCTAGATGGTTCAAATAGGTCCATATGAAGAAGTTCAAGAGGTCTCGTTGTAGATACAATGTTTTTAGATTTAAAAGAGATCCTCGTTTGCTTCCTCACTTGGCACGCATCACATAAGTGATCTTTGGAAAACTTAATTTTGGGTAGGCCAACTACTAGGTCTTTTGAGACGATTTTATTAAGCAAATCAAAGTTGACGTGAGCCAAACGTCTATGCCAAAGCCTTGAGTCTTCACTCATAGTTTATAGACATTTGGCCTCGGTCAAAGATACCTCATTTAGGTCAAGCATGTATATATTGTTTACCCTCAGGCCTTTGAACACGTCATTTTTCTTGTCATCATTCTTAATAGTGGAACTTTCTTTTAAAAACGATACCCAGTATCCCTTGTCGCAAAATTGAGTGATGCTAATAAGATTGTGTTTAAGGCCCTTAACTAGAAGGATGTTAGAGATAGTAGTAGAAGAGGGATTACCTACACTACCTTTACCGAGTATTGCACCCTTGTTGTTATCACCATAGGTCAGAAAACCTTTCTTCTTAGCCACAAAGTCATAGAATAAGGATAAGTCACCCATCATATGTCTTGAGCATCCGCTATATAGAAACCACCTTCTCTCGGATGGCTCAAGACATTCCACAATCTTTTTCTTCTTTTGATGTGCCATGAGACATAGGTTGACGGTTTCCTCTTCATCACTTGAGCTTTCTTTTCTTGATGAGTTACTATCACTTTCCCAAGCGATATAGGTCTTCTCCCTTTTATTTGCTTCTTTTGAGGTTTGCTCTTTGCCTTATCTTTCTTAAGCGAAGGGCAATCCGGATTGTAGTGACCCGGTTTACCACAATTGTAACAAGAACCTCTAGGTTTAGTCTTCTTATACTCATCTTGATTGTTAGACTTTGATTGACGTCTATAGTCGACTAGATTGTTATCAGAGTGTTTGATTTCATTCTTTCAAAGATATTGTACCTTCTTACGAACAACCCCATATCTTCATCCGGACTATCATCCTCGTCACTAGATTCACTATAACACGTATCTTTGGTGGATGACTTTGAACTTGAAGCCTTTAGAGCAATAGACTTCTTTTTGGTGTCCTTTGACTTCTCTTTCTTTTCTTTCTTTTCGTGCTTGTTTAAGTTCATGAGATCTTGCTCATGTTCTTCAAGCTTTCCAAATAGAGATGTGAGATTCAATGTAGAGAGATCGTTGGCTTCTTTGATTGCAGTGACCTTAGGTTGCCATTCCCTACTAAGACATCTCAAAACTTTGTTAGTAGCTACGACATTGGGAGTAATATGTCCCAAAGTGTGTAAACGATTGATAATATGAGAAAATCTCTTTTGCATTTCCGCAATGGTTTCACCATGCTTCATGTGAAAGAGATCAAACTATTACGTCAAGGTATTGGTTCTAGCTAGCTTAACATCATTAGTTCCTTCATGGGAGACTTGTAATGCATCCCACATTGCCTTTGTCGTTTGGCAATGCGATACACGAAAGTACTCATCAACCCCTAAGGAAGTTATAATCATGTTTCTAGCTTTCCAATCATACTCGTAATTCTTTTCATCCTTTTTATCCCATTGTGCTTGAGGTTTAGGTCTAGTAACGCCTGCATCGTTGGTTATGGTGATAGCCATAGGACCATTGACAATGACATCCCCAATTTTTCTATCAACAGAGTTGATATGAATGCACATACAATCTTTCCAATAACTATAGTTTTCTCCGGTGAAAACAAGATCTTTATTATACGCCCCTTTTTAACCGTTCTCCATTTTCTAAATAATACCAGGCTTTGATATCACTTGTTAGACGATAGGGATGGTCTAGAGGGGGGGTGAATAGACCACCTTTTTCCGACTTAAGAAAATTCTAGCTTTTGAAACGTGACTTCCCTGAATCACTTAATCGTCTCCGAACGATCGAGTTATCAGGGACCGGATATGTGCGTTAAATCAAAAGGATGAAAATGGCGAATTATGAATTACTTTTTAACGAATTTATCAATTAATTTGAATACACACTTATACAAAAATTTGAATACACACTCATAATGAACCATTATACAAAAATTTGACCAAAAATTGTATGAGTAATTTTATTGAACACTTAGTGATCGATATTCACCAAACTTCAATTTTTGCACAACAATGGATTTTTAACAAAAACGAATATTGAAAAGATAAAAGTAAAAACGATAAAGAACACGAGATTTGATAAGGCAGTTCCTCTATCATCCTCGCAGAAGTACGTATGCCCTTAATTTCAAATGAAATTAGGAAAGTTTTATTTGATTGCAAAATGTTTAACAAGGATAGAATTTACCAATCACCAACTACACACATGCAGTAAAATTGAATACAATTCTTTCCTCCCCTTGATTCAAGTTGAATCAAGTCAATGTCAATGATCTTCATCGATCAAGACCCCGATCCTTCCTTTTCAATCCACCAGGTTGTAGCAAATTTGATGAGCGAATCTTCAAATCCTCAATTCCTTATGCTCGGCTGAATTGATTACCAAGGCGAAGTGATCGTCAAAAACCTTTGAATCAAACCTTTTATGTAGAAGGGAAATCCCTAAGGTTTTATACAATAAACACCCTCAACAATATTCACTCGAACAAGACAAATGTCTATCGTCGAACCTTATCAACGCACGTTCCTTAGTGCGATCGAAAAAGATGATTAAGTGTGATTTACGATCAATAAGCGAAAGGTTGAAGATGAGAAGATGCTTGAGTATATCTTTCACGTTTCTTGTTCATTTGCTTGAGAATGATCAATTTGAAATATATACTACAACCTTGTATTAGCCAATTAAACACAGTAAAAAAACCAGTAAAAGTAGCGATAGGTCGACCGTCCCTACTGCATGGGTCGACCTGTTGAAGTTTTGCACTTGTTTTTGGAACAAGCATGACACATGCGTCGACCTGAAGGGTCGGCGTGCGCATACCCGAGGTTTCCTCAAAATGCCATGCGTCGACCTGAGCCTAGAGATGTCAACTTGCCTCCGTTAGTGGGGATCCCCGTGGGGATTCCCCGTTTGGGTCCCCAAAGACGGAGAATTTTCTCCCCACGGGGACGGGGATGGGGAACAAAGTCTCCCCGAAGGCACTTTGGGGACGGGGGTGGCGTAAATAGCCCTCGCTCCGTGGAGTCCCCACCCCGCCTAAAATAGCATAATGTCCTTAATTTATGTATAATTTTAAATTATTATGTAAGTTTATTTTTCATTTCATATAATTAATCTTATACACAAATTTAAAATATATATGTATTGTTAGTAAAAGAGTGGGATCTAAATTATTATTTCAATATTTTGTTAGTTTGAAATTTTCGTGGCCATGACACTCAATATTATAGATTAAATATTGTTAAAGCAATATATTTATCATAAAGGAATAATTTTTAAATTTTTTGTGGTTAATTTTTAAAGCTTTTAATATTAATTTGATTTAAAATAATAAATAAAAAATCATGTTTATGGATCTCCCCATGAACCTTGGGGATCCGTGGGGACCCGCGGGGATCCGTGGGGACGGGGGTGGGGGAGAAAATTCCCTCGTAGCGGGGACCCGAAGCGGGGATGGGGAATAAATTCGAGAGCGGGGATTGTGATGGGAATGTATCCCCCGTCCCCGCCCCGCTCCATTGACATCCCTACCTGAGCCATCAATGCGTCGACGCATTCTGTTCATACACTAAGAAGGTTTTGGAAAAAGGGAGAACATTTTGAAAATTTAAGAAGTGGGAGGAGATGATGAGGCTATCCTAGTGCGTAAAAATAACAGTTTAGGGAAAAAACTATCTAACCAAAATAAGAAGTCGACACTTGACATATTGAGTCAAGGAGGAATTCCCATCCTTTGGATTACCAACACAAAACCAATATTACCACTTAGGGACCCAGATGAATTTCTATATCTTTGAATAATCGCATAAGTTTCTGACGAAAATCGGTCAGAGTAACAGTTATAAATGGGCGAAATCCTTATCTCAGTGCCTTGAAATTAACCCTGAAAGACTTTCGAGGAAATACCTACACACATCAACAACAGCAATCCAACCAGACAAAAATAGTGGGCAAAATAACAGTAAAATAATAATCCACAGTCCATTGGCCCTTAAGCGTTTTTTAAGTTTCATCTTGTTTATTAATGTTTTAGCATAAAAGTAAAGTATGGTCCAAGCGGACAAAAGAAAAATAACGGAAAATAAATATGACGTCCAAATGGACAAAATAAAAAAAAAGCAGAAAGTAAACATGATGGATGATATAATAAATATAAGAGCGACAAATATAAAAGACAATATAATTAAATGCGGAAATTAAAATTAGTCGTTAAATTGTTAAAGATAACCATCTTGAAACTTGTCAAGTATGTCATCAAAGTTAGTAAATAAAGATCAATAATGGAGGAAGGATGAATTCGGATTCAAATCAACCACATACCGCATCCTTTCATTTTTAATCTTTTATCGATTCGGGACAAAGAAAAAAAAGAAGGATAGATGAAGAAGAAAGAGCAAAAGTAAAATAATATACAAAAATATAAAAATGTAAAAAAATAACACAAGGTATAAAATAATAAGACATATTTTTGTGAATTTTTTCATAATTTTTAGAAGAGAAACGAAACTATTATGAATTTTTAAAGTTAAAAAACTAATTAAAATAAAAAGGTAACATGAAATAAAGCAGAATAAATTCCAGCCATCTGATTTAGTTAATTGACTAATGTTATGTAGAATCTAAGATCCGGACTTAAATTTTCGAACTTCAAATAAACTCCACATTATCTATCATAAATTTTCTCTCTCTCTCTCTCTCTCTCTCTCTCTCTCTCTCTCTCTCTCTCTCTCTCTCTCTCTCTCTCTCTCTCTCTCTCTCTCTCATTTTTATAAAAAAAGAAAAAGAAGTGAACAAAGTAAAAAAAAAAAAAACAAAGTGGTGGTGAGGATGAAGCTTCACGGTGTCTCACATGGAGATCACGGCGACCGGCAATAAAAGTTCCAGATATAAAAATAAATTACATGGTTCCACACGGTTTTATCTCCTCATCGTGAATCCATGGTTAGTTCTTTTCTTAAAATCAACACAAACTCGTAGATCTACAAAAGAAGTTTGAAAGCTCTAAGTTCAAAATGTAGCACAACAGTGCATGAATCATGAAACTAAAGATGAATTCGGGTTCAGATGAAGATTCTCAACCTTTTGGAGTAAAAAAGTTAAAGGGCGGTGGTTGTTATGAACTCCAGCGCGGTTACGATTTCCGGCGATGGTTTCCGGTCAGGTGACGAGTTCAGGCGAGTTTATGTCTTTCTATTCTGATTCTTCAGTCTCTGATTCTGAATAAAGGTCCTTTGGTAAGTGTGAGTCAATGCTTTTATAGTGTAGAAATTGGAGTTTGAAATGAATAACGTGGGCTGAGAAAAAAATCTGAGTTTGTGTTGAGGTCAAGTTCAAATAAAATGTCAATTTCTCCTTATGGAAGCTTGATCAGTGCATTTTGATGCACGTTCTTCCATGTTTGTACTCAAGTATTTCTTCGGTTTGTTTTATTTATTTTTATGTTTTAATATGTTTTTATATTTTATTTTATTTTTGCACTTATTTGTTTTTCGTATTAATTTTTCAGCATTAGCAGTCTGCACGGAAACGATCATATCTGGAGTTCCAGAAGTCCGATTGAGGCGTTCTAATAATCGACAGAAAGCTAAAAGAAAGAGCTACAATTCTTATGTTGGAGTCGAAGTCAGAATCGGACTGTAGCAGGGCCAGAAAATGCGTTGAAGTTGCAGCACTAGCTTTAGTTAAGTTTCGGGTCAATTGGTTTTGGGCCTGGGTCGTATGTTTGACCCAGTTGGATTGTAAAACGGGTTGTGGCTTTGACCTAGGTTAGGCAGCCGCGGGTACTGTAGCATTCCATCACTATTCACGAAAAATCAAGGTTGTACAAATTGATCCATGGCGAACTAATCCCTGCTGAGTTAATCTGCTGTAATTCGGATTCCAAACTTGAGGTTTATACAATTTCGCAATTCATTTTCTATTCATATCAATTCTGTTTATGTGTTTGTTTTCTTAATACAAATCATCATATATAGTTTTGTTAATTTGATTGATTTATGTTTTCCTACAATCGAATGCGTATTATCGTTTGCTTAATCCGTTAATCCGCTGATTTTATTAACCGTTTGCTTAATTCGGTGAAAAGAGAAACATAATTCTTATAATTTCTATCTCGCTTGTGGATTGTTGTTGTGATCAAATATGAATAGATTCCGCTTAGGACAGTGATATTGTAGTAATCGATGATAGATAGGAACCGAAACAGCAGATTAGCTTAACTCCATAATCACTTATTTTCAAAATAGCTTATTTCAGAATCACTTATTTTAAGCACTTTTCTTCATAAAATCGAACCAAACCAACCCCCCCAATTCGATTTCAGTTAGTAATAATTAAGAGTCCTTGAGAGACGATATTCGAGTTTGACCCGCGCACGACAGCGAATCAAATTGGCGCCGTTGCCGAGGATTCTTGTGAATATTAACTGATATTAGAGTCTTAGGTGTAGTGTTTGCGCGTTTTGGCCATAGGTTCCTCGCGGTTTCGGCCATAACGCCTCTAGAGTTGAAAAAATCGGTTTTTGGGAAAATTTCACCGTTTCGAAAATCTGTCCTGACAGTTAGGTGTGAAAAAAATCCCTGATCAAAAGTCACTTACTACAAAGTAGTTATGTGTCAAACTTTTCAAATCGCGAAAAAAGCCTTTTTACTATTTTTAATGATTTATTTTCTGTTTTCATAGAGTCGAAAAATTCCGAAAAAAATATCAAAATTTTATTTTTACGTCATTAGATTATTTTCGGTGTCAGTTTATTTTTTTTGAATTGTTTTTAATCGATTTGCTTCATTGTGTTGTTTTAGGGACATAGTTGGCATTTTCACGATTGTTGCTGCATTGCTGTGCACTAGTCCTGGCTACTAGGTCTTCCTGTCCTGAACTTGTTGCTTTTGATCCTGAGGTAGAGAGAACCTTGCACACACTTCGTAGAGCAGGCCAGGCTAGCAATAGTTCACCTTCACCGACCATAGCTGAGTCTGATTCTGAGTCTGACTATTTGCATAATTTGTTTGATTCTGATTCTGAATTTGCTTTTGAAATGGCTGAAAATAGAACTCTAAGGCAACTTGCAGCCCCTGATGTTAATTATAATGGCTTGTGTATTGAATATGATGTTGTTTCTGTTCCTTTTGAATTAAAATCGGGTTTAATACACTTGTTGCCAAAGTTTAATGGTCTTGCAGGTGAGGATCCACACAAACATTTGAAGGAATTCCAGATGGTGTGCTCTACACCATTGAAGCCCGAAGGTATCACTGAAGATCATATCAAACTTCGTGCTTTTCCTTTTTCTTTGCAGGGTGCAGCGAAGGACTGGATATATGATCTCGAACCGAATTCAATCACAAGCTGGAATGCTCTGAAGAGAGTGTTCTTGGAGCGATATTTTCCTGCATCTAGAGCTGTTTCAATCCGAAAAGAGATTTGTGGTATTAGACAAGATAACGAGTCATTGGCTGAGTACTGGGATAGGTTCAAGAAGTTAGTTTCAAGCTGTCCTCAACATCAGATTACCGAACAACTTCTCATTCAGTACTTTTACGAGGGGTTGTTACCTATGGATAGAAACATTCTTGATGCTGCTAGTGGTGGAGCACTTGTTGACAAAACTCCAGCTGCTGCCAGAGCCCTCATTGAAAATATGTCCTTAAATTCCCAGCAGTTCACCACTCGAACCAATTCTGTCCAGACCAAGGGTGTACATCAAATTCAAGGTTCCTCGAACAGAGCTTTAGAAACCAGACTTGATGAGCTGACCACTTTAGTTAAACAACTTGCAGTAGCGAAACCTCAAACAGCAACTGTATGTGGCATTTGTACAGCTCATGATCACCCCACTGATACTTGTCCTCTTCTGAAAGATGATACTGTTACCGAGCTGCCTCAAGCTTATGCAGCCAACCTTTACAACCAGAACAGGTACAACAACACCCCTGACTTGTCTACCAACAAATATCACCCCAATTGGAGGAATCATCCCAACCTACGATATGGAAATCAGCAGCCTTCCCAACAACAGCTCACTGTTCCATTACCCCAGCCACATCACACCCCTCCAGCTACTACTTCTGGACCATCCTTGGAAGATCTTGTTAAGCAAATGGCCATGAACAACCTTCAGTTTCAACAAAGAACCGACACTAGCATTCAGACCTTGACCACACAGATGGGACAACTTGCTACTCAAATAAATAATATGCAAGCTCAAGGTTCGAACCAACTTCCAGCACAAACTGTTGTCAATCCGAATGGTAATGCTAATGTGAGCGCTATTTCTTTGCGATCCGTAAAAGTTACAGAAACAACCCCTGAAAAGAATAAAAAATTCATTGAGGTAACTTCTGAACTTTCTCCATCTGAACCTTCTCCAGCTGAGCTTTCTTCTCCTTCTTCTGTTGTGGTCGGAACTGAAAAAAATAAAGAAAAGGAGTATGTGCCACCAGTTCCTTTCCCACATAGAGTTCTGAAAAATAAAAGAATTGAGGAGGGAGACAAAGAAAAAGAAATTCTGGATATGTTTAGGAAAGTAGCGGTAAACATTCCGCTTCTTGATGTGATTAAGCAAGTTCCAAGGTATGCAAAGTTTCTGAAGGATCTGTGTACAAACAAGAGAAAAGTAAAAGGAAGTGACAGAGTCAACTTGGGAAGAAGCATCTCTGCTTTTATTCAGCCCGAACAAAGTGTTTCGGCCATCTCTCAGGTCTTGCCACAAAAGTGCAAGGACCCGGGAACTTTTACTATTCCTTGTACCATTGGGGATAAGAAATTTGATAATTGTTTGCTTGATTTAGGAGCGGGCATTAATGTTATGCCTACTTCTATTTATAATAACCTTTGCCTTGGTCCCATGCAGCATACAGGTTTAATCGTTCAACTGGCGAATAGGAGCAATGCACGTCCCACCGGCATAGTGGAAGACGTCCTCGTTCAAGTTAACGATTTAATTTTTCCTGCAGATTTTTACATTCTGGACATGGAAGGAGAAACTAAGTCAAGCAGAGCTCCCATCATCTTAGGCAGACCGTTCATGAAAACGGAGAAGACAAAAGTTGATGTTGATGATGGAACCATGTCCATGGAATTTGGTGACATCGTCGCAAAATTTAATATCTTCGATGCCATGAAACACCATGTGGAGGAGCATTCGGTTTTTAACATTGAGTTGATTTCTGAACTAGTTGATGAGAGTTATTCTGAATTATTTGCACTTGATTTTCCATCTCTCTCTGATTTTGATAATGATTATTCATGTCCTGACTGCACTAACACTAACGTTTGTGTCCTTTGTGCTGAGATTGATGCTTCCTTGCAGCCTGATACATTTCCTACAGGTGAAGTTGTTACCGATGAGGCTGTTTTTGCCGTCGATGCTCTTGACATCCCGGCTGCCCCAAGCCTTCCATCCATCATTCAGCCCCCGTCCTTAGAGCTAAAAGAGCTCCCTGGGAACCTGAAATATGCTTACTTGGAGCATAATGAAAAACTTCCTGTTATTATCTCTTCTAACCTTGATTTCAATCAAGAGGACAGACTTTTGCAGGTATTGAAGAAGCATAAGAAAGCAATCGGGTGGACATTAGCCGACCTTCCAGGTATTAGTCCTTCGATGTGCATGCACAGGATTTTACTTGAGGATGGAGCGAAAACAGTAAGGCAGCCCCAAAGGAGGCTTAATCCTTTGATTCTTGATGTTGTAAAGAAAGAGGTAACCAAACTCTTGCAAGCAGGTATCATTTATCCTATTTCTGACAGTAAGCGGGTAAGTCTAGTGCAGGTTGTACCTAAGAAATCTGGACTCACGGTGGTAAAAAATGAAAAAAATGAACTTGTTCCCACTAGAGTCCAGAACAGCTGGAGAGTTTGTATTGATTACAGGAGACTAAACCAGGCTACTAGAAAGGATCACTTTCCTTTGCCGTTCATTGACCAGATGCTTGAACGGCTAGCTGGTAAATCACATTATTGTTTTCTTGATGGTTTTTCAGGTTACTTTCAGATTCATATTGCACCTGAAGATCAAGAAAAGACCACTTTCACGTGTCCATTCGGTACATTTGCTTACAGGAAGATGCCTTTTGGTCTTTGCAATGCTCCTGGCACTTTCCAACGATGCATGATGAGTATTTTCTCTGATTTTATTGAAAATTGCATGGAAGTGTTTATGGATGACTTTACTGTTTATGGTTCTTCTTTTGATGCATGCTTGAACAATTTAAGCTTGATTTTAGAAAGATGCATCGAGACTAACCTTGTGTTGAATTATGAAAAGTGTCATTTTATGGTTGAGCAGGGAATTGTTCTTGGTCACATTATTTCTGAAAAAGGAATTTCTGTTGACCTTGCTAAGATTGATGTGATTTCTACACTGCCTTACCCTTCTTGCATTCGCGAGATTCGTTCTTTTCTTGGTCATGCAGGTTTTTACAGGCGTTTCATCAAGGATTTCAGCAAGATAGCTCTTCCGCTGTCGAACTTGTTGAAGAATGACGTCATTTTCGAGTTTGATGACAAATGCAAACAAGCGTTTGACTTCTTGAAGAAAGCATTGACCTCCGCTCCCATCATTCATCCCCCTGACTGGACACTTCCTTTTGAGCTTATGTGTGATGCTTCGTATTATGCTGTTGGGGATGTCCTTGCACAAAGGGTTGACAAGGCTGCCCATGTTATTTACTATGCTTCTAGGACTTTAGATTCTGCATAGTCAAATTACACTACCACTTAAAAAGAACTGCTAGCTATTGTTTTTGCTCTTGACAAATTCAGAACTTATTTGCTAGGTTCCAAGGTTGTTGTTTTTACTGACCATGCAGCTTTAAAGTACTTGCTGAAGAAGCCGGATGCGAAACCGAGATTGATTCGGTGGATGTTGCTGCTCCAAGAGTTTAATGTTGAGATTAAAGACAAAAGTGGAGCTGAGAACTTAGTGGCTGACCACTTGAGCAGGATAGAGAGAGATGAAGATCCTTTTCCTATTATGGATGACTTTCCTGATGAGCAACTGTTTCTTTTGCATGGGATTACACCTTGGTTTGCTGACATTGTTAATTTTTTTGTTGCTGGTGTTTTTCCTACAGGTGCATCTAGATCACAGGTTCACAAGCTCAAGAGTGATGCCAAATATTATGTTTGGGATGATCCATATCTATGGAAATTTGGTAGTGATCAGCTAATCAGGAGATGTATCCCCGACAATGAGATTGAATCTATTTTGAAATTTTCTCATGCATCTCAAGTCGGCGGAAACTTCGGTCCTCAAAGGACTGCGAGAAAAGTCCTGGATTCAGGCTTCTATTGGCCAAGTATTTTTAAGGATGCTTTTGAGATTTATCGCACTTATAAAGAGTGCCAGATAGCAGGTACCAACATCACTCGCAAGAGTGAAATGCCTCAGCAGCCTATGCTTTTCTGTGAGGTATTTGATGTATGGGGAATTGATTTCATGGGTCCTTTTCCTGTATCATTTGGTTTCCTTTACATTTTACTTGCTGTTGATTATGTTTCAAAGTGGGTGGAAGCTATCCCCACTAGGACTAATGATTCTAAAGTTGTTGCAGAGTTTGTCAGGTCTAATATCTTTTACAGGTTTGGAATACCGCGAGCTATCATAAGCGACCGAGGCACTCATTTCTGTAACCGCACCATGGAAGCCTTACTCCGAAAGTATGGAGTTGTGCAGAGAGTCTCTACTGCATATCACCCACAGACTAATGGGCAAGTTGAGATCTCCAACAGGGAGATCAAACAGGTTTTAGAGAAAATGGTGCAGCCAAACAGGAAAGACTGGAGCCGTCGTCTAGAAGACGCACTTTGGGCTCAAAGGACAGCTTTCAAGACACCCATTGGGATGTCTCCTTATCGACTTGTTTTTATGTAAGGCATGTCATTTTCCTGTTGAGATAGAACACCGTGCTTTTTGGGCGGTGAAAAGTTGTAATTTGGAGATGCAACAAGCAGGTATTGAAAGAAAACTCCAATTACAACAGTTGGAAGAGCCTAGATTAGAGGCTTATGAGAGCTCTGGGATTTATAAAGAAAAAACTAAGCACTTCCATGATAAAATGATTTCTAGGAAGGAATTTTCTGTGGGCCAACAGGTTTTACTGTTTAACTCCCGCCTTAAGCTAATGGCTGGGAAACTTCGATCCAAATGGATTGGCCCCTTTGTTGTTACTAATATTTTCCCTCATGGTACAATAGAAATAAAAAGTGCAGGTACTGACAAAGTCTTCAAGGTTAACGGGCAGCGGCTGAAGTTATTCCATGAAAGTTCGGTGCCTGAAAATGTCAGCATAGAGGAGCTTTCTTTAGAAGCACCTGACTACACTGCAACTTGATCAGGGAGTCCTTCTTTCCTTCTCTCTACTTTATTAGTAATGTCCTTTCATTGAGGACAATGCTTAGTTTAAGTGTGGGGGAGGAAATCGTGTGTTTTAATTGTTTTTGTTTGTTAGTATTTTGTTTAATTTCAATAAAAAAATGCATCTTCTTGAAAGTTTTAGGCTACACACTGATTTGAGTCGGGTTTGCGGAGACCTGGGAAAAATTCACAAGATCGGTATCGTTCTAACAATGTAAGTCTCCTGCATACGGAAATTGATTTGAATTTGTTATTATGTTTTAGCCTTAATTTCTCATTCTTTGACAGCTCTTGAGTAGTTTATTTCAGCAGTCGACACCATCTCTCACACACTTTACGCAGGAAGCCGATGAATATAAGTGAATGTTCCAAAAAGAAAAAAAAAAAGAGAAAAGAAAAAGGTAATACACCTTCTAAGTTTAGTGATCCTCACCCGGTCACTTAACCCAACGGTTGTGTAATCTTCAAAAAAAAAAGTTTTCAAAACTCTTTGTTAGTTGGTTCAGCGGTTTCTGGTGCTGAACTTGGTAGGGAGGATTACGGTCCGATCCCGCGCAACTACATCTGAGTAAGCAAAGGGTTATGACACGCAAGTACCGGAACCCCGTGCAAAAGGATCAGAGTCACTAACCGGTAACCTTGCTATAAGTGTGTGGAGATAATGGGCTTAATGTGATTGCGCCTGAATGAAAAAGAGCAAAAAGGATGAGTAAGTTAGGCTATTGTATAATAATATGATTTGAATTGGTTTGTGTATTTAGGAGGCTTATGTCTGCATATCTGTGGTTAGTGTTCTTACAATATCCTTAGTGTGCAAGATTAGTACCTGTTGATGCAAACTTACCCGAAGAAGATTTGTAGCCTAGGATGAGTAACTGTTGACGTATTTGTGCTTTCTTTGTTTTGTTTTTCATTTTGCTCGGAGTGCAAAAGTTCAAGTGTGGGGGAATTTGATCAGTGCATTTTGATGCACGTTCTTCCATGTTTGTACTCAAGTATTTCTTCGGTTTGTTTTATTTATTTTTATGTTTTAATATGTTTTTATATTTTATTTTATTTTTGCACTTATTTGTTTTTCGTATTAATTTTTCAGCATTAGCAGTCTGCACGGAAACGTTCATATCTGGAGTTCCAGGAGTCCGATTGAGGCGTTCTAATAATCGACGGAAAGCTAAAAGAAAGAGCTACAATTCTTATGCTGGAGTCGAAGTCAGAATCGGACTGTAGCAGGGCCAGAAAATGCGTTGAAGTTGCAGCACTAGCTTTAGTTAAGTTTCGGGTCAATTGGTTTTGGGCCTGGGTCGTATGTTTGACCCAGTTGGATTGTAAAACGGGTTGTGGCTTTGACCTAGGTTAGGCAGCCGCGGGTACTGTAGCATTCCATCACTATTCACGAAAAATCAAGGTTGTACGAATTGATCCATGACGAACTAATCTCTGCTGAGTTAATCTGCTGTAATTCGGATTCCAAACTTGAGGTTTATACAATTTCGCAATTCATTTTCTATTCATATCAATTCTGTTTATGTTGTTTGTTTGCTTAATTCAAATCATCATATATAGTTTTGTTAATTTGATTGATTTATGTTCTCCTACAATCGAATGCGTATTACCGTTTGCTTAATCCGTTAATCCGCTAATTTTATTAACCATTTGCTTAATTCGGTGAAAAGAGAAACATAATTCTTATAATTTCTATCTCGCTTGTGGATTGTTGTTGTGATCAAATATGAATAGATTCCGCTTAGGACAGTGATATTGTAGTAATCGATGATAGATAGGAACCGAAACAGCAGATTAGCTTAACTCCATAATCACTTATTTTCAAAACAGCTTATTTCAGAATCACTTATTTTAAGCACTTTTCTTCTTAAAATCGAACCAAACCAACCCCCCCAATTCGATTTCAGTTAGTAATAATTAAGAGTCCTTGAGAGACGATATTCGAGTCATCTTACCATCGTACTACAGTTTTGCAAATTATCTCGAATTTGACCCGCGCGCGACAGCGGATCACAGCCCAAATCCGAAAATGCTATCAAATCAGTCCAATAATTCACTTTTTTTTGTTTGCAAATTGTGTTATGCTATGTTTAACTTGGGCTTGATTTAACAACTTTATGGATTTGTTGGTTTTTAACAATGCTTGGGCTATGATTGAAGAGAAATATGCTAATTTTCCTTCTTCTTTTTTCATGTGAGGAATGATGATGTTGATGGACATGGAGAGTTAGAATTCTTTGACGAGGAAAGAAGAATCGCAGCATTTCCTTGGAGCTTTGGAACGGAATTTTGAATGTCATAGACTTAGTCTTTCAATTTCTTTATATTTGTATGGCTCTTAAATGAAAGAGAACTATATAGAATCCTTTTGTATGAAACCTTGTATCAAAACTTGAGTTGAAGGAATTCGTGAACTCTTGGGGACTTTATTTGACAAATATTTGCAAAGTCTAGAACTTGATTGTATCATTTGAAATTCTTGAAGATTGAATGGAGTTTGGATATTTGAAAAAAAATCTTGAATAGCACTTTGAATTTCCTTGTGACTTTTTTCAAATAATGAGACAAAATAAACTTCCCTCCATGAGGATGTCTTGAATGAAGTGACTTAAAGTGGATGAATTGAATGAGAGTTTTAAGTTTTAAGTAACTATGAATGAAATTCATGTGAACTTGAATTTGAATATAACCCTCTCAACTTGAACCAAATTCTCGAACAAAATAAACGCTCAAGAATGTAATCCCCTTTTGATTGATCATTAACAACCTTGAATCAATTCTAAACTTCTTGACAAGCATTACCACAATAAGAAAATCTTGATTCTAATTTCTGAACCCTGATTAGGCGACTATCACTTGAACTTTGTGATCCAAAACCCCTGTCTGGTAAACAAACAAAAATAAACAAGACATATATGTATTTTTTGAATTTTGATTAATGGTTAGTGAAACATAAAATAAAAAATACAAACAAAAAGGTGCTCAGTGATTCCCCTGTAGATGAGCTAAGAATGAGAGAGGCACAAGAGAAATCCGCACATGATCTTGATGTGATTTAAACAGAGTCTAAGATGCAGGATCTTAGGGTCAAAATTGGGGTATGACAGATGCCCCTATTTAAGTTTCTTCTATTTGGAGATATAAAGATTGAAATCTTTGTCTCGACGTGATTGAAGAGACTTAAATACAGAATGCACAATTTTGACCCTAAGATGCCATGCAATACTTATGATTGTGGATGTAATGCACATGACTTCCATGAGAAGGAAACAAGACACCACTGGGGAAAGAACATGGACTCCACTAGGGAACGAGACTTTGTTGGGAAAAGAAACTTCATTAGGAAGAAATTTCGCACCAGAAAGGTTAAGGCATCATCTGAAGGAGTGAAAAAACACTTAGAAAGGTGGGGGATTGAATAAGTGTAACTTCTCAAAAATGGAAGCTAAAAATAAAGAACACAAGTATTTTTATCCTGGTTTGTTGTTAACTAAACTACTCCAGTCCACCCCTGACAAGGTGATTTACTTCCACAGAGGATTTAATCCACTAATCAAATTGATTACAATGGTTTTCTACTTAGATACACTCTAAGTCTTCTACAGTCTACAGATCACAACTTGATCACTCTAGGAAATCCTTTTACAATCAATGTAAAATAAAAGTTTACAAGAGTTTAGATTGCTTCAAAATCTAATCCATCTCTTTTCCTGATGAAGACCCCTCACTCACTCTTGTTTCATCACAAGTAGTCAAATGTACTTGAATAGGTTTCTTTCGGACATCCATAACTGCTTAGGGTTGAGTGAACTCATCCACTTCTAGTCATACAATTGACATCTGCTATATTCACAATAGAAGATATGGGCTTAATATCTACTTCTTTTCCACCCTCAAGCATGGTAGCATCGTACAGGTATGGCACAACTCTGTTAGAACTATAGGGTACAATTCCAGGCAAACATATCACAAGTGGCTCTACAGCAGCTTTTCCCTAATAACCAATCTCTACGCATTCTGGAAATTCAAAGTACGACTCAATCACATTGACATCATCTTCATCTCTGTCTCTAAGAATCTCAAAAAGCCTTTGATCCATCATCTCTTGTAAGTCTCTTCTCACAATATAACATCCTCGAGAGTTGACTGAACAAATTCTACAAGCAGCATGATTATGCTCATAATGACTATATTCACACAGAGTGGCGTGCATCTCTGCCAACGATCCTCTGATGTGTTCCACACGATAAATCTTATATTTTCCAGGACATCCATACACCATGTTCACAACAGATGTTTCATGAGGAGGTATGGGATTACTTTTCACATTAGGACCAACATCACGAAATGAAAGCATACCAGAACGAACCAATCTTTGAACCTCGTCTTTTAGAGGCCAACCATCCTCTAAACCATGCCCAGAGGCATTCTGATGAAAAGCACAAGTAGCATCGGCTTTGTACCACCAAGGGAGCTTCTCTGAAACAGGAGGTGGTGACATTGTCTGAACCAAATTCTTACAAATCAGAGTAGGGTACAATTTTGTGTAGGTCATAGGAATAGTATCAAAATTAACTCGAGGATACAAATTACATCTTGTTGGCTGTTGATTAACAGGAGCCACAGGAGCTGAATTCATAATGGGGGTTATTGAGGCCACTTGTTGGGGTTGATAATGAGCTCCCCTTCAAAATCGACTATTCCATCCATGAGAAACAGCATTAGCATCTGCTTCCTTCTTCTTCTGGAAAGATGAGCCATATCTTTTTGCATTGCTAGATGAATTGTCACTCTGAACCAAACGCCCTTCTCTCACAGCTTCTTCAAGTCTAACACCCATACCCACCATTTCAGTGAAATCTACAGGAGCACTTGCAATCATCTTTTCATAGTAAAATGGGCCAAGAGTCTTCAAGAAAATCTTAGTCATCTTCTTCTCTTCGATTGGAGGAATCACTTGGGCGACTACTTCACGCAATCTCTGAGCATATTCCTTAAATGATTCTTTTTCTTTCTGCATCATAGCTTTCAGTTGATCTCAATCAGGAGCCATGTACACATTGTACTTGTAATGCTTAACAAACGCTTCAGCTAGGTCATTGAAAGTGCATATATGGGTGCTATCAAGACCCATATACCACTTGGAAGCAGCTCCAGTCAAACTGTTTGTGAAATAATGGATCAACAAACGCTGATCATCAATGTGAGTGGACATCTTTCTTACATACATCGCCAAATGTGCCTAAGGATATGAGTTTCCCTAATACTTCTCAAATTCTGGTAGCTTGAATTTAGTAGGTACCTTCACATTGGGAACAAGACAAAGATCATGCACATTCTTCACAAACAACTCTTTCCCACGCAGGGCTTTCATCTCTTTCTGTAATTCTTCAAACTGATCTTGGAATCCATCCATTCTATCATAGATTCCAATGCTCTCACTTGGTGCGTCATTATGATAAATGGGCTCAGGAACAAAAAAACCAATGTGCACAATAGGACGTGTATTGACCATGATAGTAGTCAGGGGACTAGTCATTTCAGGAGCAGATAAAAAGCCTTCAGGCATGCCCTAGAGATATCCATTGGGCATACGTTGTGGATTAGCAGCAGCAGTTGGAATTGTAGGAATTGTCGTAGAAGCAATCTCAGAAATCACAGTAGTCTGACTTTGCGGCTGACCTTGAGCTTGAGCATTGTAAGGAGAAGGAATTTGATTCTGATTCTGATTCTGGTTTTGAGCAGCCATTAGTATCTCAACTAGAGCGGTGTACGCTCCACTCCTGTGCTCAAAGTAACAAATTCTTCATGTAGCTCTCTGTTCTCTTTCTCGAGTCCTTCCGTCTTCTTTTTGCATTTAGCTCGGGTTTTATACAAATGAGACAGCGTGATTCTGTATGAATAACACTGAATAAGACCCTAGAAAACTCTTGAAAGCAATACCAAAATGCGGCATGATGCATGAAATGTAAGAAAAACGCAAATGGTTCATTATTTTTATTATTTGTATTTCAAGGAACTTTGAGACGATAAAAAATTTGTAAACATCACAAAGGAACACAATTAAAATAACGGAAAATCTCACTTCATTAATGGATAAAAGGATTACAGCTGAAGTACATAGTTTCATAATTCTATCTTAAAAGAAAAGAAAAACTGAATCCTAGCCCAAATCAAGAAGAAGTCACAACAGCATTCTGCAACATCTTCTTAAGCTTCTTGATCTTGGACTCATAGTACTCTTGCATCTTGTTCTTCTCCTTAATCAGCTTGTCTACAATTCCCTTCCAAGCACCTGATTCAGCAGGAACATCAGAATACTCATGCAATGGCACAATGCTAGAGGAAAATAAACCCTCTTGCACTCTCCTCTTCTTGTTGGCCTTCTCAATTGGAGCCTCCTTCTGACGAATCTGATCATCCTTTTGTTGAAGCATTACATATTTCTGAAGAAGTAACTCATACTTTTCCTTCAACTGTTTTAGTAATTCCATCTTCTCTACATTAGAAGCATGAAATTTCTCCTTCCACTCATCTCTATCAGTCTTCAATCGGTCATAATTAACTTCCAAGTTTTCAGAAAGAATGATAGGAGTGATGGGAGCAACAAGAGCTACAGGGTCAACGTAATCAATGGGATCAGCGAATGCAACATGATTAATAGAAGTAGAAGTAACAGGAGTATATGGAGTAACAGGATCAATAGAAGTAACATGAGGATACAGAGGATAAGGCATCTTCCGCTTGATTGCTCTATCAGTCACCCATTTCACATACGCTTCCTTATCCACACAATCCTTCTTTCCATGTTCATCTACTCCATTCCCACGGATTTTGTACCAAGCATGATTAATATCATTCCTCAATCCATTCTCATCATTCTCATTCATGAAGAAGAATGCTTCCACAAAGAGACTAACAGGTTTTTCCTTCATAGGATACCCCATCTGACGTATGGCTAAGATAGGGTTGTAGTTGATTCATCCTTGTGTACCAAGAAGAGGTACATTGGCAAACCTACCACAACTATCAACAATCTTAGTGTAAAAGCAATCATGAGAATACCATACAATATTAGAACTAGTAAGTGACATAACCCGTTGAGACCACCTATACAAAGGTGCACAACATACAATTATCCCCTTGTGCTTATTAGTCCTCAGGTGAATGGAATGATAAGTGTCTCCTAACACAGTTAGAACAGATCATGAAAATCCGAATAGCGTTAACATCAACATAGTTTTCAAGGTTAGGGAACAACACCAAACCATAGATCAATAAAACTAGAATATCCTCAATAGCAACCATACTACCAGCAGTGGCAAAGTAAGTAACTTTCCTTATTAAGAACTCAACCTCAAAACCTTTAAGATTTCCTTTTTTGGTGATGAAATTGGCTTCTACCTTAGATTTCTTCAAATGAAGAATGCTAGCAATCTCTTTAAACTTAGGAATTTCCTCCAAACCGCTGAATGGGATTTTATCAAAAACAGGAATTCCAACCAACTTAGCGTACTCCTCTAATGTAGGCAGTAACTGGTAATCAGGAAATGTGAAACATCGGTAGATCGGACCGTAAAACTGGACCAAAGTGTGGAGAAGTCCCTCTTCAACTCCGGTGGATAAGATATAAAGAAGTCTTCCACGAAGCTTCGCGAAATTGTCACCATCCACAACCAAAGTAGATAACTTCCTCAACTCTTCCAACTTAAGCTTTGGGAAACTATACTTGTAAGTAAACCTTCTTCCAGATTCCAAGGTCTCTAAATCTGTGAGTTTGCAAATAGAAAATCTTAGTTCCTTGAAACTCAAATAAAAGAAACTTTTTTTTTATGAATGCATGAAAGCATGAATGCAACAACCACAGTCAAGATCACACCAAGTCACACAAAATCACACAATCCAGGTTCAAAGGTTCGACATCACGAGTATGGAGCCATGGGTCTACCCAACCACAAGGTGTGCACTTAGGTGTTTTTGTACCTGTAGAATGGGTTCTAAAAGTTCCCGTGGTCTGTATTCCATCTCAAGAATATTATCGACTTAAGCAATTTACTCACCAACCAACAATATTCTAAATAAAAACTCGTTCAGGGGTTCACCCAACTAGTCTCCGCACTACGTCCTAAAAGGCTAAGATGGGTTAAGGGGTTCTAAGGTCCGCAGCTTTACAGACCCGGTTAAAAGTAACAATGCTTTCACGACTGACTCGTTCAACACTATCACCTTTAATCAAGCCATTCTCCACTGAGTGGTGGATCTCAAGCCAGCTCACGAAGGAATAACTCCACATAAGCCGAAATGACTATATCACCGCCTATCTTAATGTATACTCAAGTCCGGGTGTAGGACTTATCTCACACAGCAGAACCACCAAGCACCAAAATAAAAAAGAACAAATAAAGCAGACAAAACACACAATAATCTATATACATATAATAATATACACAGATGAACAAAAATAGGCTTAACACACTTAAAAATTATTCCCCAGTGAAGTCGCCATTTTTCTGTTGCGGGGAAAATCTGAGATCGAAGCCATTGGTTGACTCGACTCATTATTTTAGTGAAAGTCGCCACCGCACTTTATTGTTTCCAAAGGAAATCGGAAAAGAGCGAAAAAACCTAAAGTTTGTTTTTTAAAACGAAAAGAGATCTTAGGTACGGGTGTTGATTATACAAGGGGAAGGTTTTAAGCACCCCTCATAACTGTGGTGTTCCATAGGAACCTTTTTGAAAATCTGTGTTTATAAAAGATATTTTGTGCGAGAAAAAATGGAATGCTCTGCCATTGATCTTGATCATGAGAACAAATGGATTATTTGCATCACAAATGAAAGAAGGGCGCCAACTCGGATGAAAATCAACGAGTATGCCACTAGCTCTCCCACGTGGAAAAGATTTCATTATATCAATAAATCTCAAAATCGTGGGGTATCACAACTCACTACAACAATTAACTATATTTAAACTTTGAAAGAAAAGCCATTAAGAGCAAATATATGTTTTTAAAAGAAAGATTTTTTTTAAAAGAGGTTTTACAAACATAAGAAGGTTTTGGAAAAAGGGAGAAGATTTTGAAAATTTAGAAGTGGGAGGAGATGAAGAGGCTATCCTTGTGCGTAAAAATAAAAGTTTAGGGAAAAAATGATCTAACTAAAATTAGAAGTCGACACTTGACATATTGAGTCAAGGAAGAATTCCCATCCTTTGGATTACCAACACAAAACCAATATTACCACTTAGGGACCCAGATGAATTTGTAAATCTTTGAAGAATCGCATAAGTTACTGACGAAAAACGGTCAGAGTATCAGTTAGAAATAGGCGAAATCCTTATCTGAGTGCCTTGGAATTAACCCTCAAAGACTTTTGAGGAAATACCTACACACATCAACAACAGTAATCCAACCAGACAATAATAGCGGGCAAAAAAACAGTAAAATAATAATCCACAGTCCATTCGCCCTTAAGCGTTTTTTAGGTTTCATCTTGTTTATTAATGTTTTAGCATAAAAGAAAGTATGGTCCAAGCGGACAAAAGGACAATAACGGAAAATAAATATGACGTCCAAATGGACAAAATAAAAAAAAACGGAAAGTAAACATGATGGATGATATAATAAATATAAGAGCGAAAAATATAAAAGACAATATAATTAAACGTGGAAATTAAAATTAGTCTTTAATCGTTAAAGATAACCATGTTGAAACTTGTCAAGTATGTTACCAAAGTTAGTAAATAAAGATCAATAATGGAGGAAGGATGAATTCGAATTCAAATCAACCACATACGACTTCCTTTCATTTTTAATCTTTTATCGATTCGGGACAAAGAAAAAAAAAGAAGGATAGATGAAAAAGAAAATGCAAAAGTAAAATAATAAACTAAAATATAAAAATGTAAAAAAATAACACAAGGTATAAAATAATAAGACATATTTTTGTGAATTTTTTCATAATTTTTAGAAGAAAAACGAAATTATAATGAATTTCTAAAGTTAAAAAACTAATTAAAATAAAAAGGTAACATGAAATAAAGCAGCATAAATTTCATCCATCTGATTTAGTCAATTGACTAATTTTATGTAGGATATAAGTTCCAGAATTATAGTCCACAGTAAAAATAAAAGCAAGTGTGTAGAGAATCTCATCTTCGGTCACCTTCTCAGATGAGGACAAGTGGCTCCGATGGCCACTTGTCACCCTCACAGCATGCAACACTCTTCCTCTATAGAGAAATCACGTGGGAGAGAGTGGCAAGCATGGGGAACAAACAAACGTCATCATTCATCACCATTAAGTTCTTCTTCAATCACCTCCCAAAAAAGTTTGTTGAGGTTGTTTGAATTGTTTGAATCCATTGAAGTGAGAGAATGATGATAGAAAAATGATAGAAGAGTGAGAGAATGATGATAGAAGTGTGATAGAAAAATGATAGAAGAGTGTGAAAAGAATGAGAGTATATATAAGGCTAGTTTGAATAACGGCTAGTTTGAATAACGACTAGTTTGAATAACGGCTAGTTTGAATAACGGCTAGTTTAAATAACGGCTAGTTTGAATAACGGCTAGTTTGAATAATATTTAAATATAAAAAAATACTTGAACATTGCATCTTATTACAATAGTCGTTGATACATAACAAGTACTACATAATATTTAAATATAATAAATACTAGAACATTGCATATTATTACCATCCATATTTTTCTTTTAGGTTATTACAACGTTTTTCATGAAATTCACGTTGACTATCATTCATCTTAGAAGTGTCTGACATTATGAATTGCATTGCTTCAAACTCCATCTTTTCCTTGACTAATTTGTTTTCTTCCTCCTTAAGTCGTGCTAGATTTTCCATTACTTCCATTCTTTTATTCCTTGTATCGGAAATAATACTAGAAGGAGGTTCAGTTGCATTTGCATTTTCCTTTGCCTTACCTTTTCGTTTTGCCGCCTTTTGTCCCATTGGACGCTCCATTGGAGATGATGAGTTTAACTCATAACTTGAAGGTGTCTCTGAGTTTAGCGATGCCGTGTATGAACCACTAGCAGAATTCTTTGTTCTCTTTGAAGAATTTTCAGTGAATGCTCCCATCCATTTAGGTTCATCTTTTAAAAGCCGCCATGCATACTCAAGATTGAATGGTGCACCTTCATCTTGTTCATAAAAAGCATGCGCATTGATTAAGATATCTTTCTCTGATGCCCCACTTTTTTTCCATGAACAGCTTGTTTGTAACACCCGGCAAATTTTTGAACACAACCATTTATTCGATGCCATCGAGATTTTAATTGGCCTTGTAGCTTTTCTCGTGACTGCCCACGATATTGGTTATAATTATCGGTGATTCTTAACCAAAAGCTATCAACTTTTTGATCAACTCCCACAATTGGATCCTTTGAAACATTAAGCCATGATTGCATAAGAAGTGTATTCTCTTCCCTTGTGAATACCTCTCGAGGTTTTTTTTTAACAGAACGCCTTTGTTCTTTTTCAATTGTAGTATTTTCAATACCAACTTGAGTTGAAAATTGTGGAACTTGGCGTTCATACATAAACCCATTTGGTTTTTCGGGTTCATGATGAGAAAAATTCACCCCATGAGTATTGTCATACCCCAAAATTTGCCCTCCTCTTCAAAGACTTAAAGTTCAGGGGTTTTCTCAAGTCACTCTCTCCCATTCACAACTAGGGTTTGCACTTCATCAAAAGAATTTGAATCTCAAAAGGCCACTAAAAGGTCATCTTGTTCAAAAGCCCATAGCATGAGCATGGAGACTTCAATGGAGATGAAACCAAAAGTAGTATTTAGAGGACTCTTTGAGCTTCCCAGAAAGTCCTAAAACTCTCCCATACAATAAAAATCGAGAGAGTTATGACTCGTTGGAGTTGGCAATATTTGTGAAAAGATACAAGGATTAATTTGGGTAATTTGGAGGTTTTTTGATTAAATGGACCCATCACTTGGTTTCTAAAACATGCCCATTAGAAGAAGGCCTTTGAGCCCATTATTTTTAATATATTTATTTGAGTTTATTTGGATGTTCATTCATTTAGATATTGAGTAAATTATTAAAAAAAAAAAAAGATAAATATATATATATATATATATATATATATATATATATATATATATATATATATATATATATATATATATATATATATATATATATATATATATATATATATATATATATATATATATATATATATATATATATATATATATATTTAGGGGAATTAAATCACAAATAAAATTTGGAATTTATTTGGGACTAATAGAACCGTAAAAGTGGGATTTGGGATTTGTTTTGTTGATTGATAATTCAAAATAGAAAGTTGCAATATCCCTTCCAAATCAAGTTTCAATTTCTAAAAATTAGGAGATTTGATATTGATTTCTTAGACCTAATGCACTCCCCATAAATACTGGGATGAATTCATAAGCAGGGGAGTTTTTTTTAGACAGAAATTGGAGGCAGAACCCTCCCCTCAAAAGGGAAGAAACCGTGAAAAAAGCTGAAGTTGCAGACCAAGATTCAGGTCGATTCGGATCAAAGGACGCATCTTGTTCAATCCCTTAGCGTTTTTGGATGCAAACCGATCCTCATCATTGACCAGAAGGCGTTGGGACGTGTCCTCATACTCATGTTTTTTATGTCAAACCTGTTTTGATTCGTATTCGTTCATGGAGGGATCACAAAGCATTTTTTGATATATAATTGTGTTTATAACATTGTTTGAAAACTATCTGGACCATTCAATTGAATTTTTGCTGCAGGTTTCAAGAATCACCATTGTTAGGGCTCTTGAACCCCAATTTGGGGATTTCGGTTTGAAGAGAAATTAGGACAAGTCATGGGCTCCATTATATTTAGGAGATGATGATTATATGTTTTGGACCTTCGTTTGGTGTTTATTGATGTCGATTTGCAGGATCCTAAGGAGAAGACCTACGGCAACGGAGCAAAACCGTAGCCAAAGGTTTGCCCAGTTTTGCAGAGTTTCGGATGGAGAAGAAGATAGAGGCGCGCGCAGGTTTTAAAAAAGGTCACGTGTTTTTTTCATATATTATGGCTTGTGGCTATCACGTTAACATAAGGCTGATGCAACGCGTATGGCTAGGTGCTTTTGTTGGTGAACGAGATAACCTGGGTTCGATCCCCAGGCCTTGCACTATTTTTTCCAAACTATTTCTTTGCAGATTTCATGTATCTCTCGCGCGAAGGAACACGTTGTACCTCATGCATCAACCCTCAGATCTCACGCATGGTAGATCTCACGCATATGAACGCAGTCCCACCATGGATCTGCAAGGGCGCACCACATTAGACTATTGCCAGGTTTCTTTGTATATATTCATTTTATTTTATTATGTATTTAGATTAAACATTAGATAAATAGGTTTAAATGAATTAATTTATTCTATTTAGGATTAGGATAGTATAAAAATAGGATTAGGCTAATAATTAATTAGGATTATTCCGATTATCTCGATTTTTCGATTTAATTTATTTTAATTAATTTTAATTATTATAAAAATCATAAAAACCCTAGGAGTGTTAACCAAAGTATTAGGGTTTGCCCGATCTCATTGCCTATTTGGCGCAACATTAACCTTAATTAATTCTCTCCTCGACCCGACTAAATCTATTAGTCGCAGTAGACGAGAGATAAAATAAAAACGATAAACTCTAACTTCCCCTTTAACGGATAAATGGCGGATGAATATCTATCTCATCCCGCCTTCGAATTAGTCGACTCTCTATGTCGTACTGATCAAATATCTGAATAAAGCGATAAAATAATTTAATTAATCCTTTATTTCAATTCTCTTCTCGACCCGACTAAATCTATTAGTCGCATTAGGCAAGAGATAAAAAATATACAAAATCTAAAACGCATTCAATTTGCTGCCCGCGACGATCAATCTATCGATCCGAGTAACCAGCAATGCCCATTAATCCGTTAACTATAATGATCAAACCTATTGATCACTGCAACTAACGGTGACATATTAAATCAGTGTTGCACACCCAAGCATCTAAAACACACTAAACCACGACACTACGGATTTTCATCTTGTCAACACTGCGATGTTCATAACTACGATAAGGTAATTCAAAATACCTTCGAACTTCGCATTTCAAAACAATTTCAAAACAACTTCAAATACAATCAAATTCAAATTCTAAGGCGTACAATCTTGTGCCCGAACTACGTTGACTCTGATTCTCCCTAAGGAGATACGTAGGCACTTGGATAACCAAGGCGAGTCCCCCTCCCTAAAATCTCAATTCACTTACAATCTCAATTTTGCCCTTTTCACTTCTTTAGCTATTATCCTTAATATTTTAGCCATAAGCCTTAACCTTAGATACAAACCTTAGGAAAGGGTTGAGGGTGCCTAACACCTTCCCTCGACCTGATTATAATAACTTACCCATATTTCTTAAACTGCGTAGGGTTTCCTATTCGCCCTTCAGAATAGGTGGCGACTCTAAACCTTTATTTTTAGGGCAGGTTGCTACAGCTGGCGACTCTGCTGGGGATTAGTGATAACAAAACTGTAAATTATTACGCTCCTTTAGGTTTTGACAGGGTTTAGGTTTTGGCGAATCAATTAGGGTTTGGCGAATTATTTTTAGGGTTTGGCTGATTTGCCAAAACTAGGGTTGTGAATTAGGATTTGTTTTTTTTTTCTTTATTTAAATATTTAATTTAATTTATTTATTTTATTTATTTATGGTTTTATTTACAGTAATTATCTTTTGCAGTAATTTTTAAATGTTTATTTAATTATTACCTGTTTTACTGTATTTTATGGGATATGTATATATTGCTGTTAAGCCTAAGCGTGGGAATTATAATAATGACCAGAGGGGAATTACATCGCCTAGGAGTCTTATTATAATTCCACTCAGAGTGGGTTGAATATCCGGGAAGGTCTAATACGAGGCTTGACCTTATTGAGGGTTGGACTAGGTATTTGGCTGATCTCTCTGGGAACCTACCCCTAAAACTCGAACCTCATGGATAAAATGAGTTGTTCTAAAATCCAAAGAGACAAAAAGTCTAGGCGGCTACGAACGACCCCATGAGACCTTCTAGAACACACCAATGGGAAGGGTGGGCACCCTAAGCCGTTACGTCGAACCTATGAACCTAGGGCTTATGTGCTTATGTGCTTATTATATACGCAATTTATATACTGCGAATGTCTTGCGTTTAATCTTTGCAGGTATTCCTACGGGTTCCCTGGCCTGCAGGGATTCTGTTTCCAAGACCATGTCCTTCCCACGAGGGACATCTACCTTTATGCACGTTGATTGGCCTCTCGATGGACATGAGACTTAGTGACTGTCATGAACGGTCACTCTGCGCCTGTATCTATGTACTCCCTAGCCTGTAGGGACTTTCCTTATATATCCTTGTATTCTTACAACTACATGCCCTTCCCACGAAGGACATCCTCGTTTACGCACGTCGATTGGCCTCTCGATGGCCATGCGATCCAGTGACTATTTTGAACAGTCACCATGTGCTTACATCTACGAGTTCCCTAGCCTGCAGGGATTATATTTCTAAAATCGCATCCTTCGTACGAAGGACATATTTGTTAGCATACGTCAATTGGCCTCTCGATGGTCATGCGATTCAATGACTGTCTTGAACGGTCACCCCGTGCTTACATCTACGCGTTCCCTAGCCTGTAGGGATTATATTTCTAAAAACGCATCCTTCATACAAAGGACATCTTTGTTAGCATACGCCAATTGGCCTCTCGATGGCCATGCGATTCAGTGACTATCTTGAACGGTCACCCTGTGCTTGCTCTTACGCACTCCCTAGCCCGTAGGGATTTTCTTTTACGTCCATGTGTTTCTACAACAACGTGTCCTTCCCCTGAAGGACATCTGATCAGTGGTTTTCACACATATATTTACCATTGTTTTTAAGTATTTTTAAGTTATGTTATTTAGTGTTTTATTTCATTATTCGTCATTTTATGCTTTGGTTGTATGTTTTAATGTTTTCAGGATCATATGAATAAATCTGGAAATAAGGAAGAAAAGTGGAGTTCTGAAGGCTGCACGGCCCGTGCAGACCTGCACGGCCCGTGCAGAATCAAATGTCATCTCCCATACAAAAACCAGAGAGTTTGCACGGGCGCCCGTGCAGCTTGGCACGGCCCGTGCAGGATTTATTGGAAAAGTCTGGGAGTTGCACGGGCTGCGCAGACCTGCACGGCCCGTGCAGGTTGCACGGACAGAATTTCTATTTTTTGGAATTTTCAAGTACACTTATCTGGAAGGGCATTTTTGGCATTTGACTTGGCTGTAATTGACCTAGACTATTTAAGTTAATTTCTAAAATGGCCAGAGGGACTTTTTGGCTAGGAGAAGACACGATTGAAGATTGGAGAAAACAAGGGTTTGGGAGAGAAGAAGGTTTTCATGAACGGAAGCGATTGAAGATCAACTTTCATCTCAATTCTTGTAATGTATCTACTTTATATTTTGTTTTCTTTGAACAATATGAGTAACTAAACCCTAATGCTAGGGGGTGTCCCTGATTTGATTCTGTAATGATTTTGAATTCCTGAGTTCATCAATAGATTTGTTTTCTTATTTAATTTAATTGTACAAGGTCTTTATGCTTTCTTTGTCGGACCAACAAGATTGATTTACGGTTAACAACCAGCTGGACAGCGGTTGTTAAGGTTTTTGTACGATTAGACTATAGTAGATATCACCTAGGACTAGGGATACCCTATAGTTACCGGTTAACTCTTGATAACATAAAGGCTTGATTTCATCATAATTCTTTAAGGACTTAGGATTTAGGATGAATGTTCAAAGGTTTTCCCACTAAGGACTTAGGGGAAAATAATCTAAAGGGCGGTAATTAAAGGTTATGAACTTGTTGAAGAGATCTAAATCCAAGGTTATTACAAGAACAATCACACACTTTACCCTAGCATAATACTCATATTTGTCAAAAAGCCAATTTACTTTTCTGCTTATTTTAATTATTGTTTAGTGACAATTTGCAAACAAAACCCCAGTGAAGTTTTTGTTTAATTGAACCTTGAATTGAACTCATTATTCCTGCGCAGTCCCTGAGATCGACATTCGGGGAATTTTCCCTATTATTACAAGAGGCAAAATAGTACACTTGCTATTTTACCGATCAAGTTTTTGGCGCCGTTGCCGGGGACTGCCAAAATATAGAGTTTTAATTTTAGTTCAATTGAAATTTTGTTGCTCGTCAGCTAAAATTTTGTTTCAAGTTTTTGTTTATTTGAATTTGATTTTATTATAAAAAAGAAAAAAAAAGGTTGATTATTTTTGCTTCATGAATTCTTCTATACTTTGCTACTAACAAATTGTCTAGGTTTTGTAGCTATGTATTGTTTTGATACATTGCCACCTGTATCTCCTGCATGTTGGTCGCCTGATTCAGGAGTCACCTTGGAAGAGGCGACTAAAATTTTCAAAGCATATAAGAGGGAGGTAAGAATCCTTATGAATGAATGTAAGGAAGCTAACTTTTATCCAGATAGGTTTATTTGGAGAAAGTTACAGTTGGAAGAAGAGTATGTGGAACCAGAAGAAAAATGCTTAACATCAGATGAAGAGGAGGCAGTAAGAATAGAAGAATTTGAGGTAAAAAAGAAATATGGGGAAGAAGAAATAAGGAAACTTGAAGATGATCGAGTTTTGGATAAAACCACAAATTTAACAATTTGTGAAGATGTGGACATCCAACAAGAAAATTTTCAACAAAAGAGTCTCCCCAAAAACTATTTTTACAACAAGGCAGATGAAAGACAAGAAATTGACAAAGTATTGGAAGACATTTATGCCTTGTTCAATAAAATCAAGCTGAAAAGGATTTGGGAGCAACATCATCGGTACTTTAAGTTCATGGGATTGCTACCAAACAAAAGAAAGAAAAAAGATGATGTGTTCTTTGTGTCATATATGCCACCCTAACAAGGGGAATGGATCGTCGAGCCATGCGACGTTAAACTAAGCGCTTCGTGGGAGGCAACCCACGGTTTTAATAATTAATTTTTCTGTTTGTTTTTGTTATTTTCAGGAAATAAAAGAGGACGTCTCTGGTGAAAGCTTGGAAGTGATTACTAGAGTGCATTACCCTCTGTGAGTCACCTCTCTCAGGCTCGTTCTGAAACATTGAGGCCAATGTTTAGTTCAAGTTTGGGGGAGGCTCTTCTCTTTGCATTTTATTTTTATGTTATTTTTATGTTATTGGTATGATGTGAAACCATAAAGTGAATTCTGCCCAAATTTTGACCGAAATTTTAATTTTTGTTGAAGAAGTTTTGATCCTAAAGAGCGATCGGGAATAGTATATAGAGATGAAGCGAGGTTTGTTTGAGGACAGGAAGTGCGGAATAATGTGACAAGAAGAGGTTTGTTTAAACACCCTTGGTTCCCTAAAAGAAATACGAGTCTAACGTGTAGATTTGCACCATAGTACTTATCTCCTGAGAAGTACTTCTCGAGTAGTTTATTGATACAGTCGGGCATAATTCAGATTCACTTGCATGGTGACTGGTTGAGAAAAAAAAGAGATATAAAGTTGGCACCAAATGATGAAAAGGCGGTAAAAGGCAATCGGCTCGCTAAGTTGGGTAACCCTCACCCGGTTATTCAGCCCAAAGGAGATTGATCCCCAAACGTCGTCCAAAAGGACAATATATAACTGCAAAGTTTGAAAATTTCATCGGTAATAAAAAGTAGCCAATGCTGCTAGTTTGGTGCCACGAAAAGAAAATAAGAAGCCTTGATTCGTCTCATGCAAGTGATGAGTATTATAAGAGATGCAGTGCCTTAATATGATTGTCCGAATGAAAGAGGATGAAAATCGGAAAGAGACTTAAGTGCAAAGCATAGTTGGAGAGGTATCCGAAACGGGAGCTTGAGGTTTAATGTGGTAACAAAACTCGTCGCGTCATGTGAATGCCGAACCAACTGTTTCTTGATCAATACAGACGGATATCTCACGTATGAACACCGGGTGATTTGAGGGTCATTAACTTTTGTAATTGTCGCTTGAGGTCAAGCAACGGTTTAAGTTTGGGGGAGTTTGATCAGTGGTTTTCACACATATATTTACCATTGTTTTTAAGTATTTTTAAGTTATGTTATTTAGTGTTTTATTTCACTATTCGTCATTTTATGCTTTGGTTGTATGTTTTAATGTTTTCAGGATCATATGAATAAATCTGGAAATAAGGAAGAAAAGTGGAGTTCTGAAGGCTGCACGGCCCGTGCAGACCTGCACGGCCCGTGCAGAATCAAATGTCATCTCCCATACAAAAACCAGAGAGTTTGCACGGGCGCCCGTGCAGCTTGGCACGGCCCGTGCAGGATTTATTGGAAAAGTCTGGGAGTTGCACGGGCTGCGCAGACTTGCACGGCCCGTGCAGGTTGCACGGACAGAATTTCTATTTTTTGGAATTTTCAAGTACACTTATCTGGAAGGGCATTTTTGGCATTTGACTTGGCTGTAATTGACCTAGACTATTTAAGTTAATTTCTAAAATGGCCAGAGGGACTTTTTGGCTAGGAGAAGACACGATTGAAGATTGGAGAAAACAAGGGTTTGGGAGAGAAGAAGGTTTTCATGAACGGAAGCGATTGAAGATCAACTTTCATCTCAATTCTTGTAATGTATCTACTTTATATTTTGTTTTCTTTGAACAATATGAGTAACTAAACCCTAATGCTAGGGGGTGTCCCTGATTTGATTCTGTAATGATTTTGAATTCCTGAGTTCATCAATAGATTTGTTTTCTTATTTAATTTAATTGTACAAGGTCTTTATGCTTTCTTTGTCGGACCAACAAGATTGATTTACGGTTAACAACCAGCTGGACAGCGGTTGTTAAGGTTTTTGTACGATTAGACTATAGTAGATATCACCTAGGACTAGGGATACCCTATAGTTACCGGTTAACTCTTGATAACATAAAGGCTTGATTTCATCATAATTCTTTAAGGACTTAGGATTTAGGATGAATGTTCAAAGGTTTTCCCACTAAGGACTTAGGGGAAAATAATCTAAAGGGCGGTAATTAAAGGTTATGAACTTGTTGAAGAGATCTAAATCCAAGGTTATTACAAGAACAATCACACACTTTACCCTAGCATAATACTCATATTTGTCAAAAAGCCAATTTACTTTTCTGCTTATTTTAATTATTGTTTAGTGACAATTTGCAAACAAAACCCCAGTGAAGTTTTTGTTTAATTGAACCTTGAATTGAACTCATTATTCCTGCGCAGTCCCTGAGATCGACATTCGGGGAATTTTCCCTATTATTACAAGAGGCAAAATAGTACACTTGCTATTTTACCGATCAACATCCTCATTAATGCACGTCGATTGGCTTCACGATGGCCATGAGAGCTGGTAACTGTCTTAAACGGTCACCCCGTGCTTATTCCCGCGCACCCTCTAACTTGGGGGGTTTTGGATTTCCATTTACACATATTTCATCCCTAGCCTGTAGGGATTTCACTTCATTTGATATCATTCTTAGATAGGTTGTGTTCCGCATAGAGAACCTTCCTACGAGGGACAACTTCATTGGTACACGTCGAACGGCCTCTCGATGACCATGAGACTTGGTGATTGTCTTGAACGGTCACCAGCCGCTACCTTCTACATATTCCTTAATCTAAGGGATTTCCATTGGCGTGTCATAACATCTATCCTGCAAAGATTCCACAAGGGTCTAATGTCGCCTCTAAGGCTATCCCTAGGATTATACGTCACACGTCTGCATTGCATACAAGGAGCTATAATACAAGGAGTCTCTCGCATACGCATGCATTTGCATTTTCATGCATTCATACATTTACATTTGCATTTCTATCTTCGCCCGCATCCACGCTTTCCGCGCTAGCCGATTTCCTGAAACTCACAAAGAACTAAAAAGGATCATAAACTATGGAGAAAGGAGGATAAATCATTGAGAATGGGTTTGGAAAATAAGGATGTCTTTCACCATGCCAGACGCATGTCCATGCCTTGTCGTAACAGGATTATAAATACAACAAAGGTTATCATCGAGCAAGGATTAGTTCAACAAAGAAGTTCCCTCATAGATACACACAAGGGGTATCTAGTCATAAAGGGGCTCATCTTAGAACATATCAAATTTACAAGGATTCTCTACGATAACCTGGGGGCAAGGATTAGTCCAACCGGGGCAAAATCCTAAATAAAGATGCATAACTACGATGGAGAGAAGGCGACGTGTGTTAACATCACACCAAGGGGCAAAAGGGTCATAGGTTCTCTCTATCAATCTACAAACTTTGGAGTTCGCAAATGGTGTGA
This sequence comes from Vicia villosa, assembly GCF_029867415.1. Lineage (NCBI taxonomy): Eukaryota > Viridiplantae > Streptophyta > Magnoliopsida > Fabales > Fabaceae > Vicia > Vicia villosa. Next base: position 42,941,441 of record NC_081184.1, read on the forward strand.
TACTATCCTCTGGAAAAGCAAAAGAGGTTCAGTCTAAGGAAACTCATGAAGTTCCGAAACGACGAAAACCCACCCCTAATAATTCTTTTCTGACGGGTTTAACGTGCCCAAGGAAAATTCGAGGATACCCTTTACTTCCACAAGTCTAAGAACTAAGGAGTGAAACAAAGTCAATGGACCTACAAAGGAGATTGTCCCTAGGATCAATAGGTTTTGTCATGCTCACAATTTCAACCCTTTCGATCGCTAAGTGCTACTCAGGATAAAAGTTGTACCTTCGGATTAGCAATTCTAATGGGATGACCATGCAGGTTTTGGAGTCAATTCATTCGCTCGCGCACTTCTATTCTATTCTATTTCAAATTTAGGACTATTAACAAACTTAAGGGAGAATGACGAATACAAATAACTAAGTCCAGCTAAACATATGCTTTCAAGATAAGACCGAACCCATGATGTACAGGCATTGTTTCAATTCCCAAACAGTGGAGATATAAGGATGTTAATCCCTCGTCACCCCTTCGAGCCAGGAGTTGGAGTTTGTTTCTAATTTTTCAAATAAACCTTGATTTCAACCAGGGGCAGGGTAGATTTCGGTCAATTCAATGGTGTATTTTGGTTGTCAAGAGAATCAGTCAATCCAAGCGAGGTTAAAGCAAAGGTTCAAGCATAAGGACCAAGCAAAGCAAAGGTTCAAGCACATCTTCCTCCTCGTATTCATCCAAGAATGAGGAAGTAATGGAGATAACATTCACAACAATCTTCTTCCTCATTACATCATTCAAGATCGAGGAAGTATCAAAGGCGAAGCTTACAGATCAAAGTCGACATGGCAGTCACAACTTTCAATATCCAAGGATCAATCTCAAAAGAAGCATTCAAAAGAAAAAGGAGGAAAGCGCCAGCTAAGTCAAAATGGAAAATTCCATAAAAGAAAATAAAAAAAGACTTAGGCAAAAATTAGGGCATCCCGATGGATCAAACTCAAAGGATTTGGTTCATGCAAAAAATAAGGGATAAAAACAAAGGCGAAATACCAAGGATAATCTTGTGACTACTAAACCATCAAAGCTTCACATCAATGCTTGGACCTTTACAACACCTTTTTATCAGTGCTTAGGATCTTCACTAAGGCTTCTGCTCAACATCAAAACCGAAGCGATTCTCTTGCAAACAAAGCAAATCCATTGGATTAGGCAAATCTTTAAGACCTGGAGAACATCAAGGAGAAAAGAAAAGGGTGGGTTAAATAAATTTTGAGCCTTATATTCGTTATTTCTTAAAACCCTGAACCAAGGCCAAGTTACAACATTCAAAAGTCCTAATTGAGGTAAGGTTAACTACGAAAGCATATTAAGTAGGATTTTGTTATACTGACTCCTAGGTTTGTTAAAACTATTTCTAACCACTGCGCTTCTTCAAGCATTCATTTCTAATCATCCAGTCCTAATTCATGACGGACTTCGATTTGAAAACTTGCATACGCATCACATTGGAGTTACTTCTCAGAGGGTACAACATCATCTACGGATATACACTTAGCATCAAGGGGATCTCGAAACTGGTTAATCAAAGGCATTCATTTTTAATAAAGACTCTGGAATGGGGGAACCACATCTAGGGGGTTCTCCTAAACAGGGGCAAACTTTCAAGGATTACAGGGGCATACAATCAAAGATCCTATTTACTAGGGGCATTCTTCCTAAGGTTCGATCGACTTGGGGCACACCTCGAAGCAATAACAAATAGGGGCATGTCAAACATGGGAAGAATTCAAATTCAAAAGGATAGAACACTATGGATAGCCCTCCATATCCTGGAGATCAAGGGCATACCCTTCAATCTAAACGTCGAAGCATCTAACAAGGTTATTTCTCGGGGCACTTCCCTCATGGCTTGGAAATCATAGGCATTTTTTCCCACTAAACATTGGGGCATTGGATATCAAACCCATAAGGTGAACAATTCAAAGGTTAAAGGTGTGGAGAGCCCGAAAGGATTAAGGCATGGAGAATCCCGAAAGAGGTGGAAAGTCCCAAAAAAGGTGAAGGTGTGGAGAATTATATAAGGTGAATCATTCAAAGGTTAAAGGTGTGGAAAACCTCAAGAGGTTAAAGGTGTGGAGAACTTCCAAAGGTTAAAGGTGTAGTGATCCTCGAAAAGGTTAAAGGTACGAATTGCAAAAAGGTGAAAGACATGGAGAACTTTAAAAATCAAAAGGCGTGGAGTATTTCAAAAAAAAAAAAAAGAGCCAAACTGGGGCAAGGCGCACATCTAAAGGAAAAGGCGTTCTCATACTTTACAACCTCGAACAAATCTTTCTCCTTACTACGATCATCAAAGTTCAAAAGCAGGTATTGGGAAATCGCACTAGCGTCCAACAACCTTACAGCATCAGCAAACTATATCCGCTTTGGTTATTAACAACCTATCATTGGAGCATCATGCAAATACATATAAGTCACGCATTATACACGTTGGTTGATACATTACACCACACCTCTTCAAGCAGTCTTATCTGAGACAAATTACGATCCTTTCTAGGAACCTCTTTAGCTAGTCTTCTTTAAGACATTCTTTTGCTAAAGACTTTTCTAGGTAGTCTTTTCTAAGACATTCATTGTCCTTTCTAGGAATCTTTTCAGGTAGTCTTCTTTAAGACATTATTTTTCTAAGAACCTTTTCAGGTAGTCCTCTTTAAGACATTATTTTTCTAAGAACCTTTTCAGGTAGTCTTCTTTAAGACATTATTCTTCTAAAAAAAACCTTTTCAGGTAGTCTTCTTTAAGACATTATTTCTCCAAGAACCTTTTAGGGTAGTCTTCTTTAAGACAGACCTTTTCTAAGAATTTTTCTAGGTAGTCTTCTCTAAGACAATCATCGTTATTTCCAAGAACCTTTTTAGGTAGTCTTCTTCAAGACATTCTTTTTCTAAGTACATTTTTAGGTAGCCTTCTTTAAAACAATTTGTCATCCTTTTCAGTAACCTCTTCAGGTGGTCTTCTTTAAGACATTCTACGAACCTTTCTGGGTGGTCTTTTCTAAGACATTCACTGTCCTCTCCAAGAACCTCTTTAGGTAGTCTTTGTAAAACATTTTCAGCCTTTCCAGGTGGTCTTCTTCAAGGCAAATTTCATCTATTCTAGAAACTTTTTAGGTAGTCTTCTTTAGGACAATTCTTACGATCCTTTCTAGGAACCTCTTCAGGTATTCTTCTTTTAGACAAACATTCATGTCCATTCCGGAAACCTTTTCAAGTAGTCTTATAGAAGACATTATTTCGTCCCACTCATCACATCAATCAACATACGCATATGCATAAGCATTATCCACATTACCAAGTCGGCATAAGCATAGCCGTGGTGTAGGTGCAAACATGTATTAAATAAGTTCAATGGGTTTAAGGAGATAAAATCTCGGGATTGCATCAGCATACATACATACGCATTAACATATGCATATCTTCTAGTGCATTCACATACTACAAAAGCCTAGTTTCCGACCCACGTGTCGTGATTTTCCAACCCTCGTGTTGTGACGGGTGTATTTTCCGACCCACGTGTCGTGAGTTGCCAACCCTCGTGTTGGGACAGGTGTGTTTTCCGACCCTCGAGTCGTGAATATTTGGCGTGCTACTTTCTCCGACCCTCGAGTCGTGAGTCTCCAAACAAGTGAATCTTTTCCATGCAGGTAAGTTTGCTAGAACTATAGCAAATGATTTCTCTTATGCATGTAAGCTTGTCCGAACCAGGGCAAGTAATCCTAATGGTGCAGGTGAACTCGTCCGAACCAGGGCAAGTGATCCAAATGGTGTAGGAGGAATTTGTCCGAACCAGGGCAAATAATCCTAATGGTGCAGGTGAGCTTGTCAGAACTATGACAAGTAATCCCTAATGGTGCAGGTGAAATTTGTCTGAACCAGGACAAATAATCCTAATGATGCAGGTGAAATTTGTCCGAACTAGGGCAGATGATCCAAATGGTGCAGGTAAGCTTGTCCGAACAAGGGCAAGTGATTCCTAATGGTGCAGGTGAGTTTGTCAAAACTATGACAAGTAATCCTATTGGTGCAGGTGAACTTGCTAAGAACTATAGCAAGTGATCTTTTTGGGGTTCACAAACTACAGAAACTTACTAGAACTATAGTAAGTGGAGTTCACAGACTACGGAAGATTGCTAGCGCTATAGCAAGTCAACTATCTTCTACACAACAAACTGCGAGTCGTCGCTGTTGACAGTTACATTTACCCATCACGTTAGTCCCTCGGTAGTGATCAAAGGGTTTTACAAGGGGTTCTTCAAGAAGGTTTATCACGTTAGTCCCTCGGCAGTGATCTACTTCGGAAAAAAAAACACACACAAAGGGGTTTCATAAAGGGTTTTACAACAAGAGTTCAAAGGTTTCTCAATTGGGTTTATCACGTTAGTCCCTCGACAGTGATCTTCTCCAAAACGTCATCAACGACAAACAAAGGTTTTTTCTCTTTTTACTAACATACTTCATTCATACATAATGCATATACATACATCGCTCTCATTTATTTTGAGAAGTTCGCTGCATCATGCATCGCATGCATCATAACATTGCATAAATTTCAGGTTGCCTTTTTAGGCTACGCTACAATCAAAGCAAGTGGTTCCTTTTGAAAGCATCTGCTTCACATCATGAGAAATGGTGTTTACCTTGGGTGGCATCTTTAAGCCCATCCCCCACATAACTCTTTCCTGAACAAATGCAAATTTCAGGGCATTTCAGTGTCCAATCATCTTCTACCTTTAGATCATGATAGGCAGACGTGCCTATCTAACTCTTCAGGTTTAAGAAGTGCCTATCTAACTCTTCAGGTTTAAGAAGATTGAACAGGGGCAGCTGTCATACCCCAAAATTTGCCCTCTTCTTCAAAGACTTAAAGTTCAGGGGTTTTCTCAAGTCACTCTCTCCCATTCACAACTAGGGTTTGCACTTCATCAAAAGAATTTGAATCTCAAAAGGCCATTAAAAGGTCATCTTGTTCAAAAGCCCATAGCATGAGCATGGAGACTTCAATGGAGATGAAACCAAAAGTAGTATTTAGAGGACTCTTTGAGCTTCCCAGAAAGTCCTAAAACTCTCCCATACAATAAAAATCGAGAGAGTTATGACTCGTTGGAGTTGGCAATATTTGTGAAAAGATACAAGGATTAATTTGGGTAATTTGGAGGTTTTTTGATTAAATGGACCCATCACTTGGTTTCTAAAACATGCCCATTAGAAGAAGGCCTTTGAGCCCATTATTTTTAATATATTTATTTGGGTTTATTTGGATGTTCATTCATTTAGATATTGAGTAAATTATTTAAAAATATATATATATATATATATATATATATATATATATATATATATATATATATATATATATATTTAGGGGAATTAAATCACAAATAAAATTTGGAATTTATTTGGGACTAATAGAACCGTAAAAGTGGGATTTGGGATTTGTTTTGTTGATTGGTAATTCAAAATAGAAAGTTGCAATATCCCTTCCAAATCAAGTTTCAATTTCTAAAAATTAGGAGATTTGATATTGATTTCTTAGACCTAATGCATTCCCCATAAATACTGGGATGAATTCATGAGCAGGGGAGTTTTTTTTAGACAAAAATTGGAGGCAGAACCCTCCCCTCAAAAGGGAAGAAACCGTGAAAAAAGCTGAAGTTGCAGACCAAGATTCAGGTCGATTCGGATCAAAGGACGCATCTTGTTCAATCCCTTAGCGTTTTTGGATGCAAACCGATCCTCATCATTGACCAGAAGACGTTGGGACGTGTCCTCATACTCACGTTTTTTATGTCAAACCTGTTTTGATTCGTATTCGTTCATGGAGGGATCACAAAGCATTTTTTGATATATAATTGTGTTTATAACATTGTTTGAAAACTATCTGGACCATTCAATTGAATTTTTGCTGCAGGTTTCAAGAATCACCATTGTTAGGGCTCTTGAACCCCAATTTGGGGATTTCGGTTTGAAGAGAAATTAGGACAAGTCATGGGCTCCATTATATTTAGGAGATGATGATTATATGTTTTGGACCTTCGTTTGGTGTTTATTGATGTCGATTTGCAGGATCCTAAGGAGAAGACCTCGGCAACGGAGCAAAACCGTAGCCAAAGGTTTGCCCAGTTTTGCAGAGTTTCGGATGAAGAAGAAGATAGAGGCGCGCGCAGGTTTTAAAAAAGGTCACGTGTTTTTTTCATATATTATGGCTTGTGGCTATCACGTTAACATAAGGCTGATGCAGCGCGTATGGCTAGGTGCTTTTGTTGGTGAACGAGATAACCTGGGTTCGATCCCCAGGCCTTGCACTATTTTTTCCAAACTATTTCTTTGCAGATTTCATGTATCTCTCGTGCGAAGGAACACGTTGTACCTCATGCATCAACCCTCAGATCTCACGCATGGTAGATCTCACGCATATGAACGCAGTCCCACCATGGATCTGCAAGGGCGCACCACACTAGACTATTGCCAGGTTTCTTTGTATATATTCATTTTATTTTATTATGTATTTAGATTAAACATTAGATAAATAGGTTTAAATGAATTAATTTATTCTAATTAGGATTAGGATAGTATAAAAATAGGATTAGGCTAATAATTAATTAGGATTATTCCGATTATCTCGATTTTTCAATTTAATTTATTTTAATTAATTTTAATTATTATAAAAATCATAAAAACCCTAGGAGGGTTAACCAAAGTATTAGGGTTTGCCCGATCCCATTGCCTATTTGGCGCAACATTAACCTTAATTAATTCTCTCCTCGACCCGACTAAATCTATTAGTCGCAGTAGACGAGAGATAAAATAAAAACGATAAACTCTAACTTCCCCTTTAACGGATAAATGGCGGATGAATATCTATCTCATCCTGCCTTCGAATTAGTCGACTCTCTATGTCGTACTGATCAAATATCTGAATAAAGCAATAAAATAATTTAATTAATCCTTTATTTCAATTCTCTTCTCGACCCGACTAAATCTATTAGTCGCATTAGGCAAGAGATAAAAAATATAAAAAATCTAAAACACATTCAATTTGCTGCCCGCGACGATCAATCTATCGATCCGAGTAACCAGCAATGCCCATTAATCCGTTAACTATAATGATCAAACCTATTGATCACTCCAACTAACGGTGACATATTAAATCAGGGTTGTACGCCCAAGCATCTAAAACACACTAAACCACGACACTACGGATTTTCATCCCGTCAACACTGCGATGTTCATAACTACGATAAGGTAATTCAAAATACCTTCGAACTTCGCATTTCAAAACAATTTCAAAACAACTTCAAATACAATCAAATTCAAATTCTAAGGCGTAAATTCTAAGGCGTACAACTTCAAAACAACTTCTCAATTTTGCCCTTTTCACTTCTTTAGCTATTATCCTAAATATTTTAGCCATAAGCCTTAACCTTAGATACAAACCTTAGGAAAGGGTTGAGGGTGCCTAACACCTTCCCTCGACCTGATTATAATACCTTACCCAGATTTCTTAAACTGCGTAGGGTTTCCTATTCGCCCTTCAGAATAGGTGGCGACTCTAAACCTTTATTTTTAGGGCAGGTTGCTACAAGTATTTATCTGTGGTCTAAAATAAATATTTGGGTTGTTTGGTGGCGGAAAAAATACGGTAGAGTTTATTGGCGGTGGGGGAAATTGAGAATTTTGCGGATTGGAATTTTGCTGATTTTGCATGAGATGGAACATAGATTGTTGAAAATTATATTGATTAGGGTGCATTTGCCCTTAACAATAATAATTTGAACTAAGAAGATGAAAAATTTGGTAAAATATATGATCAATTGAAGGCTAATAAGAAAAAATTGTGAGAGAAAAATTAAAATACTATGACTAAGGAGTAAATTTATGAGATAAAATATGACTAACATTTGCTTCTATTTATAACCAAATAAATTATAAAAAAAAAATTGAAAAGAAAAAGAGCCGTTGAATAGAAAGTACCGTTTGAAAAAAAAAATTAACACAAAAAGAGCTTTTAGTTATATTATTATTTTAATAGAAAGTACCGTTGCTTTCCATCATCACGTGTGCTTAGCAGGTGGAGTTCAATTTTTAAATTTTTCTTACAGCTGGCGTACGACACGGTTTTACCTTACCGTTGTAGATGGCCATAATCATAATTTTCAAACTTCAAATGAACTCCACATTCTTTTTCACAAATTCTCTCTCTCTATCTCTCTCTCATTTTTATAAAAAACGAAAAAGAAGTGAACAAAGTAAAAAAAAAGAACAACGTGGTTGTAAGGATGAAGCTTCACGGCAGCTCACATGGAGATCACGGTGGCCAGAGCTTCTCTGGCGCGGTGGCCGACAATAAAGGTTCCAGAAATCAAAATAAATCACATGGTTCCACTTGGTTTCATCTCCTCATCGTGAATCCATGTTTAGTTTTTTCTAAAAATCAACACAAACTCGTAGATCTGCAAAAGAAGTTTGAAATGTCTAAGTTCAAAATGTAGCACAACAGTGCATGAATCACGAAAATAAAGATGGATTCGGGTTAAGATGAATATTCTAAACCTTTTGGAGTAAATAAGTTAAAGGGCGGTGGTTAATATGAACTCCGACGCGGTTACGTTTTTCGGCCATGGTTTTCGGTCAGGTGACGAGTTCAGGTGAGTTTATTTCTTTCTATTATGATTTATCAATCTCTGATTCTGAAAACAGGTCCTTTGGTTAGTGTGAGTCAATGCTCTTATAGTGTAGAAATTAGAGTTTGAAATGAATAACGTGGGATGAGAAAAAATCTGAGTTTGTGTCGAGGTCAGGTTCAAACAAAATGTCAATTTCTCCTTGTGGCAGCCCAAATCCGAATATGCTATCAATTCAGTCTAATAATTCACATTTTTTTTGTTTGCAAATTGTGTTATGCTGTATTTAACTTGGGCTTGATTTAACAACTTTATGGATTTTTTGTTTTTTAACAATGCTTGGGCCATGATTGAAGACAAATATGCTAATTTTCCTTCTTCTTTTTTCATGTGAGGAATGATGATGTTGATGGACATGGAGAGTTAGAATTCTTTGACGAGGAAAGAAGAATCGCAACATTTCCTTGGAGCTTTGGAACGGAATTTTGAATGTCATAGACTTAGTCTTTCAATTTCTTTGTATTTGTATGGCTCTTAAATGAAAGAGAATTATTTTGAATCCTTTTGTATGAAACCTTGTATCAAGACTTGAGTTGAAGGAATTCGTGAACTCTTGGGGACTTTATTTGACAAATATTTGCAAAGTCTAAAACTTGATTGTATCATTTAAAATTCTTGAAGATTGAATAGAGTTTGGATATTTGGAAAAAAAATCTTGAATAGCACTTTGAATTCCCTTGTGACTTTTTTCAAATAATGAGACAAAATAAACTTCCCTCCATGAGGATGTCTTGAATGAAGTGAATTAAAGTGGATAAATTGGATGAGAGGTTTAAGTTTTAAGTAACTATGAATTAAATTCATGTGAACTTGAATTTGAATATAACCCTCTCGCATGCTTTCTTCAACTTGAACCAAATTCTTGAACAAAATAAATGCTCAAGAATGTAATCCCCCTTTGATTGATCATTAACAACCTTGAATTAATTCTTAACTTCTTTACAAGCATTACCACAATAAGAAAATTTTGATTCTATTCTCTGAACCCTGATTAGGTGATCACACTGAATCGCACTATGTTTCTGGCTCGAATATCACATGTTTTCCTTAGTTTTTATTGTTTTTATCTAGTATTATTCTTGTATTTCCTTTGTTTTAAGGATTCTTGACCTTTCGGATCCTCTAGTGAAGAAATGAGCCAAAACGCCAAGAAAATAGGGGTTTTCACGAAGAATTGTGCTTATGGCGTTCTGTTAGAACAAGATTTGTTCTGATCAATTATCTTAGTTTTGATGATAACAATAATATGAATTTTGCTTAAGATTATATGGTACTCTAATCCAATGCAATTTCCCTTTCAGGAAATATATAAAGAGTACGCATAATTCAGCGCTCAGAAGCTTTGTCTCAAAGGGTTCAGCATGCAACATCAGAACATGGTCTGGCAAGACATCAGAAGATGGTCGAAGCAGAATCAGAACATGGGTCTATGGAAGCATCAGAAGAACAAGAGAACAGAAGCACTGAAGTTCTGATGGTATCACGCTCAGAAGCACTTCAAGGTCAGAAGATCAGAAGATGCTATGCACCAAGCTGTTTGACTCTGATGATATTCAAACGTTGTATTCACAAACATCAGATCAGAAGAAAGTACAAGTGGCAAGCTACGCTGACTGACAAAAGGAACGTTAAAAGCTACTAAAGGCTACGTCAGTAGACACAGCGTGAACAAGGCTCGAGGTAGTTGACAAAAGCGTATAACATTAAATGCGATGCTGTACGGAACACGCAAAGCATTAAATGCACTCAACGGTCATCTTCTCCAACGCCTATAAATATGAAGTTCTGATGAGAAGCAAGGTTAACGATCCTGAACAAAACAACGCCTATTAACTTGCTGAAACTCTGTTCAAACTCAAAGCTCAGAATCTTCATCTTCATCAAAGCTCACTACATTGCTGTTGTAATATATTAGTGAGATTAAGCTTAAACGTTAAGAGAAATATCACAGTTTGTGATTAACGCTTTCAAGAAGCATCTGTAATACTCTTAGAATTGATTACATTAAGTTGTAAGGAACTAGAGTGATCGTGTGGATCAGAATACTCTAGGAAGTCTTAGAAGTGAACTAAGAAGATTGTAACTAGAGTGATCGTGTGGATCAGTAGACTCTAGAAAAGTCTTAGAGGGTATCTAAGCAGTTGTTCCTGGAGTGATCAGTGTGTGATCAGAAGACTCTGGAAGACTTAGTTGCTGACTAAGTGGAAAACCATTGTAATCCGTGCGATTAGTGGATTAAATCCTCAGTTGAGGTAAATCATCTCTGCGGGGGTGGACTGGAGTAGTTTAGTTAACAACGAACCAGGATAAAAATAACTGTGCAATTTATTTTTATCTGTCAAGTTTTTAAAGCTACACTTATTCAAACCCCCCCTTTCTAAGTGTTTTTCTATCCTTCAATTGGCATCAGAGCGCCGGTTCTAAGGTGCAAGCACTTAACCGTGTTTAGAAAAGATTCAGGAAGAGAAAAACGCTTCAGTAAAAGATGGTTGATGAAAGTGAAAAGTCTACACCAGCATCTACATCTGGCTCTGCTGAGCAATACAACGGTAACAATGGTTATACTAGACCGCCGGTATTTGATGGTGAAAACTTTGAATACTGGAAAGATAAACTGGAAAGTTACTTTCTTGGTCTAGATGGTGATCTATGGGATCTTCTGATGGATGGTTACAAACATCCAGTAAATGCCAGAGGCGTAAAGCTGACGAGGCAAGAAATGAATGATGATCAGAAAAAGCTTTTCAGGAATCATCATAAATGCAGAACTGTTTTGCTGAATGCTATCTCTCATGCTGAATATGAGAAGATATCTAACAGGGAAACGGCTTATGACATATATGAGTCCTTGAAAATGACTCATGAAGGAAATGCTCAAGTCAAGGAGACTAAAGCTCTAGCTTTAATCCAGAAGTATGAAGCCTTCAAGATGGAGGATGATGAAGACATTGAAAAGATGTTTTCAAGATTTCAAACTCTTACTGCTGGATTGAGAGTTCTTGACAAGGGATACACCAAGGCTGATCACGTAAAGAAGATCATCAGAAGCTTACCCAGAAGATGGGGTCCTATGGTAACTGCATTCAAGATTGCAAAGAATTTGAATGAAGTTTCTCTGGAAGAGCTTATCAGTGCCTTGAGAAGTCATGAAATAGAGCTGGACGCAAATGAGCCTCAAAAGAAAGGTAAGTCTATTGCATTAAAATCCAATATCAAGAAATGCACTAACGCTTTTTAAGCTAGAGAAGAAGATCCTGAAGAATCAGAATCTGAAGAAGAAGATGAACTGTCCTTGATCTCCAGAAGGCTAAATCAACTCTGGAAGACCAAGCAGAGGAAGTTCAGAGGCTTCAGAAGTTCAAAGAAATTTGAACGAGGAGAATCTTCTGATGACAGAAGATTTGACAAGAAGAAGGTCATGTGCTATGAATGCAATGAGCCTGGACAATTCAAGAATGAATGTCCAAATCTTCAGAAGGAAAATCCCAAGAAGAAGTTTCATAAGAAGAAAGGTCTTATGGCAACCTGGGATGAGTCAGAAGATGATTCAGACTCTGAAGATGAGCAGGCTAACTTTGCGCTGATGGCGACAGAAGATGACGGATCAGAATCTACATCAGAATCAGATTCTGAAGAGGTATTTTCTGAACTTACTAGAGATGAGTTAGTTTCCGGTCTAACTGAACTACTGGAACTCAAGTCTCAGATTAGTCTCAAATACAAAAAGCTGAAAAAGCTATTTGAATTTGAAACAAAGAAGCTTGAGTTGGAGAATTCTGAATTAAAAGAAAAATTTTTAAAATTATCCAATAATGTTGGATCTCCTTCTGATTCAGAAAAATCCACTCCCAGTCTAAACCATATTCTGAAAGAATATGATTTAAGTTTCAGGAAGTTCTTATCTAGAAGTATTGGCAGAAGTCAGCTAGCTTCTATGATATATGCTGTGTCTGGAAACAAAAGAGTTGGCATTGGTTTTGAGGGTGAAACCCCATACAAACTTGAACCTGTTGATGAAATGAAATTCACATACAAGCCATTGTATGATCAGTTCAAGTATGGCCACTCCCATGATATTAGGCACACTTCACATGCTCAAAGTTTTCACATTGCACACACCAAAAAGCATGTGACACAACCTAGGAAATATCATGAAACTCACATTAAAAATTATCATGTTGTTCCTCCTATTGCTTACAATGTTAAACCCAAGTTCAATCAGAACTTGAGGAGAACTAACAAGAAAGGACCCAAGAAAATGTGGGTACCAAAGAAAAAGACTATTTCTTTTGCAGATTCTCTTGGCGACAAGGAAGATAAAAATCAACATGACATGTCACCTGGACTCAAGTTGGTCTCAACACTTGAAGAGAAGAAAGACTGTCTTCCAAGCTCTGGTTCTTAAATCTGTTGAAGAATCTATGTTTGTAGGAATTCAGAAAAGAAAGTTTATTAGTCTTGGAACCATCTGTTTTGTTTGTCTCTAAAGCATTGATGTTTCATTCTTGATTATTCTGAATGCTCTAAATGCTACAGAATATACAATATTGAAACATTGATTGTGGACGAATCAATAAATATCTGGTTTTGATGATAAACTTGTTTCTGATGAAACAAAGCAGCTTAAGAATTTCTGCAGATACAATTTTGTCGTATCAGAAGCTGCAGAACAAAGAAGTCAATCTCCAAAAGCTGTGTATATCAGAAGTAATGGATCAGAAGATCATTCAGATTTATATCAGCACACTTCAGAAGGAATGTTTCCAGAAGAGAAACTTGATCAGATCAGAAGCAGTGATCAGAATCTGAAGGCGTAAAGTCTATTCTGAAATTTACAGCTGTCATCTATTATCTGATGGTGAACACGTGTCTGTACGGTTAGTACAAAGCGTGCAGTTAAAAAGACGCCGACCTAGGTAACTGTTTTAAATCATTTCATTTACCACGTTCTCTCTCCTTACGTCACTCATCATTTAATAAAATTGATTTCTTTTGATTCTGGAACTGTTCAGTTTACATTTCTTATTATTTTCCTTTTCAAATCCGTCTCTATATATTCTTTTCAAATCATATCTTACATCTTTTTCGCTCCTTTGTCTCTCTCTCTCTCTCTCTCTTTGCATTCTCTCGTTTGAAAAGTTCTTAGCCGTTTTCTAAAAACCCTAATCGAAAACCCAGTCCGCTTTTCTTGTTCGTTTTTGTTCATTCTGCATCCATGGCTGCCTTCTCATCCCAAAATGCTGAGTCATCTGTTCCTCATCATCTCCAAGAAGAAACTTTGCAACTCACTCCTGTTGTTGCTTGCTCCATTCCTAAAGATGAATTGGAAGTTCTGTGTGAACTCATGGTTGACTTTGACAACCTTGAAGAAAACCAATTTCACCTTAAAGAAGACATCATCTTTCAAGGATGGACCTCGTTGTTCGCTGAGTTCGTTGGTCCAGTTTATCCGGATCTTGTCAAGGAGTTCTGGGTACATGCTGTGGTTGCTCCAAAATCTATACTTTCTTTCGTCCATGGAAAGTTTGTTGTTATTACTGAAAACATCCTAAGAATGATGTTTGATCTGAAAAACCCTGAAGGGGTTTATGAGTTTGATCAAAGGGCAGATATGGGAGATGTCCTATCCACTCTTTATCCAAATGTCAAGAAAACAAAATACGTCAAGGAATTGAGAGACGTCTACAGAATCTGGACAAAGATCCTTCTTGGGTGTTTCTACCATAGGAAATCAACACATGCCTCGGATTTCATCAGTAATGATCAAAGGTATATTCTTTATTGCATTGCCACTCAGAAGAAGGTTGATGCGATTTACATTATCTTCAACCATATGTGGAAAGCAGTAAAGGATTCCAGAAACGCTTTCAGAAAAGAAAATGGTGGAACAATCATTCCTTTTGGTAGAATTATTACAAACCTTCTGGTGCATTCCAAGATTGTTGAGAGTCTGGAGTCTGAAGGTATTATCAAAGACCTTGCTGTCACCTCTGGAGCTTGTCTGAATGCGTTTTCTTTAAAGAAGATGAAAATAATTGACACTATCCTCAAAGTTCCTCAACCTCTAGCTGGAACAAGAATCAGAAGAAGACCAGTACTAGCTGACTTTGAAACCTTCTTCAATAGTGAGGTACCTGAAGTCAGAACTAAGTATCTGAAGTCACAAAAAGAGGATAAGAGTCTTAAAGATCAAGACAAAGGTGCTCCTATTAAAGTGAATCGTAAGAAGGAAGAAAGGACCAAAAGAAAGTTTGATCATCCTGCCGCTACCACCAATAAAGAAGTGATCCCAGAAGAAGTCATTGCAAAGGTTGCTAAGGCTGTCTCTGATGATTTTGAGAAGAAAAAGAAGGAAGCTGAGAAAAAGAAGAAGAAGTCAAATAACGATGCTGAGATTGTTGAAGTTGTTGAGAAGAAGAAAATCAGAAAAAGAAAGATGATTATTCAAGAATCTGATGAAGAAAATATCTCTCAAGAGGCTAAGAATCAACCAGAAGTTCTGGCATATGTCAGAAGAAAAGAAATCGCTAGCGGCAAAACAAAGATTATTGAAGAGCCGAAGAGTAAGAAGCAGAAGAAGACTGAGGATGTGGCCAAAGCCTTTCTGAGAGGTTCCAAAGGTATATGCATTTCTGAACCTAATTCTGTTCCTGCTGTTTGTTCAGAAGCTGCACCAATAGAGATTGTCCCTACACCTGAACCAGAAAAAGCCACATCAGAATCACCTGTTTTTGTCCATGTTCTTACACCTCCATCTTCTCCTTTAACCATTCCTTCCTCTCTACCTACCATAAATCCTGTTCTGGATATACCACCCCTTCAAACTCTCTTTCCATCTCAACCTTCTCTCAATGCCACTCTTGAACATACTCCCTCCACCTCTCAAAACAATCCTTGTGATTCTCCTTTTCCAACCTCTGCATCACATGAGCAGCTGCTCCGTGATTGCAACTACACTCCCAAGCCTCGTCCTGAAGCTGAAGTGGTAGTGTTAGATTCTGATACTGAAGCAGAATCTTCTTATAGGTTGGATAGAGAACCTCATCCGTACTTCACTTCCAACCCTGCCTTTTCAAAAACCCAAATAAAATCCCGCCCTGTATATCCTATTGGTGTAGTTTTTGAAAACATAAAGAGGAGTCTCAGAAGTACCTTTGATACTCTCAGAATTGCTGAAAGTTCTGGATTGAATGATGTTGCTATGCGGAACTTCTGGAGGATCTTTCGCAGAGAATCAGATGCTCTGTTTTTAGAACTTCAGGAAGCCTGTGTAGCTGCTGCCCCACGACCTCGTGGAATTCTGAGGAATTATGAAGACTTCTGGTTTGCTCGTCTCAAAGGAAGATATCTTTTGGAAGAGAAGCCCTTCTTGGATGAGATGGAACAATTAAGACTGGCTGCTGAAATGGAAGCAAATCCATGCAGGGATATTGTCATCTTTGTTCCTGATTATCCTGTTCTGCTCGGAGATTTCAAGACTCTTTTTGACTATCTGAGGGAAAACCCGTCTGAGAAAGACCCAACCTTGGTCATTCCAGAAGTTGTTGACCCACCAGTAGTTGAAGGTCCTTCTGCTCCCAGGAATCTAGCTGCCATTCTTCAGGCACTTGAGAATGGAGACTCGGAAATTCCTGCTGCAGAATATGGAGATGCTTCTATGCAAGATGCAGATGCTGAATATCATGTTGCTAAAACTGTTCCTGTTGAGGAAATCCCTGCAAATGATCTATCCATGGAAGCTACAGATCAAGTTGCTATTCCTGTGGTTGAAAGCGTTGAAACTTCTTCTGATGAATCTTCTCGTCTTGCAAGGACTCTGGAAGAAATTCAGAGGAGACAGGATGAGCAAAGTTCACTCAATGCTGAGTATAGCGCTTTCATGGTGAGGCAAGAAGGACACAACAATATGGTTCAAGAGATGCTGACCAAGATCTTGTCAAGACTAGGGCCATCTTATATTGAGTCTGTGTTGTTTCTTTCTTTTCGTTGCATCTGTCTTTGTGCATCTGATTTTTCTTATCTTCATGTACTTCTGTACCTGCTGGTTGAACTTCAATGAAATCATCTTCTTCCTCCGTGTGTTTAGTTTTGTTTGTCTCTGAATCTTTTTTGCTTTTTGATGATATGACAAAAAAGGGGGAGAAGATAAATGATAAATGATTTGATTTAATCAGTTGCTCTTACTAACAAGAACTGCAAGTTCTATATGGTTTAAGTGTTTTGCAGGTATAAAGAAGTGAAGAGAATCTTCAAAGCAAACACAAGAAGCAAAACCATGGAAACTGAAGCAAGCTGAGTGCTATCAAGCTTCAAAAATCAGAAGCACTGATAATAGAATTTGATCCATATTTGTCTATTTGATCTGACAAAATTCTATTTGCTCTGATACATTATTTTAGCCTATATGGCTCTGATACATATAATGTGTTCAAACATATATTCTATGTTCTGACTCGTTCATGCTGACTTTTGTCGTTTAGTTTTTGTTCTGTAACATTTCAGGATGTAGAGATGCTCTGATGATGCTCTGGTACATTCAACAATGTTCTGATACAAATCTAGCATGAAGTAATGTTGGTAGAAATTCAAAGCTCTGAAGCTATCCGAGGGAAGCAGAAATCAGAAGCTGCGAATGTTCTAAAGATCCAGAAAACTCAAGTTCTGAAGCTGTCCTAAATGGAAGCAGAAATCAGAAGCTGTGAATGTTCAGAAGATCAAAGAAATTCAAGTTCTGAAGCTGTCCTGAATGGAAGCAGAAATCAGAAGCTGTGAATGTTCAGAAGATCAAAGAAATTCAAGTTCTGAAGCTGTCCTAGATGGAAGCAGGAATCAGAAGCTGTGAGTGTTCTAGGGATCTAAGGAAATTCTAGTTCTGAAGCTGTCCTATGGAAGCAGAAGTCAGAAGCTATGAATTCTCTAAAGACAGAAGCTTATATGATCGTCTCTACCGAAATAATCAGGGAAGTCTTTTATTAAAGTTCTTCGAGTATTTATTTCAGGGGGAGATTATTTATCTCAGGGGGAGATTGTTAATCTCAGGGGGAGACATATTCATATGCTTATGCTATAGCTGTGTAATTTGTCTTTTGCCGTCTGTTCTTTCTGATCGCAAATTCATATCATTTATATATGTTTTTGTCATCATCAAAAAGGGGGAGATTGTTAGAACAAGATTTGTTCTGATCAATTATCTTAGTTTTGATGATAACAATAATATGAATTTTGCTTAAGATTATATGGTACTCTAATCCAATGCAATTTCCCTTTCAGGAAATATATAAAGAGTACGCATAATTCAGCGCTCAGAAGCTTTGTCTCAAAGGGTTCAGCATGCAACATCAGAACATGGTCTGGCAAGACATCAGAAGATGGTCGAAGCAGAATCAGAACATGGGTCTATGGAAGCATCAGAAGAACAAGAGAACAGAAGCACTGAAGTTCTGATGGTATCACGCTCAGAAGCACTTCAAGGTCAGAAGATCAGAAGATGCTATGCACCAAGCTGTTTGACTCTGATGATATTCAAACGTTGTATTCACAAACATCAGATCAGAAGAAAGTACAAGTGGCAAGCTACGCTGACTGACAAAAGGAACGTTAAAAGCTACTAAAGGCTACGTCAGTAGACACAGCGTGAACAAGGCTCGAGGTAGTTGACAAAAGCGTATAACATTAAATGCGATGCTGTACGGAACACGCAAAGCATTAAATGCACTCAACGGTCATCTTCTCCAACGCCTATAAATATGAAGTTCTGATGAGAAGCAAGGTTAACGATCCTGAACAAAACAACGCCTATTAACTTGCTGAAACTCTGTTCAAACTCAAAGCTCAGAATCTTCATCTTCATCAAAGCTCACTACATTGCTGTTGTAATATATTAGTGAGATTAAGCTTAAACGTTAAGAGAAATATCACAGTTTGTGATTAACGCTTTCAAGAAGCATCTGTAATACTCTTAGAATTGATTACATTAAGTTGTAAGGAACTAGAGTGATCGTGTGGATCAGAATACTCTAGGAAGTCTTAGAAGTGAACTAAGCAGATTGTAACTAGAGTGATCGTGTGGATCAGTAGACTCTAGAAAAGTCTTAGAGGGTATCTAAGCAGTTGTTCCTGGAGTGATCAGTGTGTGATCAGAAGACTCTGGAAGACTTAGTTGCTGACTAAGTGGAAAACCATTGTAATCCGTGCGATTAGTGGATTAAATCCTCAGTTGAGGTAAATCATCTCTGCGGGGGTGGACTGGAGTAGTTTAGTTAACAACGAACCAGGATAAAAATAACTGTGCAATTTATTTTTATCTGTCAAGTTTTTAAAGCTACACTTATTCAAACCCCCCCTTTCTAAGTGTTTTTCTATCCTTCACGTTCTGCACCGCGCCGGCTATAGGGGACGCGGTGACGTGGCCCACTTCATGATGGAGCCAACTGCCATGATCACACGATCATGTCTGTTACTCCTCACCGCGCCCGCGGTGGAGCTGCCGCGCCCGCAACCTTCACAAAAAGACTCTCGCCCAAAAGGAGTTGAGGGGCACTCTTGTCTTTACGCTGATCCAGAATCCACTATATATATACTTAGTTTTTCATTTTTCGTTTTTTATCCAAGCTTAGTACAAACATACCATCAGTATCTCTAAAGTAGTAACCTCTTCACATCGGGTAGTTACTACGGTGTAGATTGAGTTGTAATCGAGTTTTTTAGCACTTTGGTTGAAGTTTGTCATACCAACCTTCAATTTATATCAAGATTCAATCTCCGATCGGAGTAAGGTTCAATTTACTTGTTTTATTTATTTTCCCGCTCTTACCATAGTCTACACGTTTTATAGACTCTAAACGCACTTACCATAGTCTACACGTTTTATAGACTCTAAACGCACTTACCATAGTCTACACGTTTTATAGACTCTAAACGCACCTACCATAGTTTACATGTGTTATAGACTCGCAATTACTATGTCTGGCTAAATCATAAGGGTTTGAATGTAATGATTGTGATCATGTCTGTGTTCTAATTGTAGTGTTTGTAACACACCGAATTTAATTAATTAGTTAATTAAATTATTTAAGAATTTAATACTGGATTTAATCGAAGTTCATGGATCAATCGGAATTGTAGGTATTATTTTAGGAAGCGTATTTGGATTATTAAGTTAAAGTCGGATTTTATTCGGTTAGTCGGAGAATTAATAAAGTTGATTTCGTTGAAGAAATAATAGTAGAAATAATATTATTATTAATATTGGACTATTTGTATTTAATTCAAATTTTATCAACGAGGTCGAAATTATTTTATTAAGTTGGCATGGTAATTAATCGGATTAATTTGGGGAAATAAAGTTGAAGTGTTATATTATTTATGAGCTTAAAAATAACTTTGGGTTTAATTTAAGTTGTTGTGAAGTAAGGAGAGGTATGTCACTTAGGCCCAATTAAGCTATTTAAGTGATTAAATAAAATAACCTTACTATGTTGGATTTAGAATTGGAAGAAGGAAGAGCTATAATAACACAAAGAGGAATAGGGTTTGGAGGAGAGGTGAAGAAGAGAGCCATGGTGGAAGAGAAAAGCTAGAGGAAGTCCAATTTTCGCAGCAAGTTTCTGCAGTGAGACATCTTAGTAAAACAGACGTTTCTCCCAATCCAATCGTTGGATCGTCGCGATTCTTGGACACAACGTTCCAGACTCGTAGAGGTAACTTCTGACCAGAGCGATTTTAGTTTTGATGATTTTAAGTCCATCTGACAAAGCTATTCCCGAACACGTTTTTGGTGCGTCTCTGCACGTTGTTAGAAAAGATTTTCGGAGAAAAGTTGGAGGCGGAGACATAAGCTATGGCAACCGGGAGAGTAGAGAAATCTCATATCCAAGGTAAGGGTGGGGTTCTAACTCTATAAACGGGATTATGATGAATGATATGTGGGGTTATGGTTGTATGATTGCCTCTATTTTGTGTGTTGAGATTGTATTCTTAAATGTTGAAATTGATTGACATCTGTGAATTAGGTTACAAAAGTTCAATCAATGGTTGTGGGAAATTAACCCAGGGTTTATAATAATTATTATTGAGGAATTAGTTGTAGAAAATCGCTAGATGTTGGTGGAGTATAACTATAATATTGCTATGTTCCTATGATGGTCGAAATTGAATTGTACTGGAATCGAAGGAAGAAAATTGAGTTTTAATTTTGTTGGAAGATGTTGTCAGCGCAGGAAGCGCCAAGGTTTGGACCCGGCGCGAACTGAAGGTTTCTGTGGTGTTCGCGGCGCAAAGAGAGGTTCGCGGCGCGTGCTATACAAGTTTTAGAAATATGTTTTGATTTCTGGCTTTTGATGTTTTATGTTGGTTGTTGGGATCAAGCCTTAGTAGGATTAACCTGAGAAGAATTATAATTATTATTAGTGAATAAATTGGTTTAAATTAATTAGAATATTATACCGTTGGAATTGATTAATTTAATTTGTAGAAATTATAGTGATGATTCTAAGTGATGAGTTACGTAGTTAATGGATTAAGTTGTATAAAGATGGAATTGGTGTGAAGAAGAAATAGCAGTAGTAATAACGATGATACATGAAGCAGGCTGAATTAGTAGCATAATTGGAATTAATAATAGAATTAACGAATAGTGGAATTGGAATTAGAATGATAAGAATTGTTGGTAGTAGATTAATTAATAAATTGAAGAATTAGTCCCTAGATGTTTAGGGGTTGTTTTATACTGATTAAGTTGATGCAATTGATGCATGTTTAAGTTGTTTTTTTCGTTGTTGTTGTTCTAGTTGTTGTTGTTGATACGTTGATTAAGTTGCAGGTCTTATGACCAATGTTGTTTAAGTTATTGATGATGTGTTGATTAAGTTACAGGTCTTATGACCAAGGTTGATTAAGTTGTTTGCGGTTGTTGCATTGTTGTGTTGTGATGTTGTAGTTGTTGTTATTGTTGCATGCATACATTTGCATATTACGTTGGCCTGGATTGGCAAAATGTTTAAGTTGGCCTTGACGGCACCTGTTTAAGTTGGCCTTGACGGCACCTGTTTAAGTTGGCCTTGACGACACCTGTTTAAGTTGAAATTCCTCGATAACCTGACATATGTTTAAGTTGGGAGTTCTGCTCCAATGGTACCACATGCATTTGCACAGTTGAGTCGCATTTGAAGTTGTTGTTATTACGTTGTTGTTGTTGTTGTTATAAGTTGTTGTTGTTATAAGTTGTTGTTGTTATACTTGTTGCTGATAATTGTTATTATACTTTTTGATAATTGTTAGTATACTTGTTGTTGGTAAATAATTATTATAACCGTTGTTGCTATTTGTTATTATAACCGTTGTTTGAATAAGTAAGAAGTGGTGAAATTGTATGATCTAATCTTAATATATTATTTATCATACGCTTGTTTATATTGTTGGATATCTCACCCTTCTGGATGATGTTTCCCATCCATGGGAAATGGACAGGTACTCGAGAATAGTTGTGGAAGTCGAAGTATTTTTATGAAGTCTTTAGTTACTGTTAGTTTGAGTTAGGTCTTGCTTTGACACGTAACACTCGGGGGGGTGAACGATTGTCTTTTAATTATTGTTATAACTATAAGTTGTTAACTTTTAAGTGAAATTTATGAAGTAATATGATGTTGGTGAAGTTTTTTTCGTTTAATAAAAATATTATGCAAAGTGAACTTGAATAATTGATATTATTATTATTATTATTAATAATAAAAGTTGTTTTATTTTTTTAAAAGAGTAAACAGATTTTATCGGTTCATCCGAATTATGTGCTATGTATTTATGATATATGTGATTAAGTTGTTTGTTGTTTTACGTTGAATGTGACATCCCAATTGTATGTTGATTTTCCGCACTCTGATTTTATTAAATATTCGTTGGGTAGATTTGGAGTGTTACAGTGTTAGTGAAAATACTCTAGGGATGTTTTACTTTTAACTTGAGTCAAATTATGCATTAAAATGTTTATTGGGTAAGATCGAAAGCCGTCCATATATAAGATAGACTTGATTATTATTTAGCCAAGCAAAAGAAGCGAAAGAGATTTGGTTGGTTAAATAGGAATCATTAACTCTTTTTAGAAAACGATTTTGAAACTATTTTCGAACGCGTTTGTAGGTTTGAAATCCGACTGTTGGTCAAAAGCCAAGAGTCTCTTTAAGTTAATCTTTCTAAGTAAAATTACGTTTCTGTTAAGTCAAAACTATCAATTTCTTAAAAATAGATTTACTGCTTTAACGCGGAAGGCGCCCTTTATATGTGACAATAAAGGAAGTTAAATTAAAGAGTAAATTCGGTTCTTAGTAGCCAAAAGCTACAAGTTCCTGTTAAGTTGGTTCTTTGCTACAAATAGAGAATACTGCCCCATGAGTCGTTTCACTGATGCATGTCTAGAATATAATCTGGTTTCATGATTTATATTCCAACCTGTCGCATAAAACTGTTATTCACTTCGCTCACTTACCTTGTTGCACTGCACTCACAATAATATTCTTGTTCACCTTATCAAAGAATTGGAGATCTAACATATGATCTTCATGGACAAATAATTATCAAGGAAATTAATTAGATTAGTTGTTCGAAGGTTTTTTTTTTAAGGAAGGAGGAGGCCTTGGTGCCAAATGTAACACCCCTTTTTACCCCATAAATAATAAGCATATAATCAGAGAATAAGCATGCATATAATTAAAAGGGCATCACATCGATGTTTTCAAAAACTAAAAGCTTTTAAAAACCGACAACATTTATCCACAAAATACAATACACCTGGTCATTTCAAATAACACCTGACGTATAATCATAATTCATCCAGAATATGCATTAACAGCGGAAAGTAATACTCATTTGTTTCATAAAAATGATACATGTCCCATACCATGATCATATCTCCATAAACAACTTATAAGATAACCATAATCATAATATTTGGCTTAAAGCCTCCCAACAACAAGTAACCAATTAAACAGGTTCACAAGTTATAACAAAATACATAAACAATTAGAACATGAGTTCAACGTCTAAACTACCCAGTGTTACATGACCAGAGCATCGACACACAATCTAGTCTCCCATAACCAAGGAAGAACCTCCGGCTAAGTCCCGCACGAACAACTAAACTCCAGAACATGCATGTCGCCAAACGAGGGTAACATTAAAATAGAAGGGTGAGAATACGAACCATTATGAAGAAAGTATAACGGAATACAATGGTTAAATCAACACTTCAAGTAATTAATCATACTATGTATAACCATGTAGATAAGCGTAATCAACCCATATTTCACATGTTATCAAGTATACAACAAGCTTAAATAGTATAATATTTCAGTTATACTATTATATTCTCAATTATGTACACAACCATAATTATCACATATTCACACATTTAATCAAATATGTATTCAAACCTCACTCGTTTCAATTATCGAACTCATACACATATCACAACTACATCAACTTCACATATTCAATTATCGCATAATGTTAATGTGACTCAATGCAAGGTATGTGACGCTATGCATTTGGTACCGAATTGTGAACCCAAAGTTTCACTGCCTCCCGATTCAATATCTAGAATCTAGGCCACGCTTCCGATCCGGACAGGGCCAAAGCCTACCAAAATGTAAACATATAGTTTACCGCTTCCGATTCACTCTAGAATCTAAGCCTCGCTTTTGTTTCAAAGCAAACCACCTTTGTTTCAAGGCACACCATGACATGAATGTATGTACATTGTTAACAAACATATTCAATTAAGATCATCTCTACCATCTTAATATTTAGCATATCACAATAATCCACTCTATGAATTATCAACCATATCGTACACAACATTCTCATCACATAAGCATCATTTACATATAATAACCAACACGCAATTTCAATCCACCATTTCAATTAACACTAGCAATTAATACAATCACATGCTAACTCTCAACTTGTCAATTATATAGGATTTACTCAATTTCATATAAACTAATGATTCATTTGGATTTTTGTCATCTAGTTATTCATGAAATTCAATTTTTAAAACCATAATAGAAACAAAATCCATTTACTATCTCTATTAGGAACCTACTATTTTACATAGAATTTAATTTCATTAAACATACCTATTTACCAATTATTCTAATATATATATATATATATATATATATATATATATATATATATATATATATATATATATATATATATATATATATATATATATATATATATATATATATATATATATATATATATATATATATATATATATATATATATATATATATATATATATATATATATATATATCATACATTTCTATTCATGTAGTATGATGGTAGTATTTATTTTTTATTTGAAACAATATAGCATTCTATCACAAAAATGGTGTTTTATCCACAATTTCTTTTGGCCAATGAATAGTAGTAGTGGCGTGTGAACTCAAGGAAGAGAGCTGGCCACGTTTCTAGTATAATCAGCATGGATTTGTAGTTTTCTTTCTTTTTAATTGAACAACTAGCAAGTAGTGGTAGCACTTCTATCACCAAGAAATTTTAGTTTTCTTTATAGCCAAAAGAGCTACAGTGGCGAGTCCCTTCAATATATGCAATGGACTTCACGTGCTCATTGTGTTTTCTAATTGGCCAAGTAAGCTACAGTAGCGGTTCTAATTAAACAAAGTGCTGGTGGCTCACGTTTAATTGGCCAAGAGCTACAACGTTTCCAGCAATTAAATATAGTAGTGATTCATGTTGGAATTGACTAAAAGCAACCACCAGCAGCCAAGTAAAATAAATAAATTAAACAAATGAAAATGAAACAGGGCACGTTTCCAACATAACATGATAACCAGTCTCGCCCTGCCAGCAAACTACCGCCCGTCATCAATGCCATGGGGTGACATCATTCGGTGTCTCCAACCAATCCCTCACTCTGATTTCGTTTTCATACTTATATGAATATAGAAGTATTCGCTCCGGCATTATCTTGGTTTCAAATTCTAATTCTTCTACAAATTTTTCAACATACTAACAAAAATTAAAAACACCTATTTTATAAGATTCATCTATGAATAATTAAAAATATGTTAATCTACCAATTACCCCATTATACTAGCCCACAATGATTACGGATTCTCCCCCTTACCTCTTGATTTCTCTTCCAAAACCCTAGTTCCTCTTTGTTCCTCCTTTTTGCTCCTCTTCTCCTCTATTTCTTGTTTTGAAAAAACTCAGCAAATGAAAATATACTCCTATCTCTCTTTCTACCCTTTACTATATTATTCATATTGGGATTAACCCATATAATTTCACTTCCTAACTAATTAGGCCCAATTGATGAAATAGAGTAGTCAAATAAATAATTATGCTCTAACAAATAATATTATTACCCTTAATAATACTTTCCGATTAATCCAATTAAATCCGACTTTATCTTAAATAAATAAAATCCAATAATAATATTATTTCTCTACATATTCCACTTTATTAATTATTCGATTAACCGAATAAATTCCAACTTCACTTAATAATCCGAACACGTTTCTCAATAACACCGATGATCCAATTAATTATCAAACTTCGTCCAAATTAAGTAAATAAATCCTTATTTAATTAGTCAAATAATAAAACTCAGGCTGTTATAACTCTCCCCCACTTAAAAAATTTTCGTCCTCGAAAATTCAGTCGACACAACCATCTCAATACAAAAACCACATCCACTCTCCCTCTCTCTCGATTCATACCGATACAAAATGTTCTACACTTACGACCACACAAAGTTTCAAGAGATGTCATTCCAATATCCGAAGAAAATACCATGCAAACACACAATCCTTTCGATGCACAACTTAGCAAGTCTCTTCATCGAATAATCCATCTTCATTGAAATAAAACGAGCACATTTCGTCAACTATCCCCACTGACCAAACTCACTTCACAATTACTCGATGCCTTGCCAATCTCGAAACAAAATCTATAGAGATACTATCTCACTTCCATTCGAAAATAGATAACTATCGCACCAAACGAAACGGTTCCTGACAAATCCAACTCAAATATACAATTCTGGTATATCCCTCTTCATACTTTACCACTACACATTTCCTCAAATCTCGATACATCATTAACACCATGATTAATACTCAAATCATTACGATGTTCCTCATCCAAAATTCTCTTTTTCCTTTATTAATCAATAGCATCTTGTCAAAATATCACAAGTAGGTTTCAACATACCAACTTAACACATGAAGACTTCGCTTCACAACCAAACTCAACTCTCTAAATTGTTCCAACAATTTCCAATTCTTGAATCCTCAACATAACTTTTAAAATTATTTCCTACTCAATGCATCGGCCACAACCTTCACTTTTCCAGGATGGTAATTCAAACCAAAGATTAAAATCCTTCGAAATTCTACTCGTCTTGTTTACCTCATATTCAACTCTTGTGATCACTCAACTCATCAAACCTTGATCCAAACAAACAATGCCTCTTACATTCCAAAACAAACACAGCGGCAAGAAACTCCAATACATACATCGAATAATTCCTCTTATGTACTTTAAGTTACCTTGAAGCATAAGCTATCACTTATCGATATCTGCATCAACACACCTCAACTCGAAATCCCATATCCAAGAAAATTCACTTCTTCCAACCAAAACTCACATTCAAAAAGCTTTACATAACCTTCTTCTCTTTTAGCACAGATAACACAATCCTTAAATGTTCAACATGATCATCGTCGCTCTTAGAATCAAATATCCTCAAGAAACATTACCTCATAGAATCTTCCTTCTTCTTACTCGACAAACAGGGGTAACTCTACGACTATACCCTCAGACACTGAACCTCTTCTCAAACGATTCCTCAAATATACTCTTCAACTTCTCCTTAGTTGCTTTACACGCTACCAAGTTATTAAGACAAGTCTATCTCGTTCAATACGATATCGTCTCCTATCAACAATAGATTAAGGGTGATCAAGTCCTCAATTTGTCAATAGACAGTCGACAATCATAATGAAACATAAACCACCGTTACTAAACTATAATAGTGTTCCTTCAAGACTTGCGCTCGAACTCACTTATAACACCGAGATCCACAATCTCTCTTACAGTTACAATTACTTAGTTCAACTCCAAACAGTTCACACCAAAATTCTCATCAACTTAGTCCAACGGAAAACAGACTAAATCAATTCTCAAAATCTCTACCAAGGATGCTCAACGGATAATTCAAACACGCAAAAGAAGTAGAAATAAGGCCACAGTAGTTGTATCAATAACTATACTTCTACGCATAACAGATAAAACAAGATCCAATCTTATAGCACAATCCAAAGAATGAAATAATGTGTTGCACCATTATCAATAATAAGGCATGTACCTCAGATTAACTTATCCTTAGTAGTAGTCTCAGCACCAGACAACGCAAACACTTTTCCTTTCGCTTGCTCCTTCTTTGGCTTATCACATCTGGTACGAATGTGACCTCGGTCACCACAGTTGTAACAAGTCACCCTCGCACCAGCTCTACAATTAGCAACTATGTGACCTGGCCTGCCACACTTGAAACAAGTAGTAACCTCTTCCTTACACTCAGAAACACGATGACCTTTAACACCACATCTGAAACACTTAAGTGGAGTAGGAGTCCCTCCCCCACTTAGCTTCTTGACAATACCACATTGTTTCTTCTTGTTATCATACAGTTTCCCACGGAACTGTTCTCCTTCTCGTCTCAACTGTAGAAACCTCACCACTTTCTTTCCACGCACCTCTTCTGGAAAATAGTTTCCCAAAAATGCATCACGAAAAAGAGTCCAAGTAACTTCAATACCTTCTCTTCCAAACCTCCGCACAATATTACTCCACCAAATGTCAGCTTCTTTTGTCAGCATGTGAGTACCAAACTGCACCTTCTGTACATCAGTACAACTCACGACTTGAAAGATCTTCTAAATTTCTCTTATCCATGCACGCGCTTTGTCCGGTCCATACCCTCCTTCAAACATCGACGGGTTGCACCTTTGAAAGTCTCCAAAAGCACGTAACGCATCCTTTCCTCCATAACCGACATTCTCTTGCGGCGCTTGTCCAATCGCACTAAAGAATGAATATCCAAATTAGATACTTAGAGTGAGGGAAATAAGAATGTATATTAACTTTTAGAGCTCAATTTAGGTAAAAAAAAGGATAAATGTAAGTTCTTATTCAATTATTTAATTTTTATGTATTAAATATTTTATATATATATATATATATATATATATATATATATATTAGGTAAGAAAGATATATTGATAGAACAAAATTTCTCAAAACGAGATAACAAAGAAACTTCCGGAACCGCAAGGGAAATTACCCATCAATTGAAACCTAACTTTAGTAAAACAATGGGTTTTTATCAAATTCATAAAAGTTACAATTGACCTGAGAAATATTCTCATGAAAGTCCACCTCCAAAACAATGCTTTAACACCCCAAACAACGTCTCGAGTATTCCACGCAAAACTCTTAAAATTGATTATGTTCTTAAACAACCACAAACTCCATAAAATTTCACTCGAAAAGATGAAAAGATGATCTAACAAAAAAATTTCACTTCAAATCCAAACTCGAATTACTTACAAGGATTTATTTTTAAGCAAATTTTATTAATTATTTAAGCTCCCTTACTTTATTATATAGGTTTATTTCATTAGGGGAAGAAGAATAAATGTGTAAACAAAACATTATAAAAAAAAAAGTCTAAAATTGAAAGTAAAAACTAAACAAAAGTATAAATCACTATAAATAATAAATATAGTTAATTCATAATAGATATCTATAACAATGCCAAAACATGAATTAAAGAAACTCATCAAAGTGATAAGAGTTTTCCTAATACACTAATATCAAAATGAACTTCATGATTAAAAAGAGGAAAAATACATCAAAACAAAGAGAAAAATAAATATTATCAGGGATCATAAAACTTGTTGTGACATGTGAATTTCCATGTCTAAGGATAATAGGGTCTGAATTTCTCTAGTGTCTTTGGTTGAACATGCACAAAAATGGGTGTTTAAGGAGTACATTAATTTCACTTTGTTCTACATATTGGTGGACGTGGTCCAGGTCCAACAAGAAGCTTTCTTGTGGGAAACATAGGAACTTCTTGTTTTCCTTGGAATACCATCCCTTGTTTAATTTCCTTCCTAATATTCTGACAAAAAAAAAACAAACACAAAACATTAATAAAAACTAAACAATTAGTTCATAATATTTGTTATTAAGATAGAAAATGTTAACAATTAGTTGTGATTTTGTTTACTCTAGAATTTGGTAAACAAGCGCTAGTCTTCCAAAACAAATATCTTTTGGTTACTTACATGATCGACTAGATTGATCCTAGGATATGTGTCTGTTTGATGATATACGTCTTTCTAATGTTCATTTTCTCAATTGTTATGGTTAAGTTGTAAGTAATGGTGATGTTGAATGAATTTGATACAGGAAAGTAAAGGGATTTCGACTAAAAAGTAAAAGGAACTAAAAGAACTTTGGTAAAGGTAAATTGAAGCCAACACTTGAAATTAAAGAGTCAATGTATATTCTCATCCTTTGGACATAAATCATAACCAAGCAAGCACAATACCACATATAGGATCGAGATGAACTTGATATCTTCATGTATAACTTGCACAAAGCCTTTGAAATACACCATGAGAACTAGAGGCAAAAATTGGGCAGAGTAACAATTGTGTTCAGATGAATTCCTTATCACAATGCCTTGGAATTAACCATCAAGGAATTTTAAAGAATCACCAGCATACACAAGGTAAAATAACCCAATGCCTTGGACTCCAAGGACTTCGAGACAAACAAACACAATACAATCAAAGTATCAAGAACTCAGATGAAACTCCACAGTGATAGGGTCAAGATCCTAATTATAAGTCCATAGGTCCATCCTCCAAGCTAAAGGTAAGGTAGCCAAAGTTCAATTCCACATTAAGTCTTTTATAGTTCAAGTTAATTGTTTGTGTTTTAAGCACAAAATAAAAGTATGGCCCAAGTGGACAAAAGGAAAAGTGCATAAACATAAACATGATAAAGAATGATATATGTTAATATAAAGCATAAAAATAAAGAAGACATTAAAAGAAGCATAAAAATAAAAGTTAGAAGTTAATTGTTAGAAATTAGTAGTTAGTAGTTAGCTTAAATAATCAATAATGGATGACCAATGAACTTAGGTTAAAGATTATGAAAAGTTATCAGAAGATTGATAGAATCAAAGCCTCTACACAACAAGCTTTCAAAGTTTTTGAACTAATTTTCAAATAGTCAACCATACTTGGGCCTGTAAACATAAGTTTAGGCCACGGATGATCATTCTTCGATACGGGACAAAGAAAAAGAAAGGGGAAGAAGTGAATTAGAACCATAATGTCCAGGTGAATTTCTTTTAATATTTATGGGATTTCATCTTGATGATTCATCATAGGATTGATATAATCAAAGCCTCTATACAATGAATTCAAACAAGACTTACACCCACTAATCAAAGAAAAAGAAGAGATGGAAGATAACTCAAACTATCATTAATATCAATCATCTAATATTATGGATTCGATTCTTTCAAACCTATCAACATCCTAGATCCAATGATATTAATGAAGTCAAGTCAAAGTATCATAAAATATTCACAATATCATAACCAAATTATAAGGAAACAAAACTATAATTTAAAACAAATAAAAGGATTTTAAAATGGTCTAAAATAAGAAATTATTGATGAAATACTCAAGTGGTATCCAAACACCAAATAAATTTCTCATAAGACCATAATAAAGTCAGAAAAACTATATATGATTATTAGAAAAAGGTTTCATAATTTTTCGAAACTCAAAATTATTTTAAAATGATTAATTAATTGGAATTTTGTGATGCAATACATAAATGGTATCATAACATCAAACAAAAATCTCAAAAATTAACCATAGGTCAAACATAAGTCAAACAGTGTTGACACATTTTTTATAATTTTTGAAAGTCAGAAAACAATTTAAACCCAATTAAAATCAAACTAACAAAGTAAAAATCAAGAAAAATATCAAAACTCAAAATAAAAATTCCACAAAAATAGTCATTAAATCAGAAAATAATCAAAGAATTTTTTAGAATTTTTTGGGAAGTTTTTAATGTGATTTGGTATTTTAAATGAATTAAAGAAACAAAAGGTCTCAGCGATATCCTCGCGAAGAATTTATTTGAGCTACATCTACTCAATTTGGGAAAATACCATAGAAATCAAAAAAAGTAAAATCATCATGAAATGCTTAAAACTCAACCAAATTCGAAAACAGAATAAGCTATAGCTTCAGGGAGATGAGGAGAACAAGATAGACACAAGTTTGATACAAAAGGATCACTAATTGCTACCTATTGAAACTCAGACTTGAAGCTCTGAAAATGAAGTTTGGTAGCTTGATTCAGGGTACAATTTGCTTTGGTTTTGATTGATTTAGCTTCAGGGAAGATCAAAAAAGGTTTATGAATACAAAATTTGGAGCTGGAAGCTTTGGAAAGGTGAAAACGATTTCAAATATTTGTGGCTCAAAGTGTGTTTGGCAGGGGTGATTCGACTCTCAAAAGCTTGGAAAATGAATGAGGGGAGGCTCCTATTTATATATAGAATGAAATGGAGTGCTGAGGTGTGGTGAATGATAAGAACTTGATTGAAATCATGTGCACCCTTCACACGGATGAAGTGTGACTTGAAATCCTCCAACATTCACCAATTCCATGCGTTTTGATTGCTAATCATCTTCTGGAAGCTTTTTAGAGTTGATAAGGAAAGAAAAACACGTGTTTAAGTGACTTGTAATCGGATTAAAATAATTTCAAATTCAGATCATGCAGGATTCTTACGCTTCAAGTAACCAACTTCAATGTGCCAAGGTTTATGATCTCATTCCTTTTGCATTTGGAAGCTCGTGCTATAAGGTTTACAATGTGCCAAGAAAGGTTTTATTTGGACATTTGAGCACAAAATTACAAGTCATCAAAGTTGGTAGAAAAAGCTGCTTTTATACTTAGAAAAAATTCTAAGTTTTTGTCCTCCTTGAGTAAACAACTTTGGATTAGGGCTTCTCGAAATTGGCTTGTGCGTTTTCCATTTTTCTTTGAGCCTAATGATCTTATCTTTATGATGAACATGATGCAAAAAGAATCAACTTCATTGGTTCCATGAATCAAGAGATATGGTCTTGGCAACTTAGACAAAAACAAGGCATTTTCCCGAAGTCATTTCATCAAACACCTTGGTGCATATGCCAAAAGTGCATCTTGTTAGAACATAGTTTGGATCTAATCATATCTTAGTGTTTTGATGATAACAATTAAATAAATTTTGTATAAGTAAATGTTGTACTGTAATTGTATGTTTCCTATTTCTGAAGAAATTCTAACTCAAGTACAATCAAAACTTGGACCTTATGTAAAGCTCACGCTGAAGTTCAAATATATGAAGTAACTTTGAATGCCCCAACCGCTGTAGACAAATTCTGATAAGAGTCAAATTCTCAAAATCAAGACAGAAGTTTGTGAAGAAAAAGAAAAATAAAATTAAAATACAAAGTTCTGATACAAGATAAAATATCATTGGAGAGATAATGATTAAAAGACGGCTGAAGCAGTTTTAAGGAACAAATTTCAAGAAGCGTGGAAAGCTCAAATTAACCAACACGACATGCAACATTTATCGCAAAGCAGCTTACGAGGAAGCAACGTGCAGATTTCCTAAGGCTATAAATAAAATATCAATTTGAAAAATAAAACAACGGTTTTTATAAGAATCAATGAAAAAGAGCCACTCACTAAAAAAATCTTATGGTGAAAGAAAATACTTTGTTCTTATCATTCTATTGAGATTCATATTCATTGTACTTAAACTTAGTGAAAAATCATAGTTGTGATAAAGGTTTTTAAGAAGCAATCTGAAACACTATTGTTAGAATTTCTTACATGTAATTGTTCCTTGAGAGACCAATTCGGTCAGATTTCTCAAGAGGGCTAGGACTAGTTTGTCTTAGAGGTGTTAGTCACTTGTAGTTGGCTTATGCATTATATTGTTAGTCACACCAGTTGGTTGTGAAGTTGTAATCAGTTTGGTTATAGTGGATTAAGTCCTCGTTGAGAAAAACCCTTATTCAACCCCCCTTCTAAGTGTTTTCATAACTTTCACATCTTAGAGCTTGAATTAGTCAAAAGTCCTAACATGAAAGTTGTAGATAATGGAAAAATAAGTTTTGGTAAAATTTATGCAAGAGAAAGTTAATTTTGTACCAATTGGCCTTGAGGTCAGTTTTGCACACCAAATATGCCTTGAAACCCTAGGCACACCAACATGGCCTATAAAGTTTTCTCTTCAAACATGATCTTCCACTTATATTTTGCTCTTTAACTTCAAATATGGATCAAAGTAGACTCACTAAAAATCACTATTCAAAAATAATGGGCTCAAGATGATGAAAATTGGCCAAGTTATGATCATTTGAAGTTAGTACACAATTCCTTAACTTTCAAAGGAGACTTGTAATGTCTTCTATCTTTTGATGACTTTCTTTACAAAGTTTCTTCTTGACTTGTGATGAGAAGTTGTGGATGATGTCAAGGAAATTATTTTGAAAAAGGAAGCACTCAAAAAGTTGAATATTGAGGAAGTTATACCCTTCTAATCATAGAATCAAGAACTTGTCCAATTAGGTTTATCTTCTTGAATCAACTTTGAACTTTTCTTGCATAATAAAGCATGAGGGGGTACATATGACCATGAAATGATATTCTCTTGAAGCACACTTGATTGTAAGGTTCATAGAAGATTGAGGATCATAGCTTGATTGTGTCAACATTTGAGCTAAATTGTTTATGTTTCAATCTGCTTTTTAGAAGCAATATCTTGCAAACATTCCATTTGTAAATCTGCTGAGATTTGTATTCCTCAAGTGACTAGGTTGTTAGTCTGTATACTTGAGAGGGCTAATGTGTCTTTCTAGACTCTTAGAGGTTGTTTGTAATCTTTCAAGATTAGTGGATTAAGTCATTTTCTAAGACGAAATCACCTTGAAGGGTTGGCATAATTAATCTCTTCTAGGTTGAACCTGGATGACTGAAAGTGTTCTTTTTCTTCTCGCTTTTTAACTATCTCTCTAAACATTTAAAACCTTTTTTGATAAAGAATTAAAGTTTAGAAAACCTAATTAAAGCCCCCTTCTTGCGTTGTTAAATTATTTTGGTAATTTTAATTCACTGTTGTTAAAATTAATTGGTACAGTATAATCACATAAATAATATTTTAATATTTAATGAATTAAAATGACGTGGAAGAAATTTTACATGCAAGCTCAAAACAAATGTGTCATGTCATTAAAAATAGACACCAAATAAAAAGGGGGACCAAAATTCACTTGAAAACTTTAAAAAGGGACTAAAATTGTTGTTTTTAAAGTGGGGGACCAAAATCAAAAAAGTGATAAATAGGAAAACCAAAGTTGCAATTAAGTCTTTTTATTTTTATTTTTCAAAAGTTCACATTTTCCTGTTTTAACAAGTACAACATTTACTTATATGCAAAAAATTGTCACTAACACATTTATTAATTTAAAAAATGTTATTTTTTAAATTTGTAAATATTATATACGAATATAAGTATAAAGTAAACAATTGAAATGTTATAGCCAAGTGGTCAGTGTTGTACCCCAAATTTTGACCACTGAGATCCCACCATAGCTTATACATTAGGATCATCATAATCATCATGCATTTATCATTTGTTAACCCAAAATACAAAAAAATTATTGTTTGTTGCTTGTGTCCTAAGACAAGAGACTGATCAAGAGGAAGCTGAGCAAATTAGGGTTTGAGACCCACAGAGAAATTCAACATTATTCTATGATTCAAAGGATTCCCTAATCAATATCAAAGTCCAGGGATGGTTCAATGAAAGATCAATCACCTTCAATTTCACCAGAGGCTCCAATTAGGGTTTTCGACCTAATTCCACTGGAGGGTTGACTTTTAATCAAGACATGGCTCCAAGACTCAAACTATGATTCAAGGGCATCCAAATCAACATTATAGTTCATTAATATCATTCATTTGAAGAGGAGAGCTTGATTCATTCGAAAATCACAAAACTGAAGTTCATCTGGAAAAAGTCAATTGTGCAAGTCAACCTTTGACTTTTGAGAAAAATGGTCAACTATGGACTTTTAAGGATCCAAATCATCATCATATGGATATTGAAGATATTTTATCAAATAAAATTCAAAGAATTCATCAAGAATAAAAAAGTCAACAAAAGTCAAAATTAGGGTTTTGAGTGATTTTTAACCGAATTTTGGGAACTCCAAATTTTTCCTACAAACTCAAAAATCTCCAAACATGAAAGTTGTAGATCTTGTCAAAAGAAAACAACTCATCACAATGCAACTTTTGGCTAAAAGTGATCCTTTTGATCGATTTTGGATTAAGAAGGTTTATGTTCAAAAAACTTAGAAAAATTCTAAGTGTTTTCACCTAGTTTTTTCTTAACTTTATGGCCTTTTTTCTCCAAGATCCAAAAAGAGTTTGAGAAAACTTTCAACAAGTGAATTGAAGTATGTAGAAGGGCTTTCCAAAGAGATAAGTAGCATGAAAATACATGGTTTGATCAATGAGATATGATTTTGTGAAGAAGGCACCATGAACACTTGAATTCAAGAATGAAGATGAAGAAGTTATGAACCAAAACCATTTCAAATGCAAAGATTCCTTTCTTGCAGCCCATATAACTTGTTTAAAGCACCATAATAAGAAGATTAGACTTGCTTTTGAGATATAATCCAAGTGTTTTAGACATTATCCAAGTGATCATTCCATTAATGGCATAAAGATCACACTTCCATTTTGATAAAGAGGCTTTAAAGTCTACTCTCCTTGAGCCTCTCCCATGTCTCCTCTGCACCAAAAGCAAATTAAACATCACAAGCAACCTCTCCAAACTCATAATAAAGTCATGGAAGCATGCTTGAACTTGTACCTTGCCATTGGAACTCCAATTTTCACATAACTTCACAAATAAGCAAGGTGGTACAAGGGTCACATGTGAGCTTCAAACTTCTGAATTTTTTCCCTCCACAAACCCTAAATCTTGCCTATATATAGAGGGCATCACTCCCTTGATCCATTACACCAGAATTCTCCAAGTCACTACCTCACTTGAAACTCTCATTTTTTCAATCTTTCCATTTTCATAGTGATTTTGAGTTCCACAAATTCTGGGTGTCAACCAAAGGTTTAGACAACTTCTAAATATCATTTAGAAGGTGTCTATATCTTTCTTAACCTCTCAAAGGTCCCTTAACCAAAAATCCATTTTTTACCTCCATTAAAGCTTCATTTAAGCTCATCACTAGTCAAAATCCAAACCAAATTAGCCTTTCCAATAGTTTCTATTAATCATATAGAAGCTATCCATAACCTCCAAACATTTACCAAAGGCCCCAAACAGAAAATCACTCTTCAAACCTCCATTAAAGAACACCTTTGAACCAAACTTGGCATTTTCAATTTGGCTCGTGCGTTTTCAGTTTCTTTGTGTTAGATACCTTCTATATCACATATAGAAGCTATTCAAACACCTATTTTGGATTTGTAACATCTAGAACATGGATTTCTAGACATAACTTTTCTTGCTTGTAGGTGGTATCGGGTTTGAAGAAGGAGCAGTGATCAATCCAGTTTAGCTGCCCAAAAAGCTTCCTTGGACATCACTAAAGGATTCCATATTGAATTGGCAGCCTAGAAACATCTCCAATCAAGGATTAGATCCCCACTTTCAGAGGTACTGGGCTTAAACTTGAGCTTTCTTATTTGATCATCATTTTGATTGCTTCTTGATACCATTCTGTTAGGAATAATATGAGGACTAAAAGCCCTAAGCTTTTAGGGCCTGATTGTTAGAATTGAGCATTTAATTCAAAAATTTGTTTTTAGAGTTCATCACTGATTTTCAGAAATTCATATGTTTGAATGTGTTTTAATTGTTGTTAATTACATGTTTGAATTCGTGAGGTTATGTTGATCATTTTAGGGTCTTATTTTGTTAAAAATGATTGAGTTTGAGTGATGTTCAAAATTGGCGCCATTGTTATTTTGTTGTTGTTCACGTTGCTGAGTTGAAGAAGATGAAGTGGAAATTTGAAACTTTATTAACTTTGTTTATTTTATATTGAGTGGTAGTTGTGTTATGAACGACTAAATCGTTCAACTTAGTTGGTTAAGTGTGTTAATGTGTTGCGCGTGCCTAAGGTCTGGGGTTCGAATTCCCCTCGCCCCAGACCTTTTGTTTTATTTTTTTCTCCATATTTTCACTCTTTGATTAAGTGTTAAGTTAAACTGAATGGGCTCTATGATCAACGACACGCGGGTGGCCCAGTGGCTACTGTTTTGTGTTGCAATGGAGAGGGCATGGGTTCAAACCTTTCCAAAGACAAAACCTTCTTTTTTAATAACTTTTTTTTTTTAAGTTTTCTATTAAACTTCAAAAAATCCTTAAAAATAGTAGATTTAATATTTTTAACCCCTTCTTTTTTGTGTGATTTATTTACTTTCTTTATTTTTATACCATGTTAAAAAATCCCAAAAATATTTAATATTACTTTATTTAAAAAATTAATCCAAAAGCATGTCTTTTTATGTTTAAAAAGCAATTAAAAATTGTTTTGTTTTGATTATTTCTTTCATATAACTTTCTGAATGTTTTGTGAATATTTGTTTAAGGTTAGAATAGGATTTCTTTGACTTCATTATGTACCCTTAGACCATTTCTCTTAAAGAAATCGGTATTTAACAATTAAAATCAATTAGGTTTAGGTGTTTATGTGAAAACCCTAACTTGAAACCCTAATTCAAAAACCCTAGGTTTAAAACCCTAATCCAAAAACATGCTGATCTTTGTTTATCCATGATTAATTAAGTTTGTTATCTTGTACATACTTGTTTATTTAATCCTTTTTTTGTACTTAATTTTTATTTTAACTATTATCTTGTTAATTTCTCTTATATATTGTTTATCTAACCCTATGTTTATGCATCATGCTAACTATTCATCATTCATACATGAGTTTGAATCCAAGGGTTTAGATACATCCATATCTCTTATTTGTTGATTATCATACTCACTTGTTTATTCTTGTGCCACATGATATCACACACACACACACACACACACACACACACACACACACACACACACTTGAGGTGTTCATTGTTAATTGCTTAAGTTCGCTGTTTTGTCCAAAAGGATGGGAATGATATTGACTAAGTTGTCAAAGGTACTCAAACTCTTTTCCAATCTCTTCTATTTTTGTGTTAAGTATTTTTAAGCTTTTCACTTGTTTTATGGTTTAGTATTGTTAAAGCTTAACCAAACCCTTTTGTTTTCAAACCTTGGTACAAAGAATAGAATTATTTCCGGTGAAACTATTCTTAGTCCGTTGACCTTTGTATTGTTAAAGCTAGGTCTTTTGTTTTAAAACCTTGGTGTTAAGAGAAGAATTATTCCCGGTGAAACTTTTTCTAACCCATTGACCTTGTATTTTAAAGCTTGGTCCCTTTTTGTTTTAAAATTGTTAAGTATTTTAAAGCTTAACCTTTTAAACTTATTAGGTATTTTAAAGCCTAATCCCCTTTTAAACTTGTTAAGTATTTTAAAGCTTAACCCTCTTTTAAAAACTTGAGAGTATTTTAAAGCTCACACACCAAAAAGATTTTGCCCACTTTGGCCCCCTTTTTTCCTTTTAAGAGGAACTACAGAAGCTTTAACTTCACTATTGTTAAAGGAGTATGTAGGCCTAAGACGCGATGTCTTATCGAACTCACTTTCTAAAACTTCTCTTCCCATCCCTACCCTCTATTTCAAACAAGTTTTTCACATAGGATTTTCAAAAAGGTATGTATAAACAAAGACAATAACATAAAACAAAGAGGTTCCCATGGAGTACCATGAATATGGGGGATGCTTAAAACCTTCCCCTTGTATAACAAACCCCCCGTAGCCAGTCTCTGATAAATTTATTAGTTTTGATTTTAAAAACTTCTGTGGGTTTTATTCGCTCTTTCACCCATTCCTTTTGGAAACAATAAAGCGCGGTGGAAACTCGGTTTAAAAATGAGCTAAGTCTTTCCCATGACTTTAGTCTCACCAATTTCACCGCTACAATCAGGTGCTTAATCACTGAAGCTGTCACAAGTTCGGTGACTAAACATCGATCACTAAATTGTCTAGCATTTTTTCAAATGAAAATGGATAGTTCCTTTATTGGTCGCTAAATGTTATAATGACTAATTTATAAATCATTTCTGTCTCTAATTCAGTCACTAAACATGAAGTTTATAGTAGTGAATTCTCAAGTTAATGAGAAAAAGGAAGAGTTCTTCATGATACGACACGAGTTCAATACATCCAATGTTTAATTAATCATTTTGTATTATTATGAGAACGAGTTCAACACATAATATTAGAAACAGTTCTTCTATCACTAAAAATTTAATTAAAATTTATAGTTTCTATAGTATTGTCAAAAGAAAAATGAATACAAATACAATTCTTAAACTACTTTTTTCCAAACTTTAGTTTATCACGTTGTTTTTAAAAAAATTAAACTGTTGGATTATATAATTTTTATATTAGAAAAATATTTAACACTAATTATTTTGTTAAATCTTAATAATTTTTACTTATCCTCTATAGAAAATTGATAATATGTCGTATAAGCTTAAATCAACTATAAAATATCAATATTGTTAGACAGATATCTATTTCAAATTCAACTCCAGATCTCATAGTCTGATTTCAACCATTCATTATCACGACTTCCTCATAATTTTTATTAAAAAATATTAAATTTATAATAAATTTAAAAGTTATCCTCTAAAATAATGATATGTGTATATTATTATATTTTTTTTCCAAATTTTTAGTAATACATAGCACTACTCTTGATAAATATTAAAAAAAAAACATATATTTATCACTAATACATAAAAAACACTAATACAGAAAATAAATACTAAACTAATATTTTTTTCATAACAACTTGGTGCATGTAGGGGTGGCAAAATAGACAGTGGCCCACTGAGCCGGTCCGCGCACCAACTAAAAAATGGCGGGTTGGGTTAGGATTTTAGGCCCGCCGCTCGCCAAAGTCCGCCCCGCCAAAACCCGCCGCCCATCATAGCCCGCCCCTCAATGCCCGCCACCCGCCAAAGCCCGCCGCCCGCCAACCCGCCATCTTGGCGGGGCGGGCATGATTTTATGCCATTTCACTTGGCGGGCATGCCGCCCCGCTCGTTTTTTGACGGATTTAAGCGGGGCGAGCGCCGGACGAGGCGGGCGGCCCGTTTTGCCACCCCTAGGTGTATGTATTCCAAACATTGATAAATATAATTATTTAATAGTTGAAAGTATCTAACTATTTTATAAAAATAAATCTTATATTATTTATATTGTTTATTTTAATATGCCAATTAATATTTATATTAGATTTTAATCAATAACATATATAATTTATTTTATATTTTACTAAGGTTTTTCTAATTATACTTTTTATAACACTCTCGTGCAATCACACGAGTATTTTTTTAGTATTCATATATAATATTTATAAATTTATAAAATAACATTTTATAAATTAGTCTTTTTCTATGCGCCAATATTTTTATATAAGTGTTTTATTTGCTGAAACAAGACATTTGAAATTTTGAATTAAAAAAATATTGAAGGAATTAAAATACTAAAAAAATAAAGGAGAAAATTGTGAGCAAATAGTAAGATTTAATATGGGAGAAACAAAAAATGTTAGTGACCAAAATTTCAGCCGTTAATATTTTTTAAAAAAATTAATTTTATATATAAATCTCTTTTAAGATTGGATATTACAGTCATAGTTATCATTGTTAATTCGGTGGTTAATTTTATTACATGACCGATTTAGTGACGTTCAATTTTTATGAACATGATGTCAAAATTCAGTGGTTATAGTGATTGAAATTTTTTAATCTCTAATTCGATAACTGCAAGCAAATTTTCTTTAGTGTGGAGGCGATCTGTTTATAAAATCCTTGTTCAATGAATATTATATTTCTTTCTCACGTAAACACTCATCTTCTTTCTTTAGCTATTTTTTCTTTAACATGGCGAGGATACCTAATCAGACCCAAAAAACAAAGCTAGTGGGGCTATCACTATTCCTTATCATGGATCAAGCAAGATTTTTATAATCGTGGGATAGAGATGACCACAATCCCTCGAGTCACGTATCCTTTACGTGTAACTGCAAAGATTAATTTTTCGGGTTGGGAAATATTAAGAGAGAGAAAGACCACGTTTAAAAAAAAATAATATTTTGATTTTTTTTTAATAATTTTTGTTTGAGACAAAAATTTGTCGTATAGTTTAATGAGGGACAAAAATTCATGTTTTTTTTTAAATCTTGCCATCTGTCTTTTTCAATTCCATGATTAATTTCTGCAGCAAATATGATACTCCCTCTGTCCCAAATTATAAGAGAAATTCTTTTTTTTGATTCATTGAATAATTAATGTATCTGGTCTATATACAGATCAGATACATTAATTATTCAATGAATCAAAAAAGTAAATTTCTCTTATAATTTGGTACGGAGGGAGTACAAAATAGTGGTATTGTCCTGTTACTCGTTTTTTAGTAAATTTATGCACCTACAAATATTTTTATTCAAACATGTTTAGTAAATTTAATGCACATAAAATTATTTATATTCAAACAATCAAAGACAAAGAAATCCCATAAAGAGTATTTATATTCAAACATTCAAAGACATACAAATCCTAAAGGTATCATTGAAAATAACTCTTAATTAATTAGGAGGAGTCTCTATTTTTTATTTTAATGAAAAGATAAAAAAAACATAATGATAATTATTTTTTGGGTGGATCATATAACTTATCGCCACATTTGCATTTCCATATTTCCGCATTTGGTGGCACTGACACAAGGATAGGATTGCAAGGACTACAATTGCCACAACTGTCTTTGCAACTTGGAGGATGTGACCCAATTTTACTAAAAACCTTTCTTGACAACAAACCCTTGAACTCGTCGGATTTG
Source organism: Vicia villosa (assembly GCF_029867415.1). Lineage (NCBI taxonomy): Eukaryota > Viridiplantae > Streptophyta > Magnoliopsida > Fabales > Fabaceae > Vicia > Vicia villosa. The sequence goes on from NC_081184.1 coordinate 42,984,359, forward strand.
ATTTGCGGCACAAGCTTCTCTTCAATTTTCTCAATATGCTAAAAAAACATAACAGTTAACTATAAATTATTAATAAGTTAATACAACTACAATCATCATTTTTATCAAATGTACTACAAAAGTTTTTATTTACAAATATTAGGAATTTACTATAATTTAATAATAATTATTTATGTTTTAACCAATTTTTTAAAAACTGGATTGAATCGGCTGGTTGAACCTGTTCAACCTCGAACCGTTATCTAGTCCGGTTCGGTTTGAACCAACAAGTCGTTATGTCTATAAAATTGGAATAAAATCTTTTCAATCGCAAAAAACTAATATAACCTTAAAATCGAGACCGGTTTTAATGAATCAATCGGTAATTATAACAAACATTTAAAATTGAATGGATGGAAAATAAAGACTAAAATTGAAAGACGCGAAGATAATACAAATGTAAACAGAAAAAGAAGAAATAATGTAGTGTTTGTGGACATGAGATAAGTGATGTTTGGTTTTGGAAGAGATGAAAAAAATTATACTGATAAAGAACTTGTGCCTTTGAGTGAAGGAATTATGACAATATATAAATATTGATCCTGAACTAATTTTTTATTTGTTATCGCGCCTTACATTTCATTCTTTTTTTTTTTTAAGCTTGTTTATTAGTAATATATTTATTTGAGAATTTTATTTTATAAATTATAATATAAATTAATTTATTAAGACATTTAATAATTTATTTACTTTATCTTTTTAGTTAAATAAAATATATGGTTTAACCACAGTTAAATCAATTGAACATTGACCCATTTATTTTAACAATTCATTCTCTAATTCGATTTTTAAAACATTGGTTTTAACTTGAAACAATATCAAATAATAATATAGGTTATAAAAATTAAAAAAACATATAAATTGTGATATAGTAGTAAGGAGGATGATGCTATACCTGAATATCTATCTCATTTTTGGAAGTCATGGAACGTCTAACTTCTACAATAAAAAATATTAGGTGTTAATAAAATGAAGATGTAATATAAATATAATATTTAATAAATAAACGTATAATTTGATAGTAAAACCAGAAATCAATATAAAATGAATTTTTTAATGTTTTTTTAATGCATAACAACCATTCATAAATGTTATTTTTCGGACAATTTAATTTAAAACTGAATATTAAAGAAAAAAATTAATGATTATAATTGAAACAATATAAAATATATTTATATTTTAAAAACCGGACCGGAATGGGCGGTCAAACTGAGAACCGGCCTGGTAACCGATCTGGTTCAATAGTTGGATCGAGAATGTCATTGAACCACTGTGAACGGTCAAAACCGTTGTAAAGCGCTAAAACTGACGATTTTTGTGAACCGGCGGTTTAAATGCATTTTTTTTATTTAAAAAAATTAAAACAACGTCGTTTTGACTATTTTAATAAAAAATTAAAATAAAAATAAAAATAAAAAAAATTGTTGCAGATGCGGTTGATTTTGTTACCGATGATTTTGATATTGAAGAAGGAGATCCCAACATTGAAACAATTTTTTTTTATATTAAATTTAGTAGACAATGAAATTATTTTGTTATAAATTATTCAATTAGATTATGTTGCGATTAAATTTTTATTTTCAATTTTATTTTATAATTATGTACTATTTTATTGTGTATGATACCTATGTGTAAAATTCGAATTTAAATTATGAACTTATGAGTTTATTTATAATATGATATTTTCAAAAATTTAAGTGCTAGTTATATTTTGTAGAAACTGAATCATCCGGCTCGACAGATTTTGTACCTATATAATTTTGTTATAACTACTGGTCTATTCAACCGAGTTATCCGGTTTAACCCGGTTTAATCATGCGGTTCGACCAGTAACTCAGTGGTTCGACCAATAAACCAGTGATCTAATACTGTCCGGTCCGGTTTTTAAAACACTGATTTTAATCTTTAATTAAAAATAATGTTTAATTAAAAATGGCATTATTAGTTAAGAAGAAATGGAGAAGTATAATATCAAAGAATTGATACCTCTTGATGTAATGGATGAGGCAATAATAGAACTGAAGATCACTGACAGCAAGAAAAATGTGACAAAATAAAGCTGGGTTTTGTTCATTAACATTGTAAAAGTACTAAACACTGCTCTTGTTTTTTGTTGTTGAAAAAACGGAATCACTATATTTATATATGAAAACATCTACTTAATATAAATGTAAAGTTGTCATGATGACAACTTTTGACAAAAACCCTAATATTTGCTTATGTTATAAAATGAGAACATTGTTTAGGCATTGATATGACATTGACTAAAAATTTCTTATTTTGACTTTCTAGAACATGAATATATTTACTGTGAATTTCATTTTTTTAATTTTATACAAAATAAAAATATTAACTATAAGATTCTTTCAGTCAAATCTTTATCTAAAATTTGAACAGAGTTAAATATTATGATAACAAATTATATGAATAATTTATCATTATCTTGAAAATAAGATATACAAAATAGTTTTATTATGATGGTTAAAAATTTTGATTCACATATACTCTATATACTCTAGGATAATTTCATTGGGCTCGAGAGAAGTGAAGCCCACAGCCCAAAGAAGTTGAGAAAGGTCAATTGAAGTATCGAGCTGACTCGGTCTTGAATTCCTCAACTGTAACTTGAGTCGTATGATCCCAATCCATGCCTATCACTTAGCCATCTATCCATCTTACGTGGAAAAAGATGGTTTTTAAGAGAAAGCTACTTTGGTCTCTTAGTAAAATAGGAAATTGTCCCTCTAAATTAGGAGTATTGTAATAAATAACACTTTTTATGACAAATATTTCACCCCGAACATGCTAAAAATCGGGAGTATAGGTCATAAGAGCGTCATGCTTGATTAAAAAAAGTTAAACAACCTTTTCCTCAGTTTTAAGAAAATCGAGGTAACATATCTATAAGTGAGCGTCATATTTAATCCATAAAAAAATAATAAATCTATCCCCCTAATTTTTTTTGTGTAAACCGAGGGAATATAGCTATAAGGGATATCACTTTGATTCCCTATTACAGGATTTAAAGTTTGTTTCAATAATTTCTCACTTGGCGTCTTTCTAGCTTAACTTTTTTTTAGTTATTTTTTTCTTTTTTTCTTTGTTAATTATTAATTCTCAAAATATTTGTTATCAATAAAAATAAATATGCAATAATAGGAAAGAAAATATTTCATTAATAAGCAATTACGGATTTAAAAAAAACAGAACAACAGATAACCATTCCACATATTCAAACATATGACTCCACTCAACTTCAATAGTATCCCTATTAACTCTCTCTAACTGGGAGAAAAGTTCAAAATGAACTCTTCCATATGGTATGAGGAAAGTTATTTCCTCCTGAGAGATGCTTATCATTTCCTTTAAGAAGTTAAAAATGGTAAAAGGAAGATTTACTCTTACGTTGTAGGTAAGGAAGTACAAAAGATGTTTGTCATGTCAAGTAAGTGTTTACAATTGTTTCTCTCTTGGATGAAGATTTGACGCTAGAAGTTGGTACGAAACTCTTGCAATTTGAAGTAGAGTAGCAGAATTGTTGAGCTTATCGCTATTGGCATAAATTAGGAAAAGATGGGTTGAGTAGACATTGTTGGATTTATAATGTTCAACATAACTACCTTTCTCTTCACAGCTTATTATATGAGCAATAAGTGATGGAGTAATGGTGATAGGAGAGCCATTAACATAAGACTGGATTGACTTAGCATCATGACCAGACGGCACAACGGAGGCATTTAACGAGAACTCTTTAAATAGATAAGTGTAGATGGATCCATGAAGAATGTCAAAGTAACCATTCAACTTTTGTTTAGAAATAGTTTTCCTTGGAACAAAACCTTTGTCTTTCAAGTCATCGAAATCAACAAAATTTCCATGAATAACATACAAAATATTTTCATCCATGTTTGAGTAAAATAAAAGACTTTATAATCAGGTTTGAAGACACAAAGAGTTGGAAATGAGATGTTGAAAATAGGAATAACTTTTGAATAGTGGAGAATAGGAAGTTCAAACACCTCCTTGAAAATCCAAAAGATACGTTACATTTTGAATATGGATGATCATTACAATTCCAGTATTATGATTCCAATGCACGCCATGTTTTAGAAATAAAACCACATCTTACCTCATATTTTATCATAACCGAGGGGGAAAATATCAATTTTACTATAAAAGCATTGCTTAAACAGATTTTACCTTAATCCTAACCTATATGCATCATTCTTTGGGATTGATTGCAAGATAATAAAGTCTCAGAACTTAAGAACCTTGAAAAAGTTCTCTATGATGTAATGCAAGTGCAGAAACATTTTCCAATGGTTGAAACATATAACTCCTTTAGAAGTTGGATGCATTCAATCCATATAATAGTTTCCAATGTTTGGAGTAGATAACTCCTTACAACAAAGATTTGTTGTTCTCCAAGAATCTAGATTTGTTATAATATTATATTTTAATATTCTATGTAAATAATGTATTGTAAAAAAAGCTTTTTCAGCTCGATTTTGAACAAAATCGAGAGGATAATTTAGCGTTATAATTGAAGATATTGACCACTGTTCTTAAAACAAATATGTGTTGTCCATTTCATGAGTATCATTGTAACACCTTTCTAAACCCCGTGGAAAACATAGCATAAATCAAAATAAATTAATCATGCTTCTCAAAACAAGGGTGTCACACATAATTAAAAAATCACAACCACTGTCATGCTCAATAACACTTAATTAAATTCATGCATTTCATATCATTTTCACATAGCATGTAGTAGCGGAATCACTTTCATTCATAAATAATATAATAATTAAGATCTCCAAAATAAAATTCATTTATTTAATCACGTAAAATCTAATTCTCCACATAACTCTAATAAATCATAACAAAATAAAATAGAGTATACAAAATATTTCTCAAAATAAGAATCAAGGACAATCCCCAGTGTTACATAATCAGAGCACGACTCAAATCCAAAATTGCTAAACGAATAAATAAATAAATAAATAATAGCTTCTCCAACTACAATCAAACTAGAAGCAACACTAATCTTCAGTACCTGAGCGATGCCGTTATAAAACATCATTCCAACAGAAGGTGAGAATTCACATAATTATCAAAAATAATATAATAATATATAACGTTTAGAATACATAAATAAAATGACACTCTCACGATTCATATGTTTTGTAAAACATAACATCACCCAATTCATCATATAATGTTCACAAGTATATCCCAACAATTCACAATTTCATAATTATATCTCTTTCACATAATTCACATAATTCTACAATTTCACATAACCACAATGTGACTCAATACAAGACAATGCAATACTCATGCATCTGGTACCAATCACTTGTTATATATTTTCACTTTTTACATTTAAATCGGGTCCATCCTCTAGACCAATAACATACAAAAGCATGTCCTCTAAGCTTCAAACCCATCTCCAAGTTTGGGACAAGTTAATAGCTTCCACAAAACTACCAAACATTGTCTCTTGACAACAATCATGCATGTACAAATATCACACTCATATGCAATTAAGATCATCTTCTAATCTCAACATCCGTGCATATCTTCAATAATTCATCACATTTAGCTTCCACAAAAACTACCAAACATTGCCTCTTGACAACAATCATGCATGTGCAGATATCACACTCATATGCAATTAAGACCGTCCTCTAATCTCAACATCCGTGCATATATTCAATAATTCATCACATTTGAATCACCACACAATTGCACACAAATACATATTCATGAATTATTCACATACAATTCATATTCATAGTATTCCTGCACCAAAACATTATCACATTACACAACAAGTAGTACACAAGTATCATTGCAATCTAACATTTTTATAAATTCAAAACATCCCAATAGAATATTTTTATTAATTTATTCTATACCCCTTACTCGTAAGAGTTATAAAAATATTTATAATTATAATTCAACAGAGGGTAACTCTAAACAATTTTACAACAATCCCGACAACTCTAAAATGCTCCAAAAATACTCTAATGACAACTCTTACCTAAAAGAAAAACTCTTATGAACCTAATAGGAGAATGGTCTATCTCAAGTAATAATAAAACAACTCTAAATGGTCAAATACCTTCAATTTTAAATTTATGGTTTATTATATTTTACTCTAAACAACTCGAAAGCAACTTTGACAACTCTATTAAAAACTCTAACATGATTGAAAATAATTTAAGTTAACCCAATAATACAAATATTCATCTCTAACTCAAAACTCCTAAAATATTATATTATTATTATTATTATTATTATTATTATTATTATTATTATTATTATTATTATTATTATTATACACCAATAAATATCATATACTGTAACTTGAAGGAACGTGATTTCTAGTTTAAAACATAAGTTTCACAAAGTATTATATATTAAAAAGTACTAGAATCTAACTATCATTAGAACATAAACTTGATGCTACGATATATATGTCTATGTGACCACGGAGCAATATGAAACTGCTACTGTATACTCCTTATTTCTTCTACATAATTAATATGTGCTATTACCTATCCTTCTTACGCTTCCATGAAAAATTGATTTGTGATTTTATTCAACAAACTCTCTGATATCGAAACAATATATATATATATATATATATATATATATATATATATATATATATATATATATATATATATATATATATATATATATATATATATATATATATGAATGAAAATTCACCCAATTCATCAATTGAAACACAATTAATCATCACATATCAAGGATTATCATCAAAACCTAACAATTACAATACCATAAAAATTTAGGGGTTTCATCCTAAACATGTTTCTACCCATCATATATTATCATACAATCCCAATAACTATGTAAAAGTCCACCCTTACCTTGATTTCTTGATGAACTTTTGAGTTTCCCCCTTAGGTTTTCTTCTCCTGTTTCTTTCTTTTTTCTAGGTTTGCCTCTTTTCTCTTCTTTCCCTCTTACTTACTCTATTTTTCTCTTTTTATATAAAATCCTTATAACAACTAATTATAATAACTAATGGGTTTACTCATCATACCCCCACCTTCACTCTTCACATTCTCAACCAATAGCCTCAATTATTTTATTTCTATTATTTCTATATAATTATCACTAATAAAATAATTATTTACTACCCGACATCAAACTATCTATAATTCTACAGTTCACCAATTCAACCCAACTAACCAGTCATATAGCACACATCAATTAATTTAAATAAAAACTAATTATTCACAACATCAATTAATTAATTAATTAATATAAATATATAACTAATTACTAAAATCGGGGTGTTATAATCAACGCTAAAAAAACTTCCATTAATGATTCGTGTGAAACCTAAAAAACTTACATTATAAAAGCATTTTGATATCTAAAATTGATATTGTAACATCTTGAAGCACTTGAAAAATCATTAATATTTGCAAGAGTATTTACCCTAAAGAGCTTTCTACGATGTATTGCTAGAGTAGAAAATTATTTGGGTTTAAGATTTGTGTTATTAAAGATTTATTTGAGCAGAATATCATTTATTAATCTAAAATATTTTTATCTAACCCTCTTTTTGTTTATATCAGAAAAAATGCATAAAAATCTATTGAGAATATAATGACACCCAACATTTGATCTTTCCCAGAATATTAAAGAATTGGAGATCTAATATATGATCTTCATGGACAAATAATTATCAAGGAAATTAATTAGATTAGTTGTTCGAAGGTTTTTTCTGAAGGAAGGAGGAGGCCTTGGTGCCAAACGTTGCGGGAGGTTCAATTTATCTCTCCTTACCATGTGGAAGTGGAGAATTCTTAGTGATATAATATGTGTGTGGGCTGATTTTCTGTCTTGTAGTTACGATGACATCAAGTAGCTTATGATTGATTATTCCTCGGAAATTACTTGCAGAAGAATTTATCTTTGATGGAAGGACCTGTGCTCTATGCGTGTGCCATTGGAAGAAAACTAAGATCCGTACCAGCAAACTTTGAAATGGAATCAACATTGATTTTTGGAGACAATGCTGGTTTGGTTAGTGTGCTCCATGCAATCTGCGTCGTTCCATGTTTCTTCTCGTGGGACCTGGAAGGAGTAAAATTATCGATAAGGGTCAATGGTTCGATAGAATTTAGGAGTGGGATGTTGGCTTATATTCGGAGGCCTTTTTGAATGAGGGTGCAACAATGAAGGAAGAGCTTCTGGAGCTGTAGAATTACGTGAAACCGGTTCCTAATCTTCCGAATATTTTTGTATGGTGGAGACATCGGATTGAGTTTTATATCAAAGCTATTTACTTAAGGCTGCAACATGTTTCCATTGCATGTCAGGTGCTGGAGGTTCAAATGAAGCAAAATTTAGTCACATTATGGAAAACTCCAGTTCTGAGCAAAATTTATTCTCACTACTAGAAATACACGTATTACCTGCGGAATTTCCTGCGGAAAATTTTCCGCAGGTTTACCTGCGGATTTTCCTGGGACTTTCTTAAATAAAATAAATTTTACTGCGGATCCTGAATTGGCAGAAAATTCCGCAGGAATACCTGCGGATTTTGCTGCGACTTATATATTTCAAACATAAAATGAAACTATAATGCAAAATTCGCAGGTAAATCCGCAGGTAATTTTCCAGCGAATTTTGCTGCGGATATCAATTCTATTACAAAATCCGCAGGTAATTCCGCAGGAAACTTTCCTGCGGATTTTGCTGCAAATTTAACTATTTTCTTAAAATAAGTAATTTTTGTCTAATTTTTTTTTTAAAATTAATCATTATATTTAATTGTTAATTATTTGATATTATAATATTAATTAATGATTTAATGTGAATTGTGTTATTTTTAAATTTTCATCTTAATTTTTTAATGAAATAAAAGGTATAAAATATTTGAAAAATAAAATTAATAAAAGGTATTAAAAATTTTGAGAATGGGTATCAAAGATTTTTTTATAATAATCAATTTTTTAAAAAAATACATAAGTAACTCACATTTCAAAAATATTACCTTAATAATCATGTTTGGCCATATCTCCCCGAAAATATGAGTTATCCAAGCTGAACCATATTCAAGTTTAAACGATTAAACAAAGGCCTAAGCACTTCAACTCAACCATAACAAAACCAAACAAACGTTTGGAGTTCGCTCAAAACAAAAACCTTCATAACAGAGAAATTGCGGAATCGCTCTATCATCGGCCACGTTTGGAGTTGACCAAGCCATCACCCGTTACAGTTTACACCATGATTAATCTTCTTCGCAACGATCTACTCTCACAATCGCAACCACCGATCGAATCTCTGAACCCTAGCTTGTACTTTTCCTCTTTCAACTCAGGTAAATTCATCTGATCTTCTTAATTTCTGTTTGACGATTTTGATTTCTACTGAATCAAGGTGTTTGTTTTGAGCCACAATGAGTTAGATTGATTATAAACTTAGCTTAGTTTTGTAATCAAGGTGTTTGTTGAAATGCCATAATGAGTTTACTTATGTTATATTGATTATAAACTTAGGTGATTTTTGTAATCAAGGTGTTTGTTCAAATGCCACAATGAGTTTACGTATAGCAACCTTTGGTTATAGTATTCAACTTTCTCACCTTTTGTATTCTTGTTTTTTTATCTGTTTCCCTCTTTGCAAAAAACACTAAGTGCAGATATGAGAGCTTGCGCTTAAATAGGCTTAATGGTATAGCTAAGGTTCTTGGAGTACTTGCTTCTGCTGGAGGAGCTTCAATCATTACCCTATACAAAGGACCAACAATTTATGCTCCAGAATCACCTTTAGCAGTACATCAGGGACAATTCTTGTCTCTATTTGAGGACTTCAATGGGAAAAACATGAACTTGGGTGGCATTTTTCTCTTTGGTCACTGTTTGAGTTGGTCTGGTTGGATTTTGATGCATGCATTTGTTCTGAAAAAAATTCCAGCACAACTCACTGTTTCTGCTTTTACTTGCTTATTTGGTATTGTGCAGTTTGGGACGATTGCAACATTTCTTGAGAAGGATCCCAAAGCTTGGCAGCTCAATTCCTTTGAAGAGGCCTATTGTATTTTGTACTCGGTTCGTAAATCAAACTTGATTGTTCAATCTGATATTTCACTACAGTATCTGAATTCGGCTCGTCGTTTTTTCTGTATCAGGGAGTGGTGATTTCAGGAGTGGCAGCAGCAATACAAATATGGACTATTAGCAAAGGAGGGCCAGTGCTTGCTTCAATTTATCTTCCCTTACAGACATTGCTGGTAGCTTTTTCTAATATTTTTCAAGTAAGTCAATTACTCTAGTTAATGGAAAGCAAACAATTTTAGTCTCGGCATTTGAGATTGATTAATGTGTCACATAGTTACTGCAGGGACATGTTAACCATTTGCTTAAACTTGATGGTGCAAAGGATAGGTTGCAACTCTTCAAGGCTGATTTAGTAGAAGAATGTTCTTTTGACTCTATTATTCACGACTGTCACGGGTCTTTCATATTGTTTCACTGGCTCGTTTTGTTGTTGACAACCCTCATGTAAGAGCAACAAGTTTCTTGAGATAAAGAAATACATCTCTACATTAAACACGAGAAAAAAATAAAGCTCACTATTTAAGTTTTCTCTAACAGGATGTTTTTCGTTAGAGAGAATTAGGTACTTAAAGTAATATGTTGATTAGATATTTGTCTGGATAGGGCATTCAATTTTATGTGCCTCTATAAGAGTCTAGATATTTGTATCTGATCTTTTGATAGTTGCCAATTTATTAAAGGTGTGTAAGTTAGACAAAAATAAAAATGACTCGAGAGAAACTAGTAGGTTAGTAATAAAAATGATGTCGCGCTATCTCTATCTGAAATCGGTTGTTCTGATCGGTGCACCTTACAGCTTTTGTTGAAGTTATTGGTATTGTTAGCAGTGACAAGTCCATCCAAGCTGAGTTATGGACCAACTTTGGCGATGAAATTGGTATTGTTTTGTTATTCCCTTTCATAATTGGTTGTTGTATTGATTTTGACACATGTCTATTAAAATTAATGGAATCATTTTTTATTCACTATTATCCTTGTAAGTGAAGTTTCAATTTTCTAAGCATGTAAAGCTGTGGTTTCAGATTTTCATTTACATGTTGGCAGATATGTTCAGCTACCATAAGCTCTGTCAGCTTGCAAATGGAGAATTCAAACACTTGTTCCTGTGACTTGAGTTACAACAACCTTATCTCACTATCAGATGCGAATGGAGGATTTAAACAAAGGTTTTTGTTTTAGTGGTAACCACAGCTCAACACGTTGCTTCTTCTCACACAGTCCTATAAAGTTCTAAATCAAGTAACCGAATATATTCACTTGGATTGGCTCAGTCCCTTATCGATCATTGTCTTTCTTCTTCTGCTTCCAGTTATTTCTCACCAGAGAGACAATGACATCTTCAGTAATTGAAAATGGACACGATGAGGCTAAACACGAACCGTCCGATTTGATCGCTGAGAAAATGAATCATGCGGTTGTGAATCTTTTGCTTCCGAATGAAACGTTCTTGAAAGCTGCGATTTCTCTGAAAGACGAGGTATGTGTTGATAGATTGTACTAGTAGTTCATAATGGAATTGATTTTGAAGAGTGTTGGTTAACTTGTGGTGGAATTGTTGTGGATGCAGGTGGTGGAGGTAAATTGGAATCGGCGGGAAGTGGTTGATCCGACGGTGTATACCGGTTTGCTTGGTACGGCTTTTACTTGCTTGAGGTCGTTTGAGGTTACTGGTTGCCGTGAGGATTTGTTGTTATGCTCGGAGATTATTGACATGTGTGTCACTGTCGCACGTGCCTCCCTCAGGTACTTTTTTAGTTGTAGTTTCATTATCACTTTAATGCGTGTGTTAATTGTGTGTGAATTGATTAATTATATTTTAATAATTCATTACAAAATTGATTGTTCATACTTGCATACACAGCTTTTTGCTTAAACTATGAATTTCTTTAATAAAATAAATTTCTATTTCTTATCATTTTCCATTTTATCATTAATTAATCTTTATAAATTGTAATAGTGTGAATGAAGTAGACACTGATTCAGTGACTATTATTGTCTTTTACTCTTAAACCTGCAATCTTAAGAAAAGATATTAAAATTGGTGTGATTGTTGCAGACACGTGACATTTTTGTGTGGTAGAGGAGGAGTATGTGCCCTTGGAGCTGTCGTTGCTAATTACATGGAGGAAGATCATATGGCTTTTGTGTTAGACTACTTGTTTTAGTGGTAACCATAAGCTCTGTCAGCTTGCAAATGGAGAATTCAAACACTTGTTCCTGTGACTTGAGCTTTTTTACTTCTGTTTTCTTTAGAAATTTTGAGCTTTTTTTTTACCACAAAAATAATGAAGTAGCAAGAAATACTACTTGTTATTAACTTTGTAGTAGAATTTATAGTAACTTATTGTTCAATAAATTTGTCTTATTAAAATTCAAAACATTTAAATTTATAATTTTATTTTTATATTATGGTTATTTTAATATATAATTTACAATGTTTTAAAAATTTATTAAATTTTTTTTAATTTGAGATAGAAATTACCTGCGGATTTACCTGTGGATTGTTTCCTGCGGATTTACCTGCGGAACTTCCTGCCGAAAATATTACCCAGCTGGGGACATAAAACCGCAGGAAAATCCGCAGGAAACAAGTTTCCTGCGGAAAATTAGTTAAAATTCGCAGGTAAATCCGCAGGAAAAAATAGTATTTCTAATAGTGTCTTTTTGTGGAATTTGACATAAAAACTCTTAACAACATGAAAATTGAGAATAAAAGTTTAACGAGACTATTACTATTTTGGATTGTCAAATTCAAAAATCTTTTAAACTAAAGAATGAATATCCAAATTAGATACTTAGAGTGAGGGAAATAAGAATGTATATTAACTTTTAGAGCTCAATTTAGGTAAAAAAAGGATAAATGTAAGTTCTTATTCAATTATTTAATTTTTATGTATTAAATATTATATATATATATATATATATATATATATATATATATATATATATATATATATATATATATATATATATATATATATATATATATATATATATATATATATATATATATATATATATATATATATATATATATTAGGTAAGAAAGATATATTGATAGAACAAAATTTCTCAAAACGAGATAACAAAGAAACTTCCGGAACCGCAGGGGAAATTACCCATCAATTGAAACCTAACTTTAGTAAAACAATGGGTTTTTATCAAATTCATAAAAGTTACAATTGACCTGAGAAATATTCTCATGAAAGCCCACCTCCAAAACAATGCTTTAACACCCCAAACAACGTCTTGAGTATTCCACGCAAAACTCTTAAAATTAATTATGTTCTTAAACAACCACAAACTCCATAAAATTTCACTCGAAAAGATGAAAAGATGATCTAACAAAAAGAATTCTAACAAAAAAATTTCACTCCAAATCCAAACTCGAATTACTTACAAGGATTTATTTTTAAGCAAATTTCATTAATTATTTAAGCTCCTTTACTTAATTATATAGATTTATTTGATTAGGGGAAGAAGAATAAATGTGTAAACAAAACATTATAAAAAAAAAGTCTAAAATTGAAAGTAAAAACTAAACAAAAGTATAAATCACTATAAATAATAAATATAATTAATTCATAATAGATATCTATAACAATGCCAAAACATGAATTAAAGCAACTCATCAAAGTGATAAGAGTTTTCCTAATACACTAATATCAAAATGAACTTCATGATTAAAAAGAGGGAAAATACATCAAAACAAAGAGAAAAATAAATATTATCAGGGATCATAAAACTTGTTGTGACATGCACAAAAATGGGTGTTTAAGGAGTACATTAATTTCACTTTGTTCTACATATTGGTGGACGTGGTCCAGGTCCAACAAGAAGCTTTCTTGTGGGAAACATAGGAACTTCTTGTTTTCCTTGGAATACCATCCCTTGTTTAATTTCCTTCCTAATATTCTGACAAAAAAAAAAAAAACAAACACAAAACATTAATAAAAACTAAACAATTAGTTCATAATATTTGTTATTGAGATAGAAAATGTTAACAATTAGTTGTGATTTTGTTTACTCTAGAATTTGGTAAACAAGCGCTAGTCTTCCAAAACAAATATCTTTTGGTTACTTACATGATCGACTAGATTGATCCTAGGATATGTGTCTGTTTGATGATATACGTCTTTCTAATGTTCATTTTCTCAATTGTTATGGTTAAGTTGTAAGTAATGGTGATGTTGAATGAATTTGATACAGGAAAGTAAAGGGATTTCGACTAAAAAGTAAAAGGAACTAAAAGAACTTTGGTAAAGGTAAATTGAAGCCAACACTTGAAATTAAAGAGTCAATGTATATTCCCATCCTTTGGACATAAATCATAACCAAGCAAGTACAATACCACATATAAGATCGAGATGAACTTGATATCTTCATGTATAACTTGCACAAAGCCTTTGAAATACACCATGAGAACTAGAGGCAAAAATTGGGCAGAGTAACAATTGTGTTCAGATGAATTCCTTATCACAATGCCTTGGAATTAACCATCAAGGAATTTTAAAGAATCACCTGCATACACAAGGAGAAATAACCCAATGCCTTGGACTCCAAGGACTTCGAGACAAACAAACACAATACAATCAAAGTATCAAGAACTCAGATGAAACTCCACAGTGATAGGGTCAAGATCCTAATTATAAGTCCATAGGTCCATCCTCCAAGCTAAAGGTAAGGTAGCCAAAGTTCAATTCCACATTAAGTCTTTTATAGTTCAAGTTAATTGTTTGTGTTTTAAGCACAAAATAAAAGTATGGCCCAAGTGGACAAAAGGAAAAGTGCATAAACATAAACATGATAAAGAATGATATATGTTAATATAAAGCATAAAAATAAAGAAGACATTAAAAGAAGCATAAAAATAAAAGTTAGAAGTTAATTGTTAGAAATTAGTAGTTAGTAGTTAGCTTAAATAATGAATAATGGATGACCAATGAACTTAGGTTAAAGATTATGAAAAGTTATCAGAAGATTGATAGAATCAAAGCCTCTACACAACAAGCTTTCAAAGTTTTTGAACTAATTTTCAAATAGTCAACCATACTTGGGCCTGTAAACATAAGTTTAGGCCATGGATGATCATTCTTCGATACGGGAAAAAGAAAAAGAAAGGGGAAGAAGTGAATTAGAACCATAATGTCCAGATGAATTTCTTTTAATATTTATGGGATTTCATCTTGATGATTCATCATACGATTGATATAATCAAAGCCTCTATACAATGAATTCAAACAAGACTTACACCCACTAATCAAAGAAAAAGAAGAGATGGAAGATAACTCAAACTATCATTAATATCAATCATCTAATATTATGGATTCGATTCTTTCAAACCTATCAACATCCTAGATCCAATGATATTAATAAAGTCAAGTCAAAGTATCATAAAATATTCACAATATCATAACCAAATTATAAGGAAACAAAACTATAATTTAAAACAAATAAAAGGATTTTAAAATGGTCTAAAATAAGAAATTATTGATGAAATACTCAAGTGGTATCCAAACACCAAATAAATTTCTCATAAGACCATAATAAAGTCAGAAAAACTATATATGATTATTAGAAAAAGGTTTCATAATTTTTCGAAACTCAAAATTATTTTAAAATGATTAATTAATTGGAATTTTGTGATGCAATACATAAATGGTATCATAACATCAAACAAAAATCTCAAAAATTAACCATAGGTCAAACATAAGTCAAACAGTGTTGACACATTTTTTATAATTTTTGAAAGTCAGAAAACAATTTAAACCCAATTAAAATCAAACAAACAAAGTAAAAATCAAGAAAAATATCAAAACTCAAAATAAAAATTCCACAAAAATAGTCATTAAATCAGAAAATAATCAAAGAATTTTTTAGAATTTTTTGGGAAGTTTTTAATGTGATTTGGTATTTTAAATGAATTAAAGAAACAAAAGGTCTCAGCCATATCCTCGCGAAGAATTTATTTGAGCTACAGCTACTCAATTTGGGAAAATACCATAGAAATCAAAAAAAGTAAAATCATCATGAAATGCTTAAAACTCAACCAAATTCGAAAACAGAATAATCTATAGCTTCAGGGAGATGAGGAGAACAAGATAGACACAAGTTTGATACAAAAGGATCACTAATTGCTACCTATTGAAACTCAGACTTGAAGCTCTGAAAATGAAGTTTGGTAGCTTGATTCAGGGTACAATTTGCTTTGGTTTTGATTAATTTAGCTTCATGGAAGATCAACAAAGGTTTATGAATACAAAATTTGGAGCTGGAAGCTTTGGAAAGGTGAAAACTATTTCTAAAATTTGTGGCTCAAAAGTGTGTTTGGCAGGGGTGATTCGACTCTCAAAAGCTTGGAAAATGAATGAGGGGAGGCTCCTATTTATATATAGTATGAAATGGAGTGTTGAGGTGTGGTGAATGATAAGAACTTGATTGAAATCATGTGCACCCTTCACACGGATGAAGTGTGACTTGAAATCCTCCAACATTCACCAATTCCATGCGTTTTGATTGCTAATCATCTTCTGGAAGCTTTTTAGAGTTGATAAGGAAAGAAAAACACATGTTTAAGTGACTTGTAATCGGATTAAAATAATTTCAAATTCAGATCATGCAGGATTCTTACGCTTCAAGTAACCAACTTCAATGTGCCAAGGTTTATGATCTCATTCCTTTTGCATTTGGAAGCTCGTGCTATAAGGTTTACAATGTGCCAGGAAAGGTTTTATTTGGACATTTGAGCACAAAATTACAAGTCATCAAAGTTGGTAGAAAAAGCTGCTTTTATACTTAGAAAAAATTCTAAGTTTTTGTCCTCCTTGAGTAAACAACTTTGGATTAGGGCTTCTCGAAATTGGCTTGTGCGTTTTCCATTTTTCTTTGAGCCAAATGATCTTATCTTTATGATGAACATGATGCAAAAATAATCAACTTCATTGGTTCCATGAATCAAGAGATATGGTCTTGGCAACTTAGACAAAAACAAGGCATTTTCCCGAAGTCATTTCATCAAACACCTTGGTGCATATGCCAAAAGTGCATCTTGTTAGAACATAGTTTGGTTCTAATCATATCTTAGTGTTTTGATGATAACAATTAAATAAATTTTGTATAAGTAAATGTGGTACTGTAATTGTATGTTTCCTATTTCTGAAGAAATTCTAACTCAAGTACAATCAAAACTTGGACCTTATGTAAAGCTCACGCTGAAGTTCAAATATATGAAGTAACTTCTGAATGCCCCAACCGCTGTAGACAAATTCTGATAAGAGTCAAATTCTCAAAATCAAGACAGAAGTTTGTGAAGAAAAAGAAAAATAAAATTAAAATACAAAGTTCTGATACAAGATAAAATATCGTTGGAGACATAATGATTAAAAGACGGCTGAAGCAGTTTTAAGGAACAAATTTCAAGAAGCATGGAAAGCTCAAATTAACCAACACGACATGCATCATTTATTGCAAATCAGCTTACAAGGAAGCAACGTGTAGATTTCCTAAGGCTATAAATAAAATATCAATTTGAAAAATAAAACAACGGTTTTTATAAGAATCAATGAAAAAGAGCCACTCACAAAAAAAATCTTATGGTGAAAGAAAATACTTTGTTCTTATCATTCTATTGAGATTCATATTCATTGTACTTAAACTTAGTGAAAAATCATAGTTGTGATAAAGGTTTTTAAGAAGCAATCTGAAACACTATTGTTAGAATTTCTTACATGTAATTGTTCCTTGAGAGACCAATTCGGTCAGATTTCTCAAGAGGGCTAGGACTAGTTTGTCTTAGAGGTGTTAGTCACTTGTAGTTGGCTTATGCATTATATTGTTAGTCACACCAGTTGGTTGTGAAGTTGTAATCAGTTTGGTTATAGTGGATTAAGTCCTCGTTGAGAAAAACCCTTATTCAACCCCCCTTCTAAGTGTTTTCATACCTTTCACATCTTAGAGCTTGAATTAGTCAAAAGTCCTAACATGAAAGTTGTAGATAATGGAAAAATAAGTTTTGGTAAAATTTATGCAAGAGAAAGTTAATTTTGTACCAATTGGCCTTGAGGTCAGTTTTGCACACCAAATATGCCTTGAAACCCTAGGCACACCAACATGGCCTATAAAGTTTTCTCTTCAAACATGATCTTCCACTTATATTTTGCTCTTTAACTTCAAATATGGATCAAAGTAGACTCACTAAAAATCACTATTCAAAAATAATGGGCTCAAGATGATGAAAATTGGCCAAGTTATGATCATTTGAAGTTAGTACACAATTCCTTAACTTTCAAAGGAGACTTGTAATGTCTTCTATCTTTTGATGACTTTCTTTACAAAGTTTCTTCTTGACTTGTGATGAGAAGTTGTGGATGATGTCAAGGAAAGTATTTTGAAAAAGGAAGCACTCAAAAAGTTGAATATTGAGGAAGTTATACCCTTCTAATCATAGAATCAAGAACTTGTCCAATTAGGTCTATCTTCTTGAATCAACTTTGAACTTTTCTTGCATAATAAAGCATGAGGGGGTACATATGACCATGAAATGATATTCTCTTGAAGCACACTTGATTGTAAGGTTCATAGAAGATTGAGGATCATAGCTTGATTGTGTCAACATTTGAGCTAAATTGTTTATGTTTCAATCTGCTTTTTAGAAGCAATATCTTGCAAACATTCCATTTGTAAATCTGCTGAGATTTGTATTCCTCAAGTGACTAGGTTGTTAGTCTGTATACTTGAGAGGGCTAATGTGTATTTCTAGACTCTTAGAGGTTGTTTGTAATCTTTCAAGATTAGTGGATTAAGTCATTTTCTAAGACGAAATCACCTTGAATGGTTGGCATAATTAATCTCTTCTAGGTTGAACCTGGATGACTGAAAGTGTTCTTTTTCTTCTCGCTTTTTAACTATCTCTCTAAACATTTAAAACCTTTTTTGATAAAGAATTAAAGTTTAGCAAACCTAATTAAAACCCCCTTCTTGCGTTGTTAAATTATTTTGGTAATTTTAATTCACTGTTGTTAAAATTAATTGGTACAGTATAATCACATAAATAATATTTTAATATTTAATGAATTAAAATGACGTGGAATAAATTTTACATGCAAGCTCAAAACAAATGTGTCATGTCATTAAAAATAGACACCAAATAAAAAGGGGGACCAAAATTCACTTGAAAACTTTAAAAAGGGACTAAAATTGTTGTTTTTAAAGTGGGGGACCAAAATCAAAAAAGTGATAAATAGGAAAACCAAAGTTGCAATTAAGTCTTTTTATTTTTATTTTTCAAAAGTTCACATTTTCCTATTTTAACAAGTACAACATTTACTTATATGCAAAAAATTGTCACTAACACATTTATTAATTTAAAAAATGTTATTTTTTAAATTTGTAAATATTATATACGAATATAAGTATAAAGTAAACAATTGAAATGTTATAGCCAAGTGGTCAGTGTTGTACCCCAATTTTTGACCACTGAGATCCCTCCATAGCTAATACATTAGGATCATCATAATCATCATGCATTTATCATTTGTTAACCCAAAATACAAAAAAATTATTGTTTGTTGCTTGTGTCCTAAGACAGGAGACTGATCAAGAGGAAGCTGAGCAAATTAGGGTTTGAGACCCACAGAGAAATTCAACATTATTCTATGATTCAAAGGATTCCCTAATCAATATCATAGTCCAGGGATGGTTCAATGCAAGAACAATCACCTTCAATTTCACCAGAGGCTCCAATTAGGGTTTTCGACCTAATTCCACTAGAGGGTTGACTTTTAATCAAGACATGGTTCCAAGACTCAAACTATGATTCAAGGGCATCCAAATCAACATTATAGTCCATTAATATCATTCATTTGAAGAGGAGAGCTTGATTCATTTGAAAATCACAAAACTGAAGTTCATCTGGAAAAAGTAAACTGTGCAAGTCAATCTTTGACTTTTGAGAAAAATGGTCAACTATGGACTTTTAAGGATCCAAATCATCATCATATGGATATTGAAGATATTTTATCAAAGAAAATTCAAAGAATTCATCAAGAATCAAAAAGTCAACAAAAGTCAAAATTAGGGTTTTGAGTGATTTTTAACCGAATTTTGGGAACTCCAAATTTTTCCTACAAACTCAAAAATCTCCAAACATGAAAGTTGTAGATCTTGTCAAAAGAAAACAACTCATCACAATGCAACTTTTGGCTAAAAGTGATTCTTTTGATCGATTTTGGATTAAGAAGGTTTATGTTCAAAAAACTTAAAAAAATTCTAAGTGTTTTCACCTAGTTTTTTCTTAACTTTATGGCCTTTTTTCTCCAAGATCCAAAAAGAGTTTGAGAAAACTTTCAACAAGTGAATTGAAGTATGTAGAAGGGCTTTCCAAAGAGATAAGTAGCATGAAAATACATGGTTTGATCAATGAGATATGATTTTGTGAAGAAGGCACCATGAACACTTGAATTCAAGAATGAAGATGAAGAAGTTATGAACCAAAACCATTTCAAATGCAAAGATTCCTTTCTTGTAGCCCATATAACTTGTTTAAAGCACCATAATAAGAAGATTAGACTTGCTTTTGAGATATAATCCAAGTGTTTTAGACATTATCCAAGTGATCATTCCATAAATGGCATAAAGATCACACTTCCATTTTGATAAAGAGGCTTTAAAGTCTACTCTCCTTGAGCCTCTCCCATGTCTCCTCTGCACCAAAAGCAAATTAAACATCACAAGCAACCTCTCCAAACTCATAATAAAGTCATGGAAGCATGCTTGAACTTGCACCTTGCCATTGGAACTCCAATTTTCACATAACTTCACAAATAAGCAAGGTGGTACAAGGGTCACATGTGAGCTTCAAACTTCTGAATTTTTTCCCTCCACAAACCCTAAATCTTGCCTATATATAGAGGGCATCACTCCCTTGATCCATTACACCAGAATTCTCCAAGTCACTACCTCACTTGAAACTCTCATTTTTTCAATCTTTCCATTTTCATAGTGATTTTGAGTTCCACAAATTCTGGGTGTCAACCAAAGGTTTAGACAACTTCTAAATATCATTTAGAAGGTGTCTATATCTTTCTTAACCTCTCAAAGGTCCCTTAACCAAAAATCCATTTTTTACCTCCATTAAAGCTTCATTTAAGCTCATCACTAGTCAAAATCCAAACCAAATTAGCCTTTCCAATAGTTTCTATTAATCATATAGAAGCTATCCATAACCTCCAAACATTTACCAAAGGCCCCAAACAGAAAATCACTCTTCAAACCTCCATTAAAGAACACCTTTGAACCAAACTTGGCATTTTCAATTTGGCTCGTGCGTTTTCAGTTTCTTTGTGTTAGATACCTTCTATATCACATATAGAAGCTATTCAAACACCTATTTTGGATTTGTAACATCTAGAACATGGATTTCTAGACATAACTTTTCTTGCTTGTAGGTGGTATCGGGTTTGAAGAAGGAGCAGTGATCAATCCAGTTTAGCTGCCCAAAAAGCTTCCTTGGACATCACTAAAGGATTCCAGATTGAATTGGCAGCCTAGAAAAATCTCCAATCAAGGGTTTGATCCCCACTTTCAGAGGTACTGGGCTTAAACTTGAGCTTTCTTATTTGATCATCATTTTGATTGCTTCTTGATACCATTCTGTTAGGAATAATATGAGGACTAAAAGCCCTAAGCTTTTAGGGCCTGATTGTTAGAATTGAGCATTTAATTCAAAAATTTGTTTTTAGAGTTCATCACTGATTTTCAGAAATTCATATGTTTGAATGTGTTTTAATTGTTGTTAATTACATGTTTGAATTCGTGAGGTTATGTTGATCATTTTAGGGTCTTATTTTGTTAAAAATGATTGAGTTTGAGTGATGTTCAAAATTGGCGCCATTGTTATTTTGTTGTTGTTCACGTTGCTGAGTTGAAGAAGATGAAGTGGAAATTTGAAACTTTATTAACTTTGTTTATTTTATATTGAGTGGTAGTTGTGTTATGAACGACTAAATCGTTCAACTTAGTTGGTTAAGTGTGTTCAAGTGTTGCGCGTGCCTAAGGTCTGGGGTTGGAATTCCCCTCGCCCCAGACCTTTTGTTTTATTTTTTTCTCCATATTTTCACTCTTTGATTAAGTGTTAAGTTAAACTGAATGGGCTCTATGATCAACGACACGCGGGTGGCCCAGTGGCTACTGTTTTGTGTTGCAATGGAGAGGGCATGGGTTCAAACCTTTCCAAAGACAAAACCTTCTTTTTTAATAACTTTTTTTTTTAAGTTTTCTATTAAACTTCAAAAAATCCTTAAAAATAGTAGATTTAATATTTTTAACCCCTTCTTTTTTGTGTGATTTATTTACTTTCTTTATTTTTATACCATGTTAAAAAATACCAAAAATATTTAATATTACTTTATTTAAAAAATTAATCCAAAAACATGTCTTTTTATGTTTAAAAATCAATTAAAAATTGTTTTGTTTTGATTATTTCTTTCATATAACTTTCTGAATGTTTTGTGAATATTTGTTTAAGGTTAGAATAGGATTTCTTTGACTTCATTATGTACCCTTAGACCATTTCTCTTAAAGAAATTGGTATTTAACGATTAAAATCAATTAGGTTTAGGTGTTTATGTGAAAACCCTAACTTGAAACCCTAATTCAAAAACCCTAGGTTTAAAACCCTAATCCAAAAACATGCTGATCTTTGTTTATCCATGATTAATTAAGTTTTTTATCTTGTACATACTTGTTTATTTAATCCTTTTTTTGTATTTAATTGTTATTTTAACTATTATCTTATTAATTTCTCTTATATATTGTTTATTTAACCCTATGTTTATGCATCATGCTAACTATTCATCATTCATACATGAGTTTGAATCCAAGGGTTTAGATACATCCATATCTCTTATTTGTTGATTATCATACTCACTTGTTTATTCTTGTGCCACATGATATCACACACACACACACACACACACATACACACACACACACACACACACATGAGGTGTTCATTGTTAATTGCTTAAGTTCGCTGTTTTGTCCAAAAGGATGGGAATGATATTGACTAAGTTGTCAAAGGTACTCAAACTCTTTTCCAATCTCTTTTATTTTTAAGTTAAGTATTTTTAAGCTTTTCACTTGTTTTATAGTTTAGTATTGTTAAAGCTTAACCAAACCCTTTTGTTTTCAAACCTTGGTACAAAGAATAGAATTATTTCCGGTGAAACTATTCTTAGTCCGTTGACCTTTGTATTGTTAAAGCTAGGTCTTTGGTTTTAAAACCTTGGTGTTAAGAGAAGAATTATTCCCAGTGAAACTTTTTCTAACCCATTGACCTTGTATTTTAAAGCTTGGTCCCTTTTTGTTTTAAAATTGTTAAGTATTTTAAAGCTTAACCTTTTAAACTTATTAGGAATTTTAAAGCCTAATCCCCTTTTAAACTTGTTAAGTATTTTAAAGCTTAACCCTCTTTTAAAAACTTGAGAGTATTTTAAAGCTCACACACCAAAAAGATTTTGCCCACTTTGGCCCCCTTTTTTCCTTTTAAGAGGAACTACAGAAGCTTTGACTTCACTATTGTTAAAGGAGTATGTAGGCCTAAGACGCGATGTCTTATCGAACTCACTTTCTAAAACTTCTCTTCCCATCCCTACCCTCTATTTCAAACAAGTTTTTCACATAGGATTTTCAAAAAGGTATGTATAAACAAAGACAATAACATAAAACAAAGAGGTTCCCATGGAGTACCATGGATATGGGGGATGCTTAAAACCTTCCTCTTGTATAACAAACCCCCCGTAGCCAGTCTCTGATAAATTTATTAGTTTTGATTTTAAAAACTTCTGTGGGTTTTATTCGCTCTTTCACCCATTCCTTTTGGAAACAATAAAGCGCGGTGGAGACTCGGTTTAAAAATGAGCTAAGTCTTTCCCATGACTTTAATTTCACCAATTTCATCGCTACAATCAGGTGCTTAATCACTGAAGCTGTCACAAGTTCGGTGACTAAACATCGATCACTAAATTGTCTAGCATTTTTTCAAATGAAAATGGATAGTTCATTTATTGGTCGCTAAATGTTATAATGACTAATTTATAAATCATTTCTGTCTCTAATTCAGTCACTAAACATGAAGTTTATAGTAGTGAATTCTCAAGTTAATGAGAAAAAGGAAGAGTTCTTCATGATACGACACGAGTTCAATACATCCAATGTTTAATTAATCATTTTGTATTATTATGAGAACGAGTTCAACACATAATATTAGAAACAGTTCTTCTATCACTAAAAATTTAATTAAAATTTATAGTTTCTATAGTATTGTCAAAAGAAAAATGAATACAAATACAATTCTTAAACTACTTTTTTCCAAACTTTAGTTTATCACGTTGTTTTTAAAAAAATTAAACTGTTGGATTATATAATTTTTATATTAGAAAAATATTTAACACTAATTAATTTGTTAAATCTTAACAATTTTTACTTATCCTCTATAGAAAATTGATAATATGTCGTATAAGCTTAAATCAACTATAAAATATCAATATTGTTAGACAGGTATCTATTTCAAATTCAACTCCAGATCTCATAGTCTGATTTCAACCATTCATTATCACGACTTCCTCATAATTTTTATTAAAAAATATTAAATTTATAATAAATTTAAAAGTTATCCTCTAAAATAATGATATGTGTATATTATTATATTTGTTTTCCAAATTTTTAGTAATAAATAGCACTACTCTTGATAAATATTAAAAAAAAAACATATATTTATCACTAATACATAAAAAACACTAATACAGAAAATAAATACTAAACTAATATTTTTTTCATAACAACTTGGTGCATGTAGGGGTGGCAAAATAGACAGTGGCCCACTGAGCCGGTCCGCGCACCAACTAAAAAATGGCGGGTTGGGTTAAGATTTTAGGCCCGCCGCTCGCCAAAGTCCGCCCCGCCAAAACCCGCCGCCCATCATAGCCCGTCCCTCAATGCCCGCCACCCGCCAAAGCCCGCCGCCCGCCAACCCGCCTTCTTGGCGGGACGGGCATGATTTTATGCCATTTCACTTGGCGGGCATGCCGCCCCGCTCGTTTTTTGACGAATTTAAGCGAGGCGAGCGCCGGACGAGGCGGGCGGCCCGTTTTGCCACCCCTAGGTGTATGTATTCCAAACATTGATAAGTATAATTATTTAATAGTTGAAAGTATCTAACTATTTTATAAAAATAAATCTTATATTATTTATATTGTTTATTTTAATATGCCAATTAATATTTATATTAGATTTTAATCAATAACATATATAATTTATTTTATATTTTACTAAGGTTTTTCTAATTATATTTTTTATAACACTCTCGTGCAATCACACGAGTATTTTTTTAGTATTCATATATAATATTTATAAATTTATAAAATAACATTTTATAAATTAGTCTTTTTCTATGCGCCAATATTTTTATATAAGTGTTTTATTTGCTGAAACAAGACATTTGAAATTTTGACTTAAAAAAATATTGAAGGAATTAAAATACTAAAAAAATAAAGGAGAAAATTGTGAGGAAATAGTAAGATTTAATAAGGGAGAAACAAAAAATGTTAGTGACCAAAATTTCAGCCGTTAATATTTTTTTAAAAATTAATTTTATATATAAATCTCTTTTGAGATTGGATATTACAGTCATAGTTATGATTGTTAATTCGGTGGTTAATTTTATTACATGACCGATTTAGTGACGTTCAATTTTTATGAACATGATGTCAAAATTCAGTGGTTATAGTGATTGAAATTTTTAAATCTCTAATTCGATAACTGCAAGCAAATTTTCTTTAGTGTGGAGGCGATCTCTTTATAAAATCCTTGTTCAATGAATATTATATTTCTTTCTCCCGTAAACACTCATCTTCTTTCTTTAGCTATTTTTTCTTTAACATGGCGAGGATACCTAATCAGACCCAAAAAACAAAGCTAGTGGGGCTATCACTATTCCTTATCATGGATCAAGCAAGATTTTTCTAATCGTGGGATAGAGATGACCACAATCCCTCGAGTCACGTATCCTTTACGTGTAACTGCAAAGATTAATTTTTCGGGTTGGGAAATATTAAGAGAGAGAAAGACCACGTTTAAAAAAAAAATAATATTTTGATTTTTTTTTAATAATTTTTGTTTGAGACAAAAATTTGTCGTATAGTTTAATGAGGGACAAAAATTCATGTTTTTTTTTTAAATCTTGCCATCTGTCTTTTTCAATTCCATGATTAATTTCTGCAGCAAATATGATACTCCCTCTATCCCAAATTATAAGAGAAATTCTTTTTTTTGATTCATTGAATAATTAATGTATCTGGTCTATATACAGATCATATACATTAATTATTCAATGAATCTAAAAAGTAAATTTCTCTTATAATTTGGTACAGAGGGAGTACAAAATAGTGGTATTGTCCTGTTACTCGTTTTTTAGTAAATTTATGCACCTACAAATATTTTTATTCAAACATGTTTAGTAAATTTAATGCACATAAGATTATTTATATTCAAACATTCAAAGACAAAGAAATCCCATAAAGAGTATTTATATTCAAACATTCAAAGACATACAAATCCCAAAGGTATCATTGAAAATAACTCTTAATTAATTAGGAGGAGTCTCTATTTTTTATTTTAATGAAAAGATAAAAAAAGCATAATGATAATTATTTTTTGGGTGGATCATATAACTTATCGCCACATTTGCATTTCCATATTTCCGCATTTGGTGGCACTGACACAAGGATAGGATTGCAAGGACTACAATTGCCACAACTGTCTTTGCAACTTGGAGGATGTGACCCAATTTTACTAAAAACCTTTCTTGACAACAAATCCTTGAACTCGTCGGATTTGATTTGCGGCACAAGCTTCTCTTCAATTTTCTCAATATGCTAAAAAAACATAACAGTTAACTATAAATTATTAATAAGTTAATACAACTACAATCATCATTTTTATCAAATGTACTACAAAAGTTTTTATTTACAAATATTAGGAATTTACTATAATTTAATAATAATTATTTATGTTTTAACCAATTTTTTAAAAACTGGATTGAATCGGCTGGTTGAACCTGTTCAACCTCGAACCGTTATCTAGTCCGGTTCGGTTTGAACCAACAAGTCGTTATGTCTATAAAATTGGAATAAAATCTTTTCAATCGCAAAAAACTAATATAACCTTAAAATCGAGATCGGTTTTAATGAATCAATCGGTTCAAAAAATCAAAAAAAAAATTAATCTTTTACTTCTCTTGTTTTTTTATTAATTCTAAAAATAATTAATTATAACAAACATTTAAAATTGAATGGATGGAAAATAATGACTAAAATTGAAAGACGCGAAGATAATACAAATGTAAACAGAAAAAGAAGAAATAATGTAGTGTTTGTGGACATGAGATAAGTGATGTTTGGTTTTGGAAGAGATGAAAAAAATTATACTGATAAAGAACTTGTGCCTTTGAGTGAAGGAATTAGGACAATATATAAATATTGATCCTGAACTAATTTTTTATTTGTTATCGCGCCTTACATTTCATTCTTTTTTTTTTTAAGCTTGTTTATTAGTAATATATTTATTTGAGAATTTTATTTTATAAATTATAATATAAATTAATTTATTAAGACATTTAATAATTTATTTACTTTATCTTTTTAGTTAAATAAAATATATGGTTTAACCACAGTTAAATCAATTGAACATTGACCCATATATTTTAACAATTCATTCTCTAATTCGATTTTTAAAACATTGGTTTTAACTTGAAACAATATCAAATAATAATATAGGTTATAAAAATTAAAAAAACATATAAATTGTGATATAGTAGTAAGGAGGATGATGCTATACCTGAATATCTATCTCATTTTTGGAAGTCATGGAACGTCTAACTTCTACAATAATAAATATTAGGTGTTAATAAAATGAAGATGTAATATAAATATAATATTTAATAAATAAACATATAATTTGTTAGTAAAACCAGAAATCAATATAAAATGAATTTTTTAATGTTTTTTTAATGCATAACAACCATTTATAAATGTTATTTTTCGGACAATTTAATTTAAAACTGAATATTAAAGAAAAAAATTAATGATTATAATTGAAACAATATAAAATATATTTATATTTTAAAAACCGGACCGGACTGGGCGGTCAAACTTAGAACCGGCCTGGTAACCGATCTGGTTCAATAGTTGGATCGAGAATGTCATTGAACCAGTGTGAACAGTCAAAACCGGTGTAAACCGCTAAAACCGGCGATTTTTGTGAACCGGCGGTTTAAATGTACTTTTTTTATTTAAAAAAATTAAAACAATGTCGTTTTGACCATTTCAATAAAAAATTAAAATAAAAAAAAAATTGTTGCAGATGCGGTTGATTTTGTTACCGATGATTTTGATATTGAAGAAGGAGATCCCAACATTGAAACAATTTTTTTTTATATTAAATTTAGTAGACAAAGAAATTATTTTGTTATAAATTATTCAATTAGATTATGTTGCGATTAAATTTTTATTTTCAATTATATTTTATAATTATGTACTATTTTATTGTGTATGATACCTATGTGTAAAATTCGAATTTAAATTATGAACTTATGAGTTTATTTATAATATGATATTTTCAAAAATTTAAGTGCTAGTTATATTTTGTAGAAACTGAATCGTCCGGTTCGACAGATTTTGTACCTATATAATTTTGTTATAACTACCGGTCTATTCAACCGAGTTATCCGGTTTAACCCAGTTTAATCATGCGGTTCGACCAGTAACTCAGTGGTTCGACCAATAAACCAGTGATTCAATACTGTCCGCTCCAGTTTTAAAACACTGACTTTAATCTTTAATTAAAAATAATGTTTAATTTAAAATGGCATTATTAGTTAAGAAGAAATAGAGAAGTATAATATCAAAGAGTTGATACCTCTTGATGTAATGGATGAGGCAATAATAGAACTGAAGATCACTGACAACAAGAAAAATGTGACAAAATAAAGCTGGGTTTTGTTCATTAACATTGTAAAAGTACTAAACACTGCTCTTGTTTTTTGTTGTTGAAAAAACGGAATCACTACATTTATATATGAAAACATTATGTTATAAAATGAGAACATTGTTTGGGCATTGATGTGACATTGACTAAAAATTTCTTATTTTGACTTTCTAGAACATGAATATATTTACTGTGAATTTCATTTTTTTAACTTTATACAAAATAAAAATATTGACTATGAGATTCTTTCAGTCAAATCTTTATCTTTGAACAGAGTTAAATATTATGATAACTAATTATATGAATAATTTATCATTATCTTGAAGATAGAATATACAAAATAATTTTATTATGATGCTTAAAAATTTTGACTCACATATACTCTATATACTCTAGGATAATTTCATTGAGCTTGAGAGAAGTGAAGCCCACAGCCTAAAGAAGTTGAGAAAGGTCAATTGAAGTATCGGGCTGACTCGACCTTGAATTTCTCGACTGTAACTTGAGTCGTCTGATCCCAATCCATGCCTATCACTTAGCCATCTATCCATCTTACGTGGAAAAAGATGATTTATAAAAGAAAGCTATTTTGGTCTCTTAGTAAAATAGGAAATTGTCCCTCTAAATTAGGAGTACTGCAATAAATAACATTTTTTATGACGAATATTTCACCCCGAACATGCTAAAAATCGGGAGTATAGGTCATGAGAGCGTCATGCTTGATCAAAAAAAAATTAAACAACCTTTTCCTCAGTTTTAAGAAAACAGACGTAACATATCTATAAGTGAGCGTCATATTTAATCCATAAAAAAATAATAAATCTATCCCCCTAATTTTTTTTGTGTAAACCGAGGGAATATAGCTATAAGGGATATCACTTCGATTCCCTATCACAGTATTTAAAGTTTGTTTCAATAATTTCTCACTTGGCGTCTTTCTAGCTTAACTTTTTTTTAGTTATTTTTTCCTTTTTTTCTTTGTTAATTATTAATTCTCAAAATATTTGTTATCAATAAAAAAGAATATGCAATAATAGGAAAGGAAATATTTCATTGATAATCAATTACGGATTTAAAAAAATAGGACAACAGAGAACCATTCCACATATTTAAACTTCTGACTCCACTCAACTTCAATAGTATTCCTATTAACTATCTCTAATTGGGAGAAAAGTTCAAAATGAACTCTTCCATATGGTATGAGGAAAGTTATTTCCTCCTGAGAGATGCTTATCATTTCCTTTAAGAAGTTAAAAATGGTAAAAGAAAGATTTACTCTTACGTTGTAGGTAAGAAAGTACAAAAGATGTTTGTCATGTCAAGTAAGTGTTTACAGTTGTTTCTCTCTTGGACGAAGATTTGATGCTAGAAGTTGATACCAAACTTTTGCAATTTGAAGTAGAGTAGTAGAATTGTTGAGCTTATCGTTGTTAGCATAAATTAGGAAAAGATGGGTTGAGTAGACATTGTTGGATTTATAATGTTCAACATAACTACCTTTCTCTTCACTGACTTAGCATCATGACCAGATGGCACAACGGAGGCATTTAACGAGAACTCTTTAAATAGATAAGTGTAGACGGATCCATGAAGAATGTCAAAGTAACCATTCAACTTTTGTTTAGAAATAGCTTTCCTTAGAACAAAACCTTTATCTTTCAAGTCATCGAAATCAACAAAATTTCCATGAATAACATACAAAATATTTTCATCAATGTTTGAGTAAAATAAAAGACTCTAAAATGAAGTTTGATGACACAAAGAGTTAGAAATGAGACGTTGAAAATAGGAATAATGTTTGAATAGTGGAGAATAGGAAGCTCAAACACCGCCTTGAAAATCCAAAAGATACATTACATTTTGAATATGGATGATCATTACTATTCCAGTATTATGATTCCAATGTGCGCCATGTTTTAGAAATAAAACCACGTCTTACCTCATATTTTATCATAACCGAGGGGAAAAACAATTCATGAATCTTTCTTTTTATTATATTTTTTATTTGTAAACTAAATGATCTATCTTGTCAATTTTCTTAACAACTGAGGGATAAAATATCAATTTTACTATAAAAGCACTGTTTAAACAGATTTTACCTTAATCCTAACCTATACGCATCATTCTTTGAGATTGATTGCAAAATAATAAAAGGCAAAATAGCCTTTTTAGTCCCTTAACTTTACCTCGGGGTTCATTTTAGTCCCTTAATTTTTAGAAAGACCAATGTAGTCCCTTATATCTTCTAAGAGAGTCATTTATGTCCTTTCTGGCTAATTTTTACAAACGGCTGTCTAATTTTTACAAACGGCGATGTGGCGTACTTGACATATAACGTGGCATCTCTATCACCAAGTCATATAAAATCCTAAAAAAATTACAAAATATTTTCCTTAGCCAAGATTCGAACATGAAACAGTCTACTTACTTACAAATGGAATTTCCACTGGACCACTTATCCAACTTTGTTTCAACTTACAAATCAAATATATTTATACTTATATTATCTCTAAATAGTCCATTTAAATACTCATCACTTTATCTGGTACGCAATTCTTCCCACCTCCAAGATCCTAAAGACTCAACGTAACACTCTTTCTATCTCTATATATTATCTATTTCAATAATAATTTTACCATCAAGTATGTTAATTTTATGGATCAATGTTAATTTCTATGTCAAATTTTGATTACCATTATTATGAGATTTGAAGTAGCAGTATACTAAGCTACTAGCTATAGAGTACTATACTTGTGTGTTTTCACAAATGATTACATGGATGATGATTCACTACTAGAAATACTCAATTTTCCTGCGGAATTACCTGCGGATTTTAGCTAAATTTCCGCAGGAAACACATTTCCTGCGGATTTTCCCGCGGTTCTTTGTCCCCAGCTAAAACCTTCGTGGGTAATATTTTCGGCAGGAAATTCCGCAGGAAAATTTGCAGGTAAATCCGCAGGAAAATTCCGCAGGTAAATCCGCAGGTAGTTTCTAACTCAAATTGAATAATTTTTTATTTAAATAATTGATAAAGATTATAAATTATTTATAAAATAAAATTATAATTTAAAATGTTTTGAATTTTAATAAGACAAATTCAAATTCATAGAACAAAATACTATAAAATTTGCAACAAAGTTACTACATAGTCACATTATTAAAAATGAAAAGTATAATCTATCATTACATTTAGTATTAAATTTCAATCCATCCCTAGTTTTCTATGAAAAATGAATTTCAATCCTTTTAGAACAAAACTGAACTATCCCTTAATTTTTTAAGCTAGGCTGTAGAATTTGTCATTATTATATATAATCAGGCTTCTAGTTAAAATAAAAGAAATTAGTAACCGTACGTCTTTATATTATATTGTTCTTACTCAAATCATGTTATAGATAAGCCACAATAGTACAAACTAAGCTTTCCTCAAATAAATTGATACGAAAATTGGACACAAGATGAAAATTGCTTTATTAGAATCCCAAATTTCCACATCTTGCATCATACTCCATAGAACTTTTTATCGCATATTACCCTCTCGCAAAACATCAATCATATTGTAGATTCTCTTGGAATCCTTTGCTTCAATCTGCATACAACAAATATAATTATAGTAAGAGATTAATTGTTATATACCGACGGTGGAAATAGAGGAAGTTGTCTTAAATTTTGAGCACCTTTTTAGCAAGAAATAGTACAGCATCTGGAACTCCCACCATAGGTGATGTCAAATGATACATATGAAAGGCATGACCCGATAAATACTACTCTGGAACTCCCACCATTTCAACTTGATGCTCAGGGTCCCTGATTAATTGTATCTAACAAAATTCATGGAAAGAAAGGGAAACTCCAGTAAGAATCTGTGGTTCTTTTAATATAGAAAGAAGAATGGGAAACTATGTTGTACCAAAATGAACCGTGCAATGTGATCTAACGCACCTGATCCATATCGAAAGAGACCCCCCAACTTATTGAAGCAAGATATCACAGCCTTGGCAGTTTCAGACGCGTCAACTTTGTTTGCTTGATGAGACTCTAATACCTACAATCTTGGAAGAATGCATCAGATTATAATATTGCATTGAACAAAAGCTTTATTAAAGGATGAGAACCAAAAAAATTGATGAATTCATGAAACCTAATGTTACTTTTAGCAACATGAGAGTTTAACAGAGAATTTATACAGGAAGATTTGCTTCTGTAATAAGTAAGGTAATAATTTAAACGTAAATGCAATTTATCTTTCCAATCACAATCCATGGGACTGTACTCTCTAAAACAATTTCTGCAAAGTTAGTTGTCAATCCTACTTCAACATCCTGCAAATTTTATTGGTTTTTTTGGTTTCTATATTATTATCGTCAAACAGCTGTAATGGAAAATTGGAAACTGGACTTAAATTCATAGAAAACACAATTTCACAGCCAATGAAAGCAACACCAGTCACCAAGTAACAACTGAAGCTATAAACAGTATAAAATGGAATCAAAAGAGCACTAACAAAGAGCACTAACAGTATATTGAAAAAGGAGGGTTAGATGATGCTGCTAACACTCCTTGAGAAGACAAATGCTTGGAAGAGAATTACCATGGAGGAAGAGTCGGTATTTGTAATCAACGCTTCAAGATGTCAAGTTGCCGCCACTTGTTAGAGGATTGCTTGGCTAGTTTCTCAATGTCACTTAACTCCCCATCTCCTAATTTTTCCTCAATTTTCAATTCTAATTCTCATTTCATTTCTTTGCTACAAAAAATTGCATCAGCAAGTAGTTTTGTTTTTCTGTACACCAAAATGGCAGATCACTCTGTACATAAATGAACAAGTGTGCTCTGCACCCCACCAAAACAAACCCAAAAACTAAAGCCGGTAGAAACACGAAATACTCCAGCAGAAACAACAACTTGGCTGAAAAACAATAAAAAAACTGAATCAGGTAAACAAGTCAGCTAACCAAACAATAGAAAGGCATTCACTTGTTATCACTTACTTGTTATACCCGCCAATAGTTGCACTTCCTCGAGAAGTTCAAAAATATGTAAAAGTTGGAGACCTAACATTGCCTGCTGGAGTGCAATTTTTCTTGCCGGCACTTTTAGTTCACCGCGACACAAAGCTATGGGGTGATGATGCTAATGTGTTCAATCCATAAAGATTTTCTGAGGGTCCTCTAAAAGCAACCAATGGAAGGAAGTCGTTTTTCCCATTTGGAGGGCGTCCAAGACTTTGCATTTGACGAAACGGTAATAACGACGATAATTCTATGCTAATAGCATTTTATCGAATACCTTGTGAGCAAGATTGAAAGCTGCATTTTCTTCTCCTCGTCGCTTCAACCGCTAAGCATTCCTCCATTCTCAGCTTTATGATATCGTATGCCTGCTCTAACTTTAACTCAAACTGAAATTTATATTGAAATCGAATCACAATCAGTTGTAGCATAACACGTAATGGAGTAAAAACCGTAAAAATGCAAAGAATCACGAAGCAAAACTAACCTGCTCTGAGTTGAAATTTCGAGCGCAAACAGACTCTGAACCCTAACGTGAATCGAATCCTGAATCGTTAACAATTCAAATCAGTTCTGAAATCCAAATCCAACCAATTTGAGACCAACAGAATCTACGTCGTAATTGTTGTTGTTGCGTAAGAATTGAGAGGGAGAGAGCATGAGTTTGAGAGTGTGTCGCACAAGAGAAACCGAGAAAGCTTGAGCCGATGCGCGTGAGAAAAAGTGCTTCTCCGCTGAAGCGCTTCTGAACAAGTTGTGTTTGCTCTCACCGAAGAAGCATTTTTAGGTCACTAATAAGTATCTATCTTAATCTTTCTTTCTATTTATCTTTTTTTAATTTTATTTTTTAAAATTTTATATCTATTATAGAAATAGACCAAATTATATTTATTATATACAACTATAAAAATACAAAACAAATGAATAACTATTTATTTTTCTTCAAAATAAATTAGTAAATCAAATTATCAATTATATAATTTTAAGCACACCTAAAAACTAAAAGAGAAATTACAAAATTTCAAAATATTTTAGTTATTTATTTACTAACTCTTTATTTATAAAAATTAATTTTAATATGAACATCTGAATCTAAATAGAATAATATGAGAAAGTAGTCTCTTAACTTTAATTGGTAATAATATATTAATAAATTTTTTTCCATGCTTCAATAAAATAGTAAAAATAATTTATAAAATTAAAATTATTTAATAATATTTTAACTATAGTCAAATATAAATTCATATAACACATTAATTTCTAAAATTAAAACTTTATAATAAAGAGAACCAATATAATTCACTATAAAATAAAATGTATATTAAATAAATGAGATTAAATTTAAATTTAAAATAATTTTAAATCAGCGAGAATTATAAAGGTCCCAAACAATGTAAAAGTTAAAAACTCAAAGTAAAATTTCACTACATACCGATGAATTAATAAATTTAAAAATAAATCATAAGACAACAAATTCACACAAATCACCTAAGTTTATAATCAATCTAACTTAAAATTAACAAAACAATCAAGATAAATTAGGGAAAGAGTAGGGTTGCTCCCTACTTTTTCTCCCCAACTTTACACATACACACTAATTCACTTATAATTAATAAATATTTTTACACTAAATAATTATAAAAAATATTAATTCAAAATAAAAAATTAAACATAAAAGTATTTTTATATTGATCAATAAAATAAAAATATTAAGAAAAAAATATATACACATATATTAGCTATTATTTAATTCCAACCAAAAATAGGAAAAATAATTTATAAGGAAAGTTTTTTATATATAATTGTAAAATTAAAAAAAAAAATTACAATTATTTTTAGAAAAATTTGAATATGCCAAATTTGCAGCAAAATCCGCAGGAAACTTTCCTGCGAAATTACCTGCGGATTTCTGTATTATGGTTTAATTTTATAGTGATAGAATTCCGCAGCAAAATCCGCAGGAACATTTCTTGCGAAATTACCTGCGGATTGTTTAATAAAGTTAGCTATTTTGTTCAAAATACTTATTCCGCAGTAAAATCCGCAGGTATTCCTGCGGAATTTTCTGCCAACTCCACATCCGCAGGAAAATTTTTATATTTATTAGTGTCGCAGGAAAATCCGCAGGTAAACCTGCAGAAAATTTTCCGCAGGAAATTCCGCAGGTAAATTGAGTATATCTAGTAGTGATTATTCAGTGTGCATGAAATAAAAAGGTGCTGGAAGAATGTTTAATTTGTTTTGTCCATTGCAAATTGCTCATTCAATGATGTTCCTCATTTAATTATTGAGAGTGATGATAAAGATGTGATTGCTGCTATCAACTCTCTCTTAACTATGGCAAATAAGGTAGAAGTAGTTATGTATAATCCTTGTCTTATACATGTCCCATGATTTCTATGATACTAGTTTTTAAAATTTAACAAGAATAATAAACTTTAATTAGTTAAGTATTCTATCTCCTGTTCTTGTCGGTTAAAAATTTTAAACCAGAAATATTCTTATAGAAAAATAATGATCCATTAAGTTGAATTGAATTGAATTAACGAGCCTGAAGTGAGAAGCATGAGGAAGCAAAATATAACATAAAAAATTGCATACCAGCCATGAAAATATTAAGAGGTCATGGATATGGATTGAAAAATTGCGTACCAACCATGAAAGCATTAAGAGGTCATGGATATGGATTGCGTCTCCGGTGTGTACCTTGTTGCATGATTTCTGGGGATACGGATATGGATTGGAGGAATTGCGTACCAGCCATGAAAGCATTAAGATGTGCTGGATAAAGTGACGAGTATTCAAATGTACCTGTTCAGAAATAATACAAGTATAAATATGTATGACTTGTAAATTTACACAGTGTTCGTTAAGTGGCCTGTTGGTAATTTGTGTTGTATGTGACGAGAGTGTGCTTGGTTCAATTCCAAGCTGGAGAAATATTTTGGAATTTTTTTAGAATTTTATATAACCTTGGTGATGGAGATATGCCACGTCATACGCCACACATACAAAAATTGACGCCGTTTGTAAAATTCAGACGGAAAGGACATAAATGACTCTCTTAGGGTGTGTTTGGTTCGAGGTAGAGCGAGGGAAGGGGAGGGGAGGGGAGGGAATATTTAAAATGAAATGTGTTTGGTTCAATTTTTAGGAGGGGATTGGAGGGGAGGGGAGCAAAATCCCTCCAAATGACACTTTTTGCGTTCCCCCGAATCGGGGGGATTCGGAGGGGAGGGGAGGGGATCTGAGTTTTAATATTAATTTAATTAATATATTTACTAAAATATCCTCAGTTTTATTTTTTTTATTTTAAAAATATTATTTTCTTTCATGCTCCTACTTTTCTTTTTGTAATTTTTTCTCTATTACTTCCATCAACTTATTATAATTATTTTTCACCTTCAAATTATTATTTTTTTATTTAATAAAAATTATTATTGCTATAATTTTTTGTTTTTTATTATAATTTATTTTATATATTCAAAAGTTGTTATCAACGCATAGTTTATTTTGTGTCGAGAGTTATAATACAAATCAAGTGTACTCAATTTTTTTTTTTAATATTATGCGATAAGTTATGACTTTTTAATCACTCAGTTATACAAATATTATTTCCAAGAAAATATTTATAAAATTTTTACAATTGAATATCATATCACTTATATAAAATTACAAGGATAAAATTGTAAATTATTATTAAAATCCCTCCCCTCCCCTCGTGAACCAAACATATTTTTAAACGAAATTCCTTCCCTCCCCTCCCCTCCCCTCCCCTCGTTTAAACCAAACATATATATAATTACAAAAAATCCATCACCTCCCGTCCCCTCCCCTTCCCTCCATTAAAACCCCTCCCCTCCCCTCCCCCTCATTTGAACCAAACAGACCCTTAGAGATATAAAGGACTATATTGGTCTTTTTAAAAATTAAGGGACTAAAATGGACCCCGAGATAAAGTTAAAGGACTAAAAAGGGTATTTTGCCATAATAAAAATACATATTTATGAATTATTCAGATACAATTCATATTTATAGTATTCCTGTACCAAAACATTATCACATTACACAACAAGTAGTACACAAGTATCGTTGCAATCTAACATTTTTATCCCAATAGAGTATTTTTATTAATTTATTCTATACCCCTTACTCGTAAGAGATATAAAAATATTTATAATTATAATTCAACCGAGGGTAACTCTAAACAATTTTACAACAATCCTGACAATTCTAAAATGCTCCAAAAATACTCTAATGACAACTCTTATATAAAAGGGTAACTCTTATGAACCTAATTGGCGAATGGTCTAACTCATGTAATAATAAAACAACTCTAAATGGTCAAATACCTTCAATTTTAAATTTATGGTTTATTAGATTTTACTCTAAACAACTCGAAAGCAACTCTGACAACTCTAATGAAAACTCTAACAAATCTATTGACAACTGTGAGATATTGGATCGAACTCTAGTATGGTCGAAGGGTAGCTTCTTGGTTCGACAGGATTAAGCATGAAGTCGAAGGTTGTTCACATGCTTGTGTCGAAGATGCTAGGGTCGTTAGCATGTTAAATTAGGTTTTAGTGTTTAAACCCTAATTTGTTTAGTTGGCTTGTTTATTAAGTTGGCTTGTGTAATGGGCCTTGTGGAAAAAGCCCATTAGTTAGTATGTTAGGTTTTATTATAAATAACATACTAGTCTCTCATCATTGCTAAGCTGCAAATCTTAATTTAGGGTGAGAGAGGTTATTTGTTATTCTTGTAAACTTGTAATCTTGTTTTAAAAGAAAGTAAAAGAATAGCAGTTATAACCAATTCTTGTGTTCTTCTTACCTTCCTTAATTCCTATTATATTTTGTTTTTGACATCGTTTTTCACAACAAATTGGTGCGGTGAGCATGGAGAAGATGCCGTCAACAAAGTATGAGATTGAAAAGTTCACTGGAGTGAATGATTTCGGTCTGTGGCGCTTGAAGATGAAAGCCCTACTGGTTCGACAGGGTTGTTTGGAAGCGTTGAAGGGAGAGGCAGCCATGAATGCTGCATTAACGGCAGCGGAGAAGACGACTATGATCGAGAAGGAACACAACACAATTTTGTTGAGCCTTGGTGATAAGGTTCTCATACAGGTATCAAAGGAGACGACGACAT
Organism: Vicia villosa; assembly: GCF_029867415.1. Taxonomy (NCBI): domain Eukaryota; kingdom Viridiplantae; phylum Streptophyta; class Magnoliopsida; order Fabales; family Fabaceae; genus Vicia; species Vicia villosa. The sequence continues at coordinate 43,023,723 of NC_081184.1, forward strand.
CAGGGTTATGAGTGAAACTTGAAAGTTTGTATATGACCAAATCGCTGGTAAATCGACTCTACATGAAGCAGGCTTTGTATTCATTCAAGATGGTTGAAGACAAAGTGTTGGCTGAGCAGTTGGATATGTTCAACAAGCTGATTCTTGATCTTTAAAATATTGATGTAAAGATCGATGATGAAGATCAAGCGTTGTTACTATTGTGCGCTTTGCCTCGATCACATGCTCACTTCAAAGAAACTCTCCTGTATGGAAGGGAGTCCCTGACCTTTGAAGAAGTTCAATCAGCCCTATATTCAAAGGACCTGAACGAACGAAAGGAGCATAAACCTTCGACTGTTGGCGAAGGTTTGGCCGTTAAAGGAAAACTCTTACGAAAGGATGGTAAGTTTGACAAGAAGAAGGGCAAAAGCCAGTCGAAGACTTTCAGTGGCGAAGCATCTGGCATTCGATGCTATCATTGTAAGAAGGAGGGTCACACAAGAAAGGTGTGCCCTGAACGCCTGAAAGATCATGGAGGTAAGAATAACGGCAATGCAGCCATTGTTCAAGATGATTTTGAATCATCTGATGTTCTCGTGGTTTCAAGCAGTGACTCGAGAAGAGAGTGGATTATGGATTCAGGTTGCACTTGGCACATGACTCCAAACAAAGACTTGTTCGAGGAATTATGTGATCAAGATGGTGGATCAGTATTGCTGGGAAACAACAAGGCTTGCAAGATTGCAGGTGTTGGATCTGTGAGGTTCAAACTCCATAATGAGTCAATAAGGTTGTTGACTGAAGTCAGATATGTTCCCGATTTGAAGAGAAATCTACTTTCTCTTGGTGAATTCGACAAGAAAGGATATGTTTTCCAATGAGAGAAAAGTATCCTAAGAGTCATGAAGGGTTCGAAGGAAGTCTTGAGAGGCGTGAAGAAACAAGGATTGTATACCCTTGAGTCTGAAGTTGTAAGTGGTTCGACAAATGTTGCATCCATGAAACCTTTGTCGAAGACAAAAATCTGGCACATGAGATTGGGCCATGTCAGTGAAAGGGGCCTGGTCGAATTAGGGAAACAAAATCTGCTTTGTGGAGACAAAGTCGAAAAGCTGAAGTTTTGTGAACCCTGTGTACTTGGAAAATCTTGCAGAGTGAAGTTCAACAAAGGCAAACAAAGAACACATGGATCTCTTGATTACATCCATGCTGATCTTTGGGGGCCTGCAAGGTGTCCATCACATTCAGGAGCAAGGTATTTTCTATCCATAGTAGATGATTATTCCAGAAAATTATGGGTATTCATCCAGAAGACTAAGGATGAAACTTTTGAGAATTTCAAAAGTTGGAAGACTCTGGTTGAAAATCAGACTGGCAGAAAGGTCAAGAGGTTGAGAACCGACAATGGCCTTGAATTTTGCAATAAGGCATTCGACAGTTTTTGTGCTGCCTCTGGTATTGCAAGGCACATAACTACTGCAGGTACTCCACAGCAAAATGGTTTGGCTGAAAGGTTTAATCGAACTATTTTGGAGAGAGTCAGATGCATGTTGACTAGTGCTGGACTAAAGAAGGTGTTCTGGGCTGAGGCTGTTTCAACAGCAACATATCTAATAAACAGATGTCCTTCGACAACGTTAGATATGAAGATACCTGAAGATGTTTGGTCGGGACATCCACCAGATCTCGATAAACTGAGAGTATTTGGCTGCGTAGCCTATGCTCACATTAGGCAAGACAAGGTCGAACCTAGAGCTCTGAAATGCATGTTCATGGGATATCCTGAAGGAGTCAAAGCTTATATGCTATGGTGCCTAGAGCCAGGTCACAGGAGGTGTATCACTAGTCGAGATGTAGTTTTCAATGAAGCTGAAATGGCTTTTAAGAAAATTGATGATGTTGGTCGAAGTACTGAAACATCTGACGAAGAGCTGGAACATCTAGAGATTCCTGTTGAGGTGGAGCATGTTGATGCTGAATTGCATATCCCTGATGAAGTCGAAGAAGAAGCAGAAGATGCTGAGGAAGTTGAGGAAACTGACAATGACTACCTATTGTCGAGAGATAGGTGAAGCAACTGGAAAACTCAACGAAACAAAACAATGAAGTCGCCATCGAACATATATTTATCATATGCACAGGAATGGAAAATATCGAAGAAAACCAAATAATAAGCAATGGTCTCAGAAAACAGGTAAGGGAGTCGGTTGCGCAAGGGGAAGGTACTAGCACCCCTCACGCCTGTGGTACTCCACATTATCCACTTTTGCTAGTTTCTAATCTAAGGGGGTGTGTGTGTATCATACTATGTGCAAAGGGAAACATGCAATGGAAGGATATACAAGATAATAGGAAACATGCAAATAGTAAGCAAACAAGATAAAGGAAAAAGTCGAACATAACAACAAAAAAAGAAAAGTTCGCTCGCTAGGGTGTTCGTACCCTGTGCCTATGTACCTCCAACGTGCAATGGAGAAATCAGAGTGCCGTAGTTCGGCTCAAAAGTTTCTGTTTCTATCTTGATTCGCGTCTTCTAGAGAAACGGAACCGAGCACCCTAAGGGAGCATGCAAATAAGGAGCATCACAAAGATCCTAGCAGACATGACATGTGAACAGGCATCACAGATAAAGGAAATAAATATGGTGAGTGTACATCAAACATGTGAACAGGTATCACAAAGATATCATTCGAACAGGCATCGCAGATAGAAAGAAAAACATGTAACAGGTATACAAGAATGCGAGTGTGTGAACATGCATCACAAGTGATATCATACTATCAAGCATAGCAGATAAAGGACATACACGCAACAGTCATACATGCTTGGAAAACATGTAACAGGTATACACGTCAAATGTGAACAAGTATCACGAACAAAAATGTGAACAGGCATCGCAAACAACATGTAACAGGTATACATGTGCAGGTGTGTGAACAAGCATCACAAAGATATCAAACGAACAGGCATCGCAGATAAGAAGATAGTGAATAAACATCACAAAGATATCATACTAACAGGCATAGCAGATAAAAAGATAGTGAACAAACATCACAACCATATGGCATACGATCGAGCTCCGCTCGATAATCAAACAAACTACCAAAGTAGTGATCAAACAAATGCATAACAATGGCACAAAAACGAGCTTCGCTCGTAAAGCAAACAAACTACTGGCACTGGCCAAGTAGTAGAAAAGCGGTCCCGCCATAGCCAAGGGGAGCGAATCACCCGAGTCAACCAAGCATTAGACCTCGCGAAAATGATTGGGCCATAGACAAGAGGAGCGGTGCGCACACCGAGCATCAACGTCGAGCGACGTGAGCTATAGGAAATGCGGGGGTCCGATTGCATGAACCCTTTTCCTGACATACTCGATAACATGATCTTGTGCTGGTTCAAAAGCAAGCAATGCATAGCGTGCGCTTACTGAACGGACTCGATGAGACTGGGCGGGGGTTGATTGCTAACCCTTTTCGCGTGCCTTCCATGAAGACTTAACGGAGTGCCATATAGGACTTATTACACCGTGTCATACCCCAAAATTTGCCCATCATATTTAATCATATTTCAGTCCATTTGACTTTTCAAATGCTCAAAGATATACAAGAAGGAAGCATGCAGCCTCTCTCCTAAACAACAACCCTCAAACTAGGGTTTTGATCTTCTTAAAGTAAAATCAGTTTCTGATACCTCAAATAAATCCCATGGTCTCTCATATGCTTAGAGAATCCTCACATCAAGTTTCAAGCCCTGATTCAAAAGATTGCTTGCTCAATGGCCCAAATAATCAACAGTCGACTATTTGACCTAAAAGTTAATTGTGGTCAAAGTACAGTCAAAACTCCTGATTTTTTGTCAACATCCTCATATTAAAGTATCATTCATCCTTTGATCAAGGGTTGATCATGATTCCTAAAAAAAAAGCTCCTAAATCACCAAGAGTACAAAGTTTCTAAATTAGGGTTTCGAGGAGAAAGTCAACCTAACTTTGACTGATCATATCTTTCCCATACTTTATCAGAAATTCCCCAACCAAAGAATATTCTCAAGGAAATTTCATTCTCTATAGCTTTTCCTCTCACATGCTAAGGCCAAAGTGTGGTGTCGTTTTTTTTTACCTCCCCGTTTCACTTGGGAGGACGGCACGCTAGACCCTTCACGCGAAATTTGGAAGGAGAATGCGCCCGTGATGGGATGAATTTTGTTTCAGTTGTTCCTACGATATCACACGAACTTTCTTATTTGTCCTACGAGTAGGAAAGGGGAAAAAATATCTCAACTAAACCCTAGGAGTTTGCTAAGTGTGGGGATTCACCTAGACTAGAAATTCTGAACGATTTTCTTGATGTTTTTGTTAGCTGCTTCTACAGCTCCATTCATCTTTGGTCTGTAAGGAGATGAGTTGTGATGTTCAATCTTGAATTCTTCACAAAGTTCCTTCATCATTTTGTTATTCAAATTTGACCCATTGTCAGTGATCATCTTGCTAGGACTGCCGTAGCGACATATGATGTGATTCTTGATAAACCTGACGAAAACTTGTCTTGTAACGTTTGCATATGAAGCTACTTCGACCCATTTGGTGAAATAGTCTATAGCTACCAAGATGAAGCGATGTCCGTTGGACGCTTTTGGCTCGATCATTCCAATCATGTCGATTCCCCACACGGAGAAAGGCCAAGGGGAAGAGAGTATGTTGAGAAGAGATGGTGGCACATGAATTCTATCGGCGTAGATCTGACATTTGTGACACCTCTTTGCGTACTGGTAGCAATCTGACTCCATCGTCAGCCAATAATATCCTGCTCTCAGTATTTTCCTTGTCATGGTATGTCCATTGGTGTGAGTACCAAAGGAACCTTCATGTATTTCTCTCATGAGTGTTTCTGCTTCTTTCTTGTCAACGCATCTGAGCAGAACCATGTTGAAGTTTCTCTTGTACAGAACATCTTCATTCAGGAAGAATCTACAAGTTAACTTTCTCAAAGTCTTTCTATCTTTCTTTGACGCCCCAAGAGGGTACTCTTGCTTTTGAAGAAAGTTCTTGATGTCGTGATACCATGGTTTGTCGTTGATGATTGCCTCTACTGTGAAAACATGAGCGGGCCTATCCAGGCGCATAACATCGATCCGAAGAATTTCATTCCAATGATTTATCCTACTCATGGAAGAGAGTGTGGCTAATGCATCAGCCAAGTTGTTTTCTTCGCGAGGAATGTGATGAAAATCTACCCTGTCGAAGAATGGTAACTATCTTCTCGCGTAGTCTTTGTAAGGAATTAGCCCTGGTTGGCGTGTTTCCCATTCTCCTTTGATTTGATTAATGACCAAAGCAGAATCTCCGTATACATCCAAGTGTTTGATTCTTAGATCCACGGCTTCTTCGAGACCCATGATGCAAGCTTCATATTCGGCCTCATTGTTTGTGCACTTGAAAGTTAATCTGGCGGTAAATGGAATATGGGTTCCTCGAGGAGTAACAATGATTGCCCCAATTCCTCGTCCATAAGCATTGACAGCTCCGTCAAAGATTAAGCCCCACTGGGATCCTATCTCAGGTCCTTCGTCTGGTAGTGGCTCGTCGTAATCTTTCCTCTTGAGGTACATGACGTCCTCGTCCGGAAAGTTGAAACTGGTTGATTCATGACCATTGAGTGGATGGTGAGCCAGGTGCTCAGCTAGAATGCTTCCTTTCACGGCTTTCTGTGCGTGATACTCAATGTCATATTCTGATAACAACATCTGCCAACGGGCAATTCTCCCAGTTAAGGCAGGCTTCTCAAATATGTACTTGATTGGATCCATATGAGAGATCAAACAAGTAGTATGTCGAATCATGTACTGGCGGAGACGCTTGGCAGCCCATGCCAAAGCACAACACGTCTTCTCGAGCATGGAGTAGCGGGATTCACAGTCAGTGAATTTCTTGCTTAGGTAGTAAATGGCATGCTCTTTTCTTCTCGTCTCGTCTTGCTGTCCAAGGACACAACCCATGGAATCTTCTAAGACGGTTAGGTACATTATCAAAGGTCTTCCTTCCACTGGAGGAGACAAAATGGGTGGTTCGAGCAGATATTCCTTAATGCTGTCGAACGCTTTCTGACAATCGTCTGTCCAGACGCAACTTTGATTTTTCCGTAGAAGTTTGAAAATAGGAGCGCAAGTTGCAGTCATGAGATATATGAATCTCGAGATGTAATTCAGACGTCCAAGAAATCCTCTAACTTGTTTCTCGGTTCTGGGAGAAGGCATTTCTTGAATTGCCTTGACTTTGTCTGGATCTACTTCAATTCCTCGTTTGCTGACAATGAAACCAAGGAGTTTTCCTGAGTAGACACCAAAGGTGCACTTATTGGGGTTCAGGCGAAGCTGAAACTTCCGTAAGCGTTGAAATAACTTTGTCAGATTTTGTATGTGATCTTCTTCATTTTCTGATTTGGCAATCATGTCGTCCACATAGACTTCCACTTCTTTATGCATCATGTCGTGGAAAAGCGTAGTCATGGCTCTTTGATAAGTTGCCCCTGCGTTCTTTAGTCCAAAAGGCATAACACGATAGCAGAACGTGCCCCAGGGGGTGATGAAAGCTGTTTTCTCCATGTCTTCAGGTGCCATTTTGATTTGGTTGTATCCTGAAAATCCGTCCATGAACGAGAAAACTTTGGATTTTGCTGTACTGTCTACCAACATATCAATATGTGGTAAAGGAAAATCATCCTTAGGGCTAGCTTTGTACAAATCTCTGTAGTCGACGCACATGCGGACTTTTCCGTCTTTCTTAGGAACAAGAACAATGTTAGCTAACCACTGAGGGTATTCTGAAGTGACGAGGAAACCTGCGTTGATCTGCTTTTGAACTTCCTCTTTGATTTTCATGGCCATCTCCGGATGAGTTCTTCTCAATTTTTGCTTGACCGGAGGGCATTATGCTTTTAATGGCAAGTGATGCTCCACTATACTGGTATCCAACCCTGGCATATCTTGATAAGACCAAGCGAAGACATCTGAGAATTCTTTGAGTAGTTGTATCAAACTCTCTCTGATCTTTGAACTGAGCGAAGCTTCAATCTTAACCTCTTTTCTGTTTCCATCGGAACCAAGGTTAATGATCTCTAGAGGCTCATTGTATGGCTGAATGGCCTCTTCCTTTTGTTGAAGTAATCGTGAAATTTCCTTTGATATTTCTTCGTCTTCTTCTTCCTCTGCCTCGAATACAGGAAACTCAAAGCTTGGAGAAGTCATACGATCGCACGTTTCAACGGGGTATTTTATGATTAATCTGCATATGTGTGATGATTTTATTTAGACAACGAGGGAAGACTCGGTGTATGCAGTTTAATGGAATATTTTGATGTTTTTTAGGGTGTTTTTTAGGATTACCAATTTCCGAAAAAAGAAAAGGAAAAACTAACGACGGAACAAAATGACATTTTTATTTATCGACAGTCATTTCTTGAAACAAAGACCCTATAAAACAAAACTCTATTGCTTTGGGCGAAGCAAAGAGGGACATTTTCCTAAGAAATAGTAAAATGCAAAGCCCTATGAAACATCTCTTCACCCTGGGCTATGGTGAGAGGACAAAATAACGGTGAAAGTTCCTACTTAGGAGTGCGAACAACAGTTGTAACTTCAACAGCTGTCCAATAGTGGCGAACCCCATTGTGCACTAGGTAATCTGGAACCTTAGGCTTAAGCTGGCCTGTGGTAGGTCTTGATTTACCAACCATTGTCTTTGCAACACTCAGACGATCTTCTTCTACTTCAGCAGACTGAGCGGTGTGAGCATACCCATTTCCAAGTGGAGTATGTCGGTTTTTCTTTTGAGGAAACTTCCAATCTTCTGAATGGAGAGACTCGTTGTCAGAGACACTTTCGAGATCATCCTCTTCTGTATTTTGGTCTTGCTCTTCTCCCAAGATGGCATTGACTAGATATGTGAACTCTAGATCCGTAGCCCCGGAAGGTGACTTGGGGATATAATCCTCAATGATGATTTCACCAGTCGATGATGATGAATAGCAAGGTTTATATATATCTTTTGGCTGAGTAAGGTACTCGTAATCAATGTTCCATCCCGTTGGAACAATATCTTCCAAAGAGGTTTTTGAGCTTTCAGGAGCGGAGTATTTCACCATGTAGTCGAATTTTCCTCTTGGTTCTCCTAATGTATCCCAAGTCTCTTCGGGGATAGGAGGATCTTCTTCTGATGAACCATGACTTCTGGTGGTGAAGCTGTTAGTAACTTCATCACTGCTTGGTTGAGTCTTACTTTCAGATCCTTTAGTCGGATAACAGCAAGGTGATTCAGACTCTGATAAGGATATGTATCCTGCTTTGTTAAGATAGGATAGCCATTTCTCTTCATCGGTGTTTTCCGTACCGATGGTATTGACTGTTTGCTGGACAGGTTAAAGAAAACCTCCACTGCAGAAAGTTTCTTGAATTGGGAGAACTACCTCAATCCCTGGGATAGCTTTTGATGATGTCGGAAAGAATCCAATTCCTGTTCTGTTCTTGTTGTTGGTAGGAATATTAATGTGCCCCCAACCACTGGTAGTGCCATCCTTTACAACTTGGATTGCATCTCTGTAGGAAGAAATAGACGCTGCTTTCTCCTTTCCTTTTTCCTTATCCAAGGAAAGTGCTTGGAATTTAGTTCCAACAACTTCTTTTGGTTCTATGTCGGAGAATGATGACAGGTTGCTGACGATCAAAGCTCGTTCTCCACATACGGTTACCAATTTGTCATTTCTTATGAACTTCAGTTTCTGATGAAGTGTTGAAGTAATTGCCCCAGCCTCATGAATCCATGGGCGACCTAGCAAACAACTGTATTGTGCTAGAATGTCCATGACCTGGAAAGTGATTTTGAACGTCTGAGGTCCAATAGTTATGGGAAGATCTACTTCTCCAAAAACTGACTTCCTTGATCCATCAAATGCTTTGACGATGACATGACTTTTTTTAGAGGGTAATCTTCGAAAGATAATCTTGACAATGTTGATTTCGGCATGACGTTGAGTGAGGATCCATTGTCTATTAGGACTCCTGTGAGTACATCACCCATGCAGCTAACTGAGATGTGAAGTGGAAGATTATGGTCCACTCCTTCTTCAGGAAGATCTTCATCACAGAAACTTAGGTTAGTTCCGGCGGAGATGTTGGCAACGATGTTGTTGAATTGGATTATTGTGACGCTAGGTTCTACAAAAGCTTGTTCCAAAACTTTCTGTAGAGCTTCCCTATGAGCTTCAGAACTCAATAGCAGGGAAAGAACAGAAATCCTAGACGAAGTATGTAGTAATTGATCTACAATGTTGTATTCACTCCTCTGGATTAACTTCAAGATCTCATCATTTTCTTTCGCTTGAACAACATTGGTCGGATGATTGTCTTGCCTATGTGGTACTTCCTCCGAAGGTTTCTCCACATTTTCTGTTGTTCTGTTGAAGACTCGTCCACTTCTGGTGACTCGACTAACATCAGCAATGTTGACAACAGACGGTAATGGTATCTCCTTACCATTTTCAATGTATGTAGCATTGTACTTGTATGGTATAGCCTTGCTGGACTCATACGATACAGGACCTGGTAAGTAGATGACTAGTGGAGCAACTGCTGTCTTCCTGCTATCATACTTAACTTGCATTGGTTCAACTTGATTAATTTGAGGAGATACGGTAAAGACTTCATCATCTTCTATGTTGGCAAGAACAGTAATGGTATTGTCATCCATCAGTTTTTGAATGTCGTTGCGAACACGTAAACATCCTTGTGAATTTCTTCGACAAATTCTGCACCTACTGTAAGCGTGGAAATCTGTTCCAAAGTAGGCAAGTCCATTTAAAGTTTTATGGAACTTGACTACCGATCCTTCAAGATCTTCAACTTTGTAGATTTTGTATTCTCCTGGACATCCTTGAACAATGTTGATGTCATGTTCAGTTCTGACTCGGATATGTTGAATCCATCCTAAGTCCATTTGTTCTTGTAATGCGGCTTGAACTACGACACGTCTTTGATTATTCTTTGGACAAATATCGCATGTGAAGTAGTTGTGAGGTGGTACATGGCCGTACCCAGCTTGTTTAGCGTGCATCTTGATAAGATTTTCCCCTATCTGACGAATGTCGTAGATTTGAATGACGTTAGGGTGTTAATCTATCCAATTCACTAAAGCTTCTTTATGCTGCGGCAAAGGATTTGCTTGGACGTTTGGACTAGTATCTTTGAAGGATAGCATTCCGCTCTTCACTAATTGTTGGACGTCAATCTTGAAAGGGAAACAGTTCTCAATATTGTGACCTGGTGCCCCCTGATGATAGGGACAAGATTGGTCAGCCTTATACCATGGTGAGGAACTGTTTGTAGGATTTGGAGGACTTCTTGTCTGGATGAGTCCTTTTGCCAGTAATGTTGGAAACAATTCCGCATACGACATTGGTACTGGGTCAAAGGCAGGATACCTTGGAGCCCGATTGTTGTAATTTGGAGGTCGAACCTGCTGCTGAGGTTGCTGCGACCTTTGTTGAATTTGTTGTTGCGAGACCTGAGGTTGATAAGCTGGCGCTGAGTTAACAACCGGAGTTATTGCTGCAACTTGAGGTTGAAATTTCTTCTTGATTTTGTGCAAGACATTGCTGACATCTTGATCCTTTTTCTTCTAGAAAGAACTTCCATATTTCCTTGAACCAATAGAAGATTCTGGTTCTTTGTTCAAGCGTCCTTCTCGAACTTCTTCTTCTAAATGTACACCCATGTTTACCATCTCGGTAAAGTCACTTGGTGCACTTGCAACCATTCGTCCGTAGTAAAATGGACTCAAAGTCTTGAGATAGATTTCTGTCATTTCTTTCTCTTCAAGTGGTGGACAGATTTGTGCAGCAACTTCACGCCATCTTTGAGCGTATTCCTTGAAGCTTTCCCTATCCTTTTGAGTCATGGCCTGGAGTTGATCTCTGTCGTGAGCCATATCCAGATTGTACTTATACTGTTTGACGAAGGCCTCTCCGAGGTCTCGAAAAGTACGAATCTCTGAACTGTCCAAGTTCATGTACCATTTGAGTGCAGCACCAGTCAGGCTGTCTTGAAAATAATGAATGAGTAATTGTTGATTATCAGTCTGAGTTGACATTCTTCGAGCATACATTACGAGGTGACTTTGTGGGCATGAATTCCCTTTGTACTTCTCGAAATCTGGTACTTTGAATTTGTGAGGAATCTTAACATTTGGAACCAGACAGAGGTCTGCAGCGTTCTTTCCAAATAGATCTTGTCCTCGGAGAGTCTTGAGCTCCTTCTACATTTGCAGAAACTGTTCCTAGAACTCGTCCAATCTTTCATACACGCCAGCGTCCTCACTGGGAGCGTGATGATATACTTGTCCGCCCTGTGGAGGAAAAGTATGCATAATGGGTTGTGGAGAAGCCATGACAGCAGATCTTGGAATCTCAGCATTCTGTTGAGTGAAACCCATTGCCGTTGCTCTTGGAACATCAATTTCCAGAGGTTTGTAACCCTCCGGTGGTTGCATCTCCATTGTAGCTCTTGGAACTTCAGAAACTGGGGGTATGTACCCTTCTGGAATAAAGTTATACGGCATGCCCCAAGGTCGGTTGGGTGGCATGGCATACTGAGGAATAGGAGTAGAAACAATCTTGGAAACCACAGTCCTTTGTGGTTCTTCTGGCGTTGGTCGATTCAGTGCAACTACCAGGCCTTCTACCATGCTATTGAGCCTTTCAATAGCATCTTTGAGAGTATTAACCTCTTCTCTGAGTTCTCCATTCTCTTGCTCAAAGTCTTCCATTCTTTTCTTGCGACTTGAACGAGTGTTGTATGGATGAGACAGCTTGAAAGTCTTGGTTCACCTCCTTCTCCTCCTCTCTTTCTGGAGAAAGGAAAGTGACTATTAGATCCGCGACAATTCTCGTGTCAGTGCGTACGGCTAAAGCGATGTATGATATGCAATTAAGTTAATATTTTTCATGGAAACACCATAATTACGTTATGAAACATCAAACTTTTATTAATTAAGCGAAAACGCCGTTTTTTACACACTTTGAAAAGGGAAATATAGAGAAACTGAGAGAAAGGACTCTAAAATTTTGACGAAGAGCCGACTTCACGTTCTAACATCTTCTTATGTTTCTTGAGCTGAGCATTCTCTGACGTGAGCTGATCGATGATCTAGGAAGCAGGAGGGATATGATGAGAAAGTGACGTTTGTGACACTTGTCGATCGAGCACTTCAAGTAACTCATCCTCCCTTCTTAGGATGTTATGAATCTCAACGTTTTCCGTGTTGACGATTCGATACTTGTTCCTCCAAGCATTCCTTTCTTGGCATACCTTGTTTAATGCCGCTTGTAGTTTTTCAACATCGGTGGAGAAATGGTAAATTGGTTCCCTTAGGGGAATAGGTTCTTGATGTTGATATGGCATCCTGAGCTTGAATGCTCTGACGCGTACCCATTGAAGGTAAGGATCCAAAGAGATGCAAAGATGTTTTCCTAACAATCTTCTCCCTTTTGTGTGAACAAGACGCCAGGCTTGGACAATTTCCTTCTTCAGCATGTTACCATGATCGTCGATGTTCTTGAAGAACAGACCCTCCAATTGGATACTACTTGGAATGTTTTTCATAGGATAGCCGTATTGACGACGGGCTAAAGCTGGATTGTAACTGATTCCTCCCTTAGTTCCAATAAGGGGTATGTTGGGAAAACTTCCGCAACTAAAGATGATCTTGGTTTCGTCGTTGTCAGGACTACACCACTCAATGTCCGTATGAGTGAGGGACATGATTTTCTGTGACCAATAAAGGCCATCCCTCATGTTCCAGAAAGTGCTAGACTTTGGCAGGTGCAAGACGAACCATTCGTATAACAACGGTACACAGCATGTGATTAAACCTCCTCGCTACAGGTTTCTTGAATGCACAGAGTGATAAGCATCCGCAAACAAGGTCGGAACTGGATTTCCAATTAAGAAGATCTTAATTGCGTTGATGTCGACAAAATCGTTAATGTTAGGAAACAAAAACAATCCGTAGACAAGCAAAGCCAAGATTTCTTCAGATGCGCTCATGTCTTGGATGCTGACGAAGTACCGAGCTTGATCCAACAGGAACTTGGAGGGCAATCCTTGAATTCCTCCTCTACTCACCATATGAGTTCTGATGTCGGCCACATTCAAAGGAGTAGTTGCAGCAATGATAATGTCGTCAGGATTCTTTTCCAAACCGGAGTACGGATCTTGCGCGTACACGGGTATTCCAATCAGACGAGAGTACTCCTCTAACGTAGGCATGAGTTGATAATCTGGAAAGGTGAAGCAGTGATGCGTTGGATCATAAAACTGCACCAATGTGGGAAGGATCCCATCCACAATGTTAGTGCTGAGAAGAGGCAGAAGTTTTCCATACTTCTCCTTGAAAGTCTGGGGTTTGACCACCAGTTTTCCGAGCTTTTCCAATTCCTCAACCTTAGGAATCTTGAAGGTGTATTTCCTAGCTCTCTTTCTCCCGTAATCCATGGTATAGATCCTTAAGTCCTTTCTCCGTTTCTCTCTTTCTATGAAGTTCAAAACGTTCGTTATTTAGTTTCCTTGAAAAACGACTCGAAAAAGACTCTTTTGTTTTTAGTTGTTATTAATGAATGATGCATGAATGCATGAATGCACACACAAGAGTTTTAAACAAACATGGCGTTGAAGGGTATAGTGGTCATGAAGTCAAAACGCAAACCTCGCCCCAATGGTAAACTAAGGATAAGGATTTTTGTACTTGTAGAACGGGTTCTAGGGGTCTCAGAGTTTTTGCTCAACCTTAAAGATACGTTGACTGGTATCTATAAGAGAGTTTTCTCTGAGTGTAGTATCTGCGTGACAATTACTTTCGTAATCACCGCTCTACGTCCTAAAAAAGGCTTTAAGTGGGGTTAATGTGTTTCTAGGTCCTCCTGGTACAAATCAGTCTCGGAATGCAGTGGCGCAATTAATCACAACCAGCCAGGCAAATCCCAAGAGTAGACTTGGAAACCAAGATTAGAGGGTCTTCACCGGGAAGACATCCTCCATCCTATCTTATGGTGCACTCAAATCCGGGTATAGGATTTCTCACCACAAGGGGGAATCAAGCCCTTTCCCGATACAGAATAAACAGAATATACAAATATATATGCAGAAAACACATGAAATGACACAGAGGTTAGGCAGGACCTCTTGTTTGAGGGGGAATTTGGCATCCCTAATTCCTCATTGGGGCTGGATCAGCAACAGGTCAACCATCGGTTTGGATGAAAAACCAAGGTTTTTAACACTTATATCCCCAGCAGAGTCGCCATTTTTCTGTGGTGTCGTTTTTTTTACCTCCCCGTTTCACTTGGGAGGACGGCACGCTAGACCCTTCACGCGAAATTTGGAAGGAGAATGCGCCTGTGATGGGATGAATTTTGTTTCAGTTCTTCCTACGATATCACACAAACTTTCTTATTTGTCCTACGAGTAGGAAAGGGGAAAAAAGATCTCAACTAAACCCTAGGAGTTTGCTAAGTGTGGGGATTCACCTAGACTAGAAATTCTGGAGTCCGGGAGGTCGGTTATACATAGGGAAGAGTTTAAGCACCCTACATATCTGTAGTACTCTACAGGAACCTTCTCTGTGTCTAAATGTGTTTGTGCTGCTAATGATTATTGGGAAAGTTTCTCCTTTGTGTTAGGAGAAGGAATTGAATTGAATAAAAGAAAGACAGACAGACAGACAGACTATTTTTGGTATTTTATTAGCTTGCTGAGATTCCTTGTGAACCTCATGCCTACATATCCCTAATGGAAGTCAGAGCTTAATGTAGTTCGGGGAACTAATTAATTATTAATTATTTTTGGGTGCCTTGCTTGAAGCTCAAGGTTGAAGCTTGAATTAAATCTCTGTTTACAGTAAAGAGACATGAAGTCATCTTTATAGAGAGGTATTTCTACTATTCCACCACAAACATTAAAAGAGTGACAGAATAACTGAATTCATTTCATTCAAGAGGGGGACCTTACTTGTGTATGTGCAAGTATACCAGTCAAATGCCTCTTAAATGAAAGAAAGATGCTCATCCAAATTAGGGAAAGTTACCACATGTCTGGGTTTTACTGCCAGCTCATGCCTTTCAAAATCCTAAATGGGAGACTTGATTAAAATTAAAATTGAAATGTAATGTTTGTTTGTTTGAATGTGGTGAGATAGAGGAAAGATCTCTCTATAGAGATAAGCTATGTCTATCTACTGTATAAAATATTTGATCTTTAACTGGCTTGTATGAGGCCCAAGCTTGAGGCTTTTTGATTAATGTATTATTTATTGACTCTGGGAGATGACTCCACTGGGGGTTAATTACAAGGAATTTTTGTATTCTGTACAAAGCCCAAAATTGAGGCTGACTCTAGCTAGGAAAAATATTATTTTCTGCCTTGTAAAAAGCCAAAGGTTGTGGCTGACTGAGTATGAATGACTCTAATAGGGAAAAGATCCTAGATGTTAGGAATCTTTGACACATGAAGTATGGTTTATCTGCCTTGTACAAAGCCCAAGGTTGTGGCTACCTGAGTGATGAAGGACTCACTGGGGAGACTCTATTATCTGCCTTGCACAATGCCCAAGGTTGAGGCTGACTATTAACAAGGGAGTTTTATTGTTTTGGTGCCTTGTATGAAGCCCAAGGTTGAGGCTAAATATTTTTGTTGGGTTTTGACTCTACTGAAGGATTTATTTATTAAAAGATTGATTTTTTTTTGGAAGCTAACCCTTTCCAGGGATTTTGTCTCAGCTGGTGAGTTTATCTTTTGAAAAGAATGATTTTTGGAAGCTAACCCTTTCCAAGGGTTTTATTCTTTTAAACAGGTTTTTATTAATTGACTTTGGAGGCTAACCCTTTCCAGAGGTTTTTATTAAGATGAATGGCAGAAAGATTATCTAATGAGACTTCTTGTTTAAAGCCCAAGATGAAGGCTGACACTGACTGAGGATAAACAAAACATGGATCCTAGACTCTGCTAAGGAAGATTAATGAAGATAAGGGTGACAGAGACTGTCCATGCCTCTCATTCCAAAAGGTGTACTCAATGTAAAATTGAGACAAACTTAGCTTGTTTAAAGTCTGGCTTAAATTGGAAGAAACTCACCAGGGTATGTTGAAAGGTGACTAAAGACATGTTCCTATGTTTATAAGAAACCTGACGGGTCCTTGTATACAAGCTCAAGAGGAAGCTGGAAATGCTTTTAAGAAGCCTGTGGGTCCTTGTACAAAGCCCAAGAGGAGGCTAATCGAGGGTCATCGAGGGTCCTTGTTATAGCACAAGAGAAAGCTATGTGGTTTTGAACTTATTTTGGCTTTAAGCAAATGGGTAAGAGGTTTCACCGGGAATAATTCCTCTTGGGTGGATGTGTCCTATTTTTTGGATTCTAAGGTTTTTGCCAAGATGTTTCACCGGGAATAATTCATCTTGGGGGTTTGAACTACAGATCTCTAATTAGGAAAGAGCCTTCACCGGGAAGACATTCTCAATCCTAGGTCATATTCCTATATATATATATATATATATATATATATATATATATATATATATATATATATATATATATATATATATATATATAGTTTAACTGTCCTAAGGTTTACACTAAGACGTAGTTCTAAACAAATATATGCACAGTTTATATTTGACAGTAATTTAAACAAAGACTGTAAATTGAAAGCTTGTAAAGCCTAACCTGGATGGAGTGGAGGCCTTTGAAGAAGTATGTACAAAGCCTTACCAGCAATTGATGGATAACAGTTGAATATATATGATAAACAGTTAATGGTTTTTGAAAACAGAAGAAGTGAAGATGGACATAGGTCACATAGGTATCTGAAGAGCTTCACCGGGAATAATGCCCTTCAAATACCAGTTAATGGTTTTTAAACGTTTTAGTCGTTCAAAACACGCTTCCAATTGATTATATTTTAAACTTGCTTCTGAGAATTCAAAAAAACGCGCGCAAAGCAACTTCATCTTCAACCTCACGATTTCAATTTCTGGAAATCCTATCTCCCTCAATTCTCAACTAAATTCAAAGATGTAAAGATGGATTTTGCTCGTTTTTGGACGAGGATCATGATGGTGTCCTTTAATTTCATTTATTCTAAGTGTAACATAAAATTCGCAAGCATGAACACTAAGAACCCTAAAACTGAAATTAAACATGAAATACTATATATGCATGATTTGATGCAATTGATTGAGGGCTAATGATCTATGAAGGTGCAGAAACCAACTGGTAACTTCATTTTAAATTTATCATGCGTGAATCATAGAGTTTGAAGCTTTTGAAACTTACCTGAAAAATGAAGATTTGGCTCTGATCAAAGTGTGTTGCAGAGTTGTTGCAACGATCCAGATAGCTTCAGTGATCCTTCTGGAAGGTGTTGAGATGCTTAACTTGGACTGAAAGTGCCCAGAACCTCTTGCTCGACCCCAACTGCAACAGCTCCAAGTGAGAGGTGAAGATGATGATTCCCCACGTACAGAAGTGTTTCAGAGGTTTGGATCACCTCTAAATGACTCCCCTAAGGTGTTTGAATACTTAATTCCAAAGGAAGAGCTATGGTTTGAAGAATCCGAGTCTTCTTGCCAAAGAACCTTTGAAAACCTTAAGTATGAAGAAAGAAGAGAGAAAGCAAGAATTCTGTTGCTTTGGTGTGTTTTCTGAATGAGAAAGACCCCTCTATTTATAGGCAAATGGTTCAGAGCAATTGAACATAGCAAGCTTGCTTAGTGAAGTGAGTTTGGTTTCTTAGCCATGAAGAAATTTTGAAAATATCCCAAATGCAATGATGCATTTTCGGGCTAGCTTCCCTAACCATTGATCTTGTATGATCTTAGGGAACATTTCTGATGCAGAGGAGAGTTCTAATTGGCTTAGAGCAAGATTCCTTGATGATTCACCATTTGCCATAAATTCAAAAATGCAATCATTACATAATCACATGCCTTTGTTTTTTTGGGAATCTTCTTCAATCCTTATGCAATGATGGAAATTGATGTATGGCATGCTTGCAGATGTATTAGAGGTCGTGTAGCATCACTTAGTGAAGCTAATTGCACAAAATTGCAAAGTTCTAATTTGTACATGACCTATAATTTCACCTTATGAGGCCAACTTTGAACAAGCATAACTCCTAGCTCAAAATGAATTTGGAGAAGGTTGAGCACAATTTGGAAAGCCCTAAACATCTACTTCAAATCATTAGTTTGGGGTTTCTTCAGAATCATTTGGTAAAATTGTGAAAAATGAGCCCAAAGTTGGATGAAAACTAGGTTAAAAACACTTAGAAAAATTTCTAAGTTTTTATAACCTAAAGCTTGAAAATTCCAAATCTCTTAAATGGTTGATCTTTTGAAAAATGTTCCTATGTAAGATGTTGTTTTATTTTGCAAGATCTACAACTTTCATGTTGGAAGTTTTTTTAGTTGTGTAGGTGAAATTTTGAGTTCCCACAATGCCTTCAAAAACCCTAATTCCCGACTTTTCGCTCCTTGATGATTCTTCTTGAATTTGTTTGGTCAAATGACTTTAATATCCATATATTGATGATATTGATCTTTGAAAGTCATGGTTTGACCAAAAATCTTAAAAGACAAAGGTGATCCCATACAGTTGACTTTTTCCAGATAAAGTGAGATTTTGGACTTTTGTGTGGAATTAAGATCTTCTCCTCAAATGAGTGATGTAAATGGGTTATATTGAGGTAGTAGAGGTTCTTGAATCATGTCTTGAGTTTTGGATCCATGCCCTGATTAAAAGTCAACTATCCAGATGAATTAGGTTAAAAACCCTAATTGTCGACCAAATGAAATTGGTGACTGTGGATCTTGGATTGAGGTGTGATGTCCAGTGGATCTTATTATATGGATCATTTGAAGATGATTGAAGTCTTTAATAGATGTCCTGGAGCTTTTTAGGGTTTCCCAAAGGTGATCCCTGATTTCAGTCCTTGATAGGCTCAAAAACCCTAGTCTGGTGACCTGAGTAAACCTTTACTCAGATGACTGGGTGTCTAATCAATCATAGGTGAATATAAAAGTGAAGCTTTTGAGTCCTATGATTGTGTTAGAGACCAATCCTTCTATTGATTGATCCTTTGCCTGAGTTTTCTTGTCTTTGAACATCCTTGATTAAATGCCAGATGAAGAAGTGACTGCTCTGGGTACTTGCTTTGACCTGATGAAAATCCTGAAGATATGTCATCTCAGGGGGGTCAAAAATTAGGGTATGACACAAAGCTGTTTCATTCAAGAGATATAGATCAAGACATTATAGGTCCTTTTGGAAGTCTGCTGAAGGATACTTTTTGCCAAAGCATCTTACACAAAAATAGGAGCTTCAAATGAGAAAACCCAAAACTACAAAGTTAAAGAGGACATTCCAAGTTTTCTAACTTGATGAAGAATGAATTCATCTGAGCAAAAATGAACAAGTTATGTGGTGGGCAAGCTAGGCGAAATTGACAAAAAATCTCAAAATAGTCAGTCAATGAATTTTGTCTTTTTGGACAATCTGACCTAATTTATCAGATTCTAATATGTTCACCATTCTCCAAAGGACCTATAGTTGCCCTTAATACATAGCCATGCAATTTATTTATTTTTGTTTTGATTTTATGTATTTAAAAGCAAAACAAGTTATATAGAATGCTATAAATAATGAAACAAGGTGCATGGGTCTGATCCAGCCTCCAAAGATACTTCTAGAATTACCAAATGCATAATTAAAACATGATTGAAGGAGAGTGAAACCAGATTGGATCATGGGAAAATTTGATAAATTTTCAAAACAAATATCCAAGCCCACCAATGAGATAGTATTCAAGCATTCTTTAACCTAATTTCACTGAAGATAAATAGGGGATGATAGTCAGACTGCAGGGGGACGGGAGACTCACTGAAGAAACCCTAGCCAAACTCTCAAATTTTGGCAAGTTTAGGGCAAGATAAAAATTAACTTTCCAAGTGTTTTCAATCGAATCCAGGGACCTATTCACTCTCCTGAGACTGCCAGCGATTAGAACAAGTCTATAAGCAAGGTAAACAGTGGCCAGAATCACCTATACGAATCTGTATCTCGAGTAAGAATTCTTGAATCTTAAACCTTTGATTTTACGCCGAATAAATGAATTTGATGCATTGTTCCATGTTCATATTAATGTTTAGGAGTGTTCTGCATAGTTCGTTGTGAGTTTTGATGCCCAAATCGGAAGCCACCATGGTTAGGGCTTCAGAGTTAAGTTCTTCGTATTGCAGGTTACAAGCAGTTTCGTGACAAACTAATGCCACCATCGGATTCGCAGGGTCCGATTTAGTGGACAAGGGTCATTTTCTTGGTTCGTTTACGTGAGTGTTGCAGGTTCCTAAAAATGTCTCGCCGGAGAAAAAGGAGATTCAATCGGAGAAGGTGGTGGTTCCGGTGAGCATAGGTCTGCGTGGCGCGTCTCGAACCCCTCATTGGTTGGTCAAAACATCGATCCCTCTCTCTTCCACGTGCGTGAATAACATTGGCTGGTCAGAGAAGCTGATCCCTCCCCCCTCACGCTATTGGTTCGTCCATGAAGCAAGGGGCCCACCTTTGACCCACGTTTGAAAATATTAGCTTGTCTTGTTTTTTTATATTTATTTATTGGGAACCGATTTTATCTCTACTAACCCACGCAGCGCAAATGGCTAGGGCATTTTGACATTGAGTGCAAGGGACTGGGTTCGAACCCTACCCTTGACACCATATTTTAATTATTGTTTGTTTGTTTCTCTCCATAGATTCTCTGTGTGCAGTCCCACGCATAACCATGGTGCAACCTCCATCTGTAGCCACCAGATCCCTGTGTAGTCTAATCCAGCACATCTGGAGGCAGTAATCCACCATACACCCTCAAGGGTCTCCCACACTGAATCCAAGCTAAGTCTATTTTATTATTTTATTTTTAATTACATATTTAGCTTTTTATCTTTCATTATAATGGATATTAGTATTATTTATTTGTTTTATTCATCTAATAAATCATTTATATAAATAATAATTTTATAATTATCTATTTTGAATCGAAAACTCGATTTTTCCATAATTTTATTAATATTTGTTTTTAACTAATAAAAATTATTTTGCCTTATATGATTTGCCTGGCCTTTATTTTTTCTATTCTTTATTTATTCTATTAGCTATAGTTAACTTGTATTTACGAGGTTCATCATTCGATCAGTCATACACTGAAAAACTTCTTTTTCTTTGTGCAGTTTTTTTTAAGGGTTACTATCAGGATTCTCCGACTACGCACCATTAGAGCTAAGTTTCCAATCCTTATTTTATTTTATTTAAATTTCATTTTACTTTTTGCCTTTTTCCCAAAATAGGGTTTGCCTCGAATAGTCAATACACTCACCCCTTATTTATTTTTCCTCTAATTATTGATTCCTCTTATTCTTCCGCCTTTTAATTTCCCCCATCCCCGCAGGTGTTTATTGTAATAGCGTAGGAAATTTTATTTCTGCTTTTATTTTAATTGCGTGGTTAGTAATCCTAGGGAGTGCAAGTCTTGAAAATAAGTTAGATCACTAATTATAAGATAAAATTATCTGAATATTAATCACGTGATTGTTCCACCCACACACCTTTAGGGTAATTCCTCTTGTTGCCTT
The DNA here is from genome assembly GCF_029867415.1 of Vicia villosa. Classification (NCBI taxonomy): domain Eukaryota; kingdom Viridiplantae; phylum Streptophyta; class Magnoliopsida; order Fabales; family Fabaceae; genus Vicia; species Vicia villosa. Next base: position 43,045,428 of record NC_081184.1, read on the forward strand.
TGTTGCCTGTTGCCTTATAAACCTGTTGCCTCTAAGTATGCTAAATAGTCAAAGTCCCTCGATTCCGAGGATACCTAAAAGCAATGTTGCCTTAAAGTTATTGAAACTCCCTCAAAGCTGCCTTGTAAAGAATAATTGTCCCAATTGCTAAGGTATCCTCGCATGATGCCTAAACAACAATGACTATTATGTCCTTCCCTTAGACTACCTGCCTTCTTTATGGCAAGGGACAGTCTTATGGCGAACGATTTCTCGATGACCCTGAACATCCAATTGAAAGACTTCTTGCCCTCTTATGGTATAGATAGACCCTTTCACCCGAAAGACTAAAAGAACAATTTTTCACCCGAAAGACTAAAAGAACAATTTTTCAAACTTAGGGTAGTTGCTATTAATTGCTTGCTCTAAAAAATCAAATTACTTTTCACACCTCTCTTTTCAAATACTTTCAAAACAAGGCTACGCTTATTTACAAGCTAAAGTCCTTAAACGAAGTTTTCCTATTCGCACACTACTTTTCAAACATTTCAAACAATTCAAAAGTGAGCCAAGCAATTAAGAGCCCATGGATAACCATGAATGCAAAGGGTGCCTTACACCTTCCCTTTGTATAACTTACCCCCCGAACTCAAAATCTTTCAAAGGTCTTTCCTGTTCTTTTTGCCTTTCCAATTGGATAAAATAAAAGTCGGTGGCGACTCTTGCTTAACCGCGACATTTCGATATAAAAGTCAGTTCACCGTATTACAGAACTGGCGACTCTACTGGGGATGCTTTCGATTAAAAAGAGGGGTTACCTTAAAGTTTAGGATCACTTTAATTGTTTGACTTGTTTGCTTTATCTTTAAAGGCTGTTTTGGGTATTTACTTGTGTGAAAGATCCTACACCCGGATCTAGTGTACCTTAGGTATGTGGCATTAGACCAGGGAGGCTGTACGACATGTATCATTATGGTTGAACTGGTGGCCACCGTTAGTGCGATGCTTTGGTTTGTCCTGATGGCCCTTGAATATGATCGAGGAGACATTTGGCTACCGTGTGGTGTCACAAGCACTAATTCGCCCTTAGAACCTTAGTTGAACTTGACTTTGGCCTATAGGAAGTATCGAGATGGCTGGCTTTGGATTCCTGACCGAAGCCGGTTGATACTCGATGCTACACTCATTGAGATTGGACTCTAGGGATGCTTTTGGCTGGCCGATCGAGTGCCATGTTGAGACAATGCCCGCGAGAAAGATCAGGGATATGAGCACCATAGAACCCGGTTACTATTCTAGGACAGGTTGAACCAACTAAACGTCAGTAGGGAGGGTACTTACCTACGAACTTCAAGCAAGCCTTTAAACTTAAGGACACCTGTGTGACTTGCTTGTTACTTGTACATGCTACTAACCCATCTATTTCCTTGCAGGAATGGTTTGTAGGACTCATTCGTCCTTGTTACCTTACGCTTTGCCTGATGCATTGCATTCGCATAACATCATGACATCATGACATCATGACATCATACACATAAAATGATTTAACTAACCCTTTCAAGGATCTTAGGAATTTAGGGCGCACAATTTCAGGTGCTCTTATCAAGGACTGAATTCCTATCTAGGGGCAAGAGGATTTATTTTCCTCTAGCCACACACCTTCCAATTCAAAGACTCAGTACTTAGCAAGGGGCAAGAGGATTTATTTTCCTCTAGCCATATATCTTCAAATTCAGAAATATCCCAAATCAGAGGCGATGACCCACGCAATATGGTGAGCTTGATTCTCAAAGAAAGACGTTCAAAGACAAAGTTCAGTTTTCTTCAGACAAAGACGCGACCAAATCATTTTCTAAATGTGCTAACTATATTCCTTAAGATCCTTGAAAACACCGCATTTGCATTCATAACATCGTATAACAGGTTTCTTACAATAGGTCTCTCATCCTTCCTCGCTGTTTATTTCAGCATCATGAATCTCGAACAATCAGTTAAGGATCTCCAAGCTCGAAACACTAAATTCCAAGCCTTGATTCTGAATTTGTCCAAGGGGCAAGAAGAGCTGAAAGCCATGCTGACTAAAAAGAAGAAGAAGAAGGGTAAGAAGACTCAGGTGAAAAATCTTAAACCGATCTTGCAACTCAGGGATGCCGAAGCCTCTGAAGACAGTGATGAGGATGAGCAAGATGATGATGCTAGTATCAAAACTGATGCAAAAAGTAACCATGATTCTGCCAAACTCTCTGAAGAAGAAGAGGACTATTACCATGAGGGCGAACATCCCGATGACAAATACAAGATGTTAGAAGAGCGTCTGAGAAGCGTGGAAATTCAGAAGGTACCTGGGCTGGATTTTGAAGAGCTTGGACTCGTTCCTGGGGTCGTTATTCTTCCAAAATTCAAAACTCCCGCCTTTGCTAAGTATGATGGAGTCTCCTGTCCCAAGATGCACTTGAGGTCTTATGTAAGGAAGATTCAGCCTCACACTGCTGATAAGAGGCTCTGGATCCATTTCTTTTAGGAAAGCTTATCTGGAACTCAACTCGAATGATACTATCAACTGGAAAGTACCAACATCCATACCTGGGAAGATTTGGTTGTTGCCTTCTACCAGCAATACCAATACAATGCTGACCTTGCACCAACTCGCATGCAACTACAAAGCATGTCTATGGGACCCGAGGAAGGTTTCAAGGAGTATGCTCAGAAATGGAGAGATCTAGCTGGAAGAGTCAAACCCTCATTAGCTGACAGAGAATTGGTCGATATGTTTATGAGTACACTGACTGGTCCTTTCTATAGTCATTTGCTAGGAAGTTCATCATCTGGATTCACTGAACTCATACTGATTGGGGAACGTGTCGAGAGTGCCATTCGAAGTGGTAAGATTCAAATGGCTACATCCTCAGGTACTACAAAGAAGCATTTCAATGGGAGGGCAGATTCTAATGCTGTGTATGGGCAGAAAAGGATAAGCTATGATCAATCTATTGGGGCAGTTCTGAGCTCCACACCGGCGCCTCAACAAGGTCGTCAAAACAAAAAAGATACACCCAGACGTCAATTCACAAAGATCAATATGTCGCTAGCTCAAGCTTTACAACATCCGCTAAAGGCAAATTTGATCACTCTGAGGGATCCTCCTAAGAACCCTAACACCTCTGCTCCTAGTTACAAGCCTAATGCGAGGTGCGCATATCATTCTAACAGTCCTGGACATGACACAGAAAATTGTTGGCCGTTGAAGAATAAGATCCAAGATATGATCGACGCTGGTGAAATTGAGTTCGACCCTCCTGCAACTCCTAATGTGATCACTTCTCCCATGCCTAATCACAACAAGATTGTTAATGTTGTGGATGGCTAGAAAGATAGACTTTTAGATCATTAGATTTACTTTCATTTGCAATTTATTTCCTGTTTGTTTAAACATTTGACTTATGATAGACATTATTTGCTTTAATAATCATCATCAGTGCATTGCATATGTTTGTCGTGAATAAATTATTTCGCTATCACTCATTTTTAATTATGTCTTTACTTTGCATGTGTTTTGTGATATTCAACTCCTGCTAAGCCGTAAGCCTTTAAAGGGGGGATGACGAAAACGATACCGCAACCTCATACAGTATGCTTTTGAGCGGACTATGCTGACGATGTACAGGCATTGTTTCAATTCCTAAATAGTGGAGATATAAGGATGATAATCCCTCGTCAACCTTTTTGAGCCTAAGAAGTAGAAGTTTCTTTCTTGTACTAATTAAAACCCTTGATCATAACCTGGGGCATGGTAGTTCTCAGTTAATTTTGGCTGTGCATTCTATTTTAAGAGAATCAGTCAGTACACCTTTCAACGAAGGTTTCAATCACAAGCGTTCATCCGCACACATCCAAGAAGTGTTGGAGATGTCAATCAAAAGCCAATGATGGTTCATCAATCATTAAGCAAGGCAGTCAATATCTTTCAAAAAAAAATGAATGAAAAAACATATATACAAAGAAAGGCCTGCTAAGCCAAAAATCAAAAAGAAGACTTAGGCAAAAAATCAAGGCATCCCGCTGACTGTAAGCTCCAAAATAGACAGTTCAGGCAAAAGTTAGGGATATCAAAAAAATAAAAAAAGAGAAGTCAATAAATTCCTGAACAACACAATGTTGTGACTACCAAAAGGAAGAAGTGACTGCCATCTCAAAAGTTCTCTTTGCTTGTGAACCATCGTCATTATCAAAGGTGCAAATCCAAAAGTCTCTTGGACCTGAATGCATAAGTTGAACTAACTGAGCTTAGGACTGAAGATCATCACGAAGAGGGGTGGGTACAATCAAATTTTGAGCCTTTATCTTTTGTTTCTTAAAACCGTGAACCGAGCCACGTTACAACTCTTAAAAGTCCTAACTGAAGCATGGTTAGTTCGAAAGCATACTGTCACCAAAAAGGTATCCTGACTCCTTAAGGTTTACCAAAAATGCTGAGTTGATATCCTGTTCTTTACAAACATCACGTTTTATAAATATCACGCTTTTACATCTCTTGTTTTAATGTTTTTCAAAAACTCAAGACAAACGTATGCATTGCATCTCATGAATTCATTGTTAAACAAATTCTGCTACATAATTTCAAATGTTAGCAACAGGAAGAATTTGCACAGGGTACAACTAATGACTGAAAGTTATCCCGACAGACAATATTACTCCAAGAAGCAATGTCTCCTACGTATACAAGGGGTATGGCACATTTTGCCGAATCAATCTGGGGCAATCAAGTCAAGATTCCTAGAATCTCTCAAGGATGCCAAAACAGTCAGGGGCATCATCCTAAGTTTATAAGTACTAGGGACAGGTCGCCCATAGTGCACATCTCATAAAGTCCTCGCGAGGCGAATCTTTCCAAAGTTCCTATTAGCAGGGGAAAATCTATACAAGTCCAGTTTGACATCTTGATCAATACTCAGTGATGTGTCCTAATCAAATCCAGGAATGGTAGTTACTATAATACTGGGGGCAGTATTCAAGGCATCCATGCCTTCCTGCAATTCTGATTTCACAAAATCATATCCCCACAGAGCAATCATTAAGAAGATATCTCCAAACGCTCCCGACAAAGACATGGCTCCCCAACAGAGTTTACATCTTCAACACTACCGGTTCTCCAACACTTTGCTCTTCTCCAACATGGTTTATTAAATATCTCCAATCCCCAATCAGGGAACATCAAGTTACTGATCATCCCCAAGCAGAAATTATAAACCCCCAGCTAAGCATCTTCAAAACAAGATCAGACATCAAAATCACAAAGACATGAGATTTATTTTCTCAATCAAGACAACATAAATCATATTCACATATCATGTGTCATAAACATATTCATACATCGCATACATACTGAACTCACGCATAACATACAAAGTTTCTCATTTATTTTGAGGGACTCATTACATAATACATGCATCATGACATTGCATAAAGACTAACTATACCTATTGCAAGATACAGGTACCGACAACTGAACGAAATCTCCAACTTTCCAAGATCTAATTCAGCTACTACGAATGGTACTGACACGGTCAACGCTCGAAGATCTAATTCATTTACCACGAACGATAATGACACGATCATTTTCAAAGATCTAATTCAGTTACTACGAACGGTACTGACACGGTCAACTCTCAGAGATCTAATTCTATCATCACGAACGGTGTAGACACGATCACTGACCTTCCCAGTCTAATTCAGTTACTACGAACAGTGCTGACACGACAAGAGAATCTAATTCTATCATCACGAACGATGTAAACACGATTATCTCTCCAAGATCTAATTCGGCTACTACGAACGGTGCTGACACGATCGACCTTTAAAGAATCTAATTCTATCATCACGAACGGTATAGACACGATCATCTTCCCGAGATCTAATTCAGGTATTACGAACGGTACTGACACGATCACCTCTCAAAGATCTAATTCATCTACTACAAACAGTAATGACACGATCAACACTCAAACAATTACTTCTCAAACACTTCAAACACAATATAGTGCATGACCTACTGGATGGCATCTTTAAGCCCATCCCCATCATACACCTGGATGGCATCTTCAAGCCCATCTCCGACAAAGGTCCCTACTTCAGCTAGGGCAAATTCCTGGGTATTCTAGTGTTCAATCCTCTTCTACCATCAGACTCCGACAGGCACACAAGCCAATCTACATCCTCAGGTATAAGAAGATTGAACAGGGGCAGCTGTCATACCCCAAAATTTGCCCATCATATTTAATCATATTTCAGTCCATTTGACTTTTCAAATGCTCAAAGATATACAAGAAGGAAGCATGCAGCCTCTCTCCTAAACAACAACCCTCAAACTAGGGTTTTGATCTTCTCAAAGTAAAATCAGTTTCTGATACCTCAAATAAATCCCATGGTATCTCATATGCTTAGAGAATCCTCACATCAAGTTTCAAGCCCTGATTCAAAAGATTGCTTGCTCAATGGCCCAAATAATCAACAGTCGACTGTTTGACCTAAAAGAAAATTGTGGTCAAAGTACAGTCAAAACTCCTGATTTTTTGTCAACATCCTCATATTAAAGTATCATTCATCATTTGATCAAGGGTTGATCATGATTCCTAAAAAAAAAAGCTCCAAAATCACCAAGAGTACAGAGTTTCTAAATTAGGGTTTCGAGGAGAAAGTCAACCAAACTTTGACTGATCATATCTTTCCCATACTTTATCAGAAATTCCCCAACCAAAGAATATTCTCAAGGAAATTTCATTCTCTATAGCTTTTCCTCTCACATGCTAAGGCCAAAGCTGTTTCATTCAAGAGATATAGATCAAGACATTATAGGTCCTTTTGGAAGTCTGCTGAAGGATACTTTTTGTCAAAGCATCTTACACAAAAATAGGAGCTTCAAATGAGAAAACCCAAAACTACAAAGTTAAAGAGGACATTCCAAGTTTTCTAACTTGATGAAGAATGAGTTCATCTGAGCAAAAATGAACAAGTTATGTGGTGTGCAAGCTAGGCGAAATTGACAAAAAATCTCAAAATAGTCAGTCAATGAATTTTGTCTTTTTGGACAATCTGACCTAATTTATCAGATTCTAATATGTTCACCATTCTCCAAAGGACCTATAGTTGCCCTTAATACATAGCCATGCAATTTATTTATTTTTGTTTTGATTTTATGTATTTAAAAGCAAAACAAATTATATAAAATGGTATAAATAATGAAACAAGGTGCATGGGTCTGATCCAGCCTCCAAAGATACTTCTAGAATTACCAAATGCATAATTAAAACATGATTGAAGGAGAATGAAACGAGATTGGATCATGGGAAAATTTGATAAATTTTCAAAACAAATATCCAAGCCCACCAATGAGATAGTATTCAAGCATTCTTTAACCTAATTTCACTCAAGATAAATAGGGGAAGATAATCAGACTGCAGGGGGACGGGAGACTCACTGAAGAAACCCTAGCCAAACTCTCAAATTTTGGCAAGTTTAGGGCAAGATCAAAATCAACTTTCCAGGTGTTTTCAATCGAATCCAGGGACCTATTCACTCTCCTGAGACTGCCAGCGATCAGAACAAGTCTATAAACAAGGTAAACAGTGGCCAGAATCACCTATACGAATCTGTATCTCGAGTAAGAATTCTTGAATCTTAAACCTTTGATTTTACGCCGAATAAATGAATTTGATGCATTGTTCCATGTTCATATTAATGTTTGGGAGTGTTCTGCATAGTTCGTTGCGAGTTTTGATGCCCAAATCGGAAGCCACCATGGTTAGGGCTTCGGAGTTAAGTTCTTCGTATTGCAGGTTACAAGCAGTTTCGTGACAAACTAATGCCACCATCGGATTCGCAGGGTCCGATTTAGTGGACAAGGGTCATTTTCTTGGTTCGTTTACGTGAGTGTTGCAAATTCCTAAAAATGTCTCGCCGGAGAAGAAGGAGATTCAATCGGAGAAGGTGGTGGTTCCGGTGAGCACAGGTCTGCGTGGCGCGTCCCGAACCCCTCATTGGTTGGTCAAAACCTCGATCCCTCTCTCTTCCACGTGCGTGAATAACATTGGCTGGTCAGAGAAGCTGATCCCTCCCCCCTCACGCTATTGGTTCGTCCATGAAGCAAGGGGCCCACCTTTGACCCACGTTTGAAAATATTTGGTTGTCTTGTTTTTTTATATTTATTTATTGGGAACCGATTTTATCTCAACTAACCCACGCAGCGCAGATGGCCAGGGCATTTTGACATTGAGTGCAAGGGACTGGGTTCAAACCCTACGCTTGACACTATATTTTAATTATTGTTTGTTTGTTTCTCTCCATAGATTCTGTGTGTGCAGTCCCACGCATAACCATGGTGCAACCTCCATCTGTAGCCACCAGATCCCTGTGTAGTCTAATCCAACGCATCTGGAGGCAGTAATCCACCATACACCCTCAAGGGTCTCCCACACTGAATCCAAGCTAAGTCTATTTTATTATTTTATTTTTAATTACATATTTAGCTTTTTATCTTTCATTATAATGGTTATTAGTATTATTTATTTGTTTTATTCATCTAATAAATCATTTATATAAATAATAATTTTATAATTATCTATTTTGAATCGAAAACTCGATTTTTCCATAATTTTATTAATATTTGTTTTTAACTAATAAAAATTATTTTGCCTTATATGGTTTGCCTGACCTTTATTTTTTCTATTCTTTATTTATTCTATTAGCTATAGTTAACTTGTATTTACGAGGTTCATCATTCGATCTGTCATACACTGAAAAACTTCTTTTGTTTGTGCAGTTTTTTTTAAGGGTTACTATCAGGATTCTCCGACTACACACCATTAGAGCTAAGTTTCCAATCCTTATTTTATTTTATTTAAATATCATTTTACTTTTTGCCTTTTGCCCAAAATAGGGTTTGCCTCGAATAGTCAATACACTCACCCCTTATTTATTTTTCCTCTAATTATTGATTCCTCTTATTCTTCCGCCTTTTAATTTCCCCCATCCCCGCAGGTGTTTATTGTAATAGCGTAGGAAATTTTATTTCTGCTTTTATTTTAATTGCGTGGTTAGTAATCCTAGGGAGTGCAAGTCTTGAAAATAAGTTAGATCACTAATTATAAGATAAAATTATCTGAATATTAATCACGTGATTGTTCCACCCACACACCTTTAGGGTAATTCCTCTTGTTGCCTTTGTTGCCTGTTGCCTTATAAACCTGTTGCCTCTAAGTATGCTAAATAGTGAAAGTCCCTCGATTCCGAGGATACCTAAAAGCAATGTTGCCTTAAAGTTATTGAAACTCCCTCAAAGCTGCCTTGTAAAGAATAATTGTCCCAATTGCTAAGGTATCCTCGCATGATGCCTAAACAAGAATGACTATTATGTCCTTCCCTTAGACTACCTGCCTTCTTTATGGCAAGGGACAGTCTTATGGCGAACGATTTCTCGATGACCCTGAACATCCAATTGAAAGACTTCCTGCCCTCTTATGGTATGGATAGACCCTTTCACCCGAAAGACTAAAAGAACAGTTTTTCACCCGAAAGACTAAAAGAACAATTTTTCAAACTTAGGGTAGTTGCTATTAATTGCTTGCTCTAAAAAATGAAATTACTTTTCACACCTCTCTTTTCAAATACTTTCAAAACAAGGCTACGCTTATTTACAAGCTAAAGTCCTTAAACGAAGTTTTCCTATTCGCACACTACTTTTCAAACATTTCAAACAATTCAAAAGTGAGCCAAGCAATTAAGAGCCCATGGATAACCATGGATGCAAAGGGTGCCTTACACCTTCCCTTTGTATAACTTACCCCCCGAACTCAAAATCTTTCAAAGGTGTTTCCTGTTCTTTTTGCCTTTCCAATTGGATAAAATAAAAGTCGGTGGCGACTCTTGCTTAACCGCGACATTTCAATATAAAAGTCAGTTCAACGTATTACACACCGTGACTCCCTGCTGCAAAGCACAAATGTAAACACACCAACAAAAACAGAGCCTCTTTCGAGGGCTTGGCCAGATGAATGCCTAGGTCCTACTTCTCATGGTAAATATGATGCTGCATGCCTACCCTACTTCTCATGGCAAGATATGGTGCACAGAAGAGTAAAAGAGACAAGGGGATAATACCGAACGGATAGCAAATCCGCAATGAGCTAGCAAGCGTAAGCAAAGAAGTCCGGAATATTTCGCGTAAGCTAGCATCAAGTAAAGTAAGAAAGCAACTTCGTGAAAATAAATCACGAGCGACATGTGGTGCGTATCAGACACAACCACATAAGCAACCTTTAATAGAAACACAATCCAGACAATACAGGAATATACATCTCAATGGATGAGAGATAAGATGAATTGATCGGAAATATGTTCGTGTCCCACAAATAAAGTGGAACACAACACAAGTCAAGTCGCATCGGAAGCGAATTCGTGTCCCACAAATAAAGTGGAACACGAAGCAAGTCGAATCACAATCGAAGGCTCTCTCGAAGTACCTCGCACATTTCAACAACTGAATCAGTAATAACAAGGAAGCACGCTATAGAAAATACTAGCAATTAAGTCCTAAGTAAATTCTAAAACAAAACCTAACAAGATTAAATTGTTTTTTTATGACATTTTCATCTAACAATAATAGAACAAAACTATGTGACTAAACATCTAAATTCTAACAAGTAAAACATGTTTTTTTTTATCTAAATCAAACATAGAAAACAAAATCTAATTCTAACTAAAAAGATTACATCTTTTTATATTATCTTTTTATCAATGCTAAAAATCTAACAAAACAATTGATTTTATTACATTTTTATTTCTTAAGAAAAATAAGCAAAAAGAACCAATTCTAAACATGAATTCTATGAGAATCAGGGGGTTTCTGCATGAAAACAAGGTATAATAGTGATAAGGGGGCATGGCCCAAACAGATGGTGGCCCAGGCAGTTTTTGTAATGATTTCCTCAGCCAAAAATGGCGTGTGATGCTGGGCCTATGGGGGTGTAAAGGATAGCAAATCGTTTGGCCCAAGCAGAATTTTTGTTTTCAGTTTCTCTTTATGTCAACAAACATAAAAAAAATTAGTGGTGGGCTCAGTGTTACACTACAATTCGGTCAAGGCCCGAGGAGATTTCTATCCAAATTTTCGGCCAATAACCATGTGGCCCAATGATGATTAATCCAAAATGAAATTAATTCAATAGATTTTCTATAATTCCTAATTAATCACAATTAAGAGTCAATTATTGTTACTAATAGAAAGAATAATTAAAACAGGGGGATTAGAGTTTACGTGAATATGACTATTGGAGTCAGTCTTCTTCCCTTTTGCAAGTTTGAAACGACAGCGGCGGCCAATCCTCCCTCTCCGACAAGCTCTCCACGGTGCCTCCATGAATCAACTTCTACAATTGACTTCCGGTGAACACTCTCGATCTCCCTCGACACAAACACTCGTTGCGGCAGCTAGAGGGGTCGACTTCCTCCGACGAATACCCGGTCTATGTTGCCATGAAATCAAGGACGAAGCCAACGCTTCACCTATGCGACCTTCTTCTACCTTATTTTCCAATTCGTTTCTGTTGCGCCTTTCCTGATGCGGTGAAGAAGATGAATGAAACGTAGATGCGTGAGTTTGACAATGATGTTGATGCAATGTTGTTGTAGAGTTGTAGTGAAGATGATGATTATGCGTTGTTGTTGCAGGTTTGTGGTGAAGGCGATGAACAATGTAACGATGATGAACAACCGCGTGGTGATGATGATGAATTATCGCGTGGTGATGTGAAACCGATGCGGAAGTTGTAGAAGAGTCAGATTGGAGAAGTGCCGAGAAGATTGAAGGTTATGAACGGTGAAGATGAATTGTGTTAGAGTTTTTCAGATGAGTTTGATGAAAGTCGATGAAGGTCGATGATGAGAAACGGTTATGTTGATGATTCTGTGATATAGTTGAAGGTCATGGAGAAGGTGAATTGAAGTGTGAATTCTGAAGATTGCTAAATTGAGAGAGCAAGATTGAAGATGATGAAGATTGAATCCAGAGAGAGAAGAGTTTTTCGGTTATTCAAGATGAATGGAGAGGGTTTTTGGATTCAGAAGTTTGTTACCTTTGGTTAGAGGTTAGTTCCACTGATTTTTTGTTCGTTTTCTGGTGATTGAATGATGAACACCGTTGTTGTTGCAGATCCACAGTTGAAGAGTATGGATGAGATTGATGAGTACTTGCGGTCGCGTGAAGGAGAACGTGACGGAGATTGTTGATGAAGAGTGTTGAAGGTTGTGATGAAGGTCAGAATCGGTTCCGAGAGAGTGTTTCTTGGCTCCAGAGTTTGTTACGTTTTTTTGGCGATTCTATTGGAGAGGTTGAAGAGTGGTTTTTTAGAGAAGTCAAGGTTGAAGGAGATGGTGGAATTGAAGCGTGAAGATGAAAAAGATTGAAACCAAATTGTAGAATCCAGAGGAAATCAAGAGAGGGAAGAGGTGATTGAAGAAGGTTCAGTGATGGTGAAGATGATGAAGGTTTCTGTTAGAGTTTCGGTCGTGAAGAAATTTCAGAGAGAGTGGAGAAGTTTGTTACGTTTGTTACTGATTCTTTTTTCTTTGCTGATTTTTTTGTTATGAAAACTCTTCCCCCCCGAGTTCTGAACCGGCCTCGCTGTATTTGTTAATGCAGGGTTTTATTTTTTGATATGTTGTTTGAATTGTTGCAAACTTTTGGTTTACTCGCTGGAATGCCAATTTTTTGATGAAGCCTTTGATTTCCAGTTTGGAGTGCAAGTTGGTTTGTTACTGTAGAGTCAGTGGTGAAAAGCTTGGTTTGAACTTAACTTCTTTTGTAATTTTCTGCTGAACCGAACCGGTTTGTGATGGTCTACTGATGTGGTTCCCTTTGAATCATTTGCAGCAGGTTTGGATAAAGTGTGTAGGGGCCTCAGCTCGGTTTTTTGTTGAAGTGAGGGTTGAAGTCCATGGTGCACACATATGAATGGTTAAAGAAAAAAACTCGGGCTTCTAAATTATAATGGGCTTTTTCTTTTGCAATTCAATTTTTTTTTGTAATGAATGATATGGACTTTGAACAATGTAAAACTTGATGATAAATCTTTCTTTTTGTTTGTAGCTCTTTTTGTAAACCAATTTATTTCATGATGGATGTTGTATTTTTGAATTGTAGAATTTTCTTGTAATTGTAAAGGACATGTAATGGACTGGACCTTGGTATATTTCGTAATGAATTGTGAATGGAAGTATGGATATGATGAATTTGAACAATGAACTTGAATGTATATTTTTGGTGAATAAATTTCAATCCACTTGCAAATTTCAATGGACCCCTAATTCAAATCTTGATTCCTTAATTCCAACAAAACTTGTACGATAAGCCATCAATAAATTGAATGTATAATGGTGCCTTAATTTATCAATTCAATAGCAACCTTGAACAATCTTTGAAGACGAATTTGACTTAAGCATAAAAGCAACCTCAACACACAATCCTCTTTTGATTTTTAATCGACGAAATAAACGTCCTTAATAACTTATAGCATATATAAGAGGGCAAATTTTGGGGTGCAACAGCTGCCCCTATTCAAACTTCTTAAACCTGACGAGTGAGAAATGAAAGTTTCGAACCGTTGAGGTGGAAGGAGATTGAATACCAGAATGAACTCGAAAATTTGCGCTCTTGATAATTAACTGATCCAGCTTGCAACAAGAAGGACCAAGCAACCCCATCGACGGGGGAAAAAACTTCACTTAATATGGGCATCAAGAGAAGGTCGACATCTTCGGTTGATCTGCATATCAAAACGAAATAGATGTCTTTGGCCGATCTGAATATCGGAAATAAGAATGTCTTCAACTGATCTGGGGACATCAGGACTGAGCAGATATGTCTTCTTCTGACAAAAATAAATCGTCAGGTGGGTGGATATCCTCAACTGATCGGAACCATCAGGAATGTGTCCTTCTACCGATCTGGGGGCATCAGGAAGGAAATGGATATCCTCAACCGATATGGGGGCATCGGGAATTTTAAAGAATGCTTTCAACTGATCTGGAGAGATCAGGACTGAGCAAGCAAGTCTTCTTCCGACGAAAATAAATCGTCAGGTGGGTGGAAGTCCTCAACTAATCGGAAACATCAAGATTGTGCCTTCTACTGATCTGGGGCATCAGGAAGAAAATGGACCTCCTCAACCGGTTTGGGGGCATCGGGAATCAAGATTGCCTTCAACTGATCTGGGGACATCAGGACTGAGCAGACATATCTTCTTCTGAACGAACTAAATCGTCAGGGAATGGATATTTACGACTGATCTAGGGCATCAGAGGGCTTGCTCCTTCGGAAGATCTTAGAGATCCGAAGGAGGTTCTTTCAACTGAACTAAATTTCAGGATAAGAACAAATATCCTCAACCGATCTGGGGACATCGAGAATAGGAGTGTCTTCAACTGACCTGGCGATATCAGGAATAATAGACAGTCCTCTTCTGATGAAATAAATCATCAAGAGATATCTCCAACTGATCTATGGCATCAGTGGGCTAGCTCCTTAGGAAGACCTTGGGAGATCCGGAGGCGATTCCTTCAACTAATCTGGGAATCAGGATAGGAACAGATATCTTCAACCGATCTGGGGACATCGGGAATAAGAATGGCTCTAAGCTGGTCTGACAATGTCAGGGAGGGGGAAACAAACTTCTTCTGATTCGGACATCAGGATAAGCGCCTGTAATAATTAGGCGGATTACTTTCTGGGAAGCATTTGATAACTTTCTTGTAGAAAGAACAGATATGATTTATGCATGACGCATGTATGAATGTTGTTTTATGGAGTAGTGTTCAAATAAATGGAAATGCTACACGTTTAGAGAATGCAATGCGAATGATGCATGGTTTGGACGTTGCTCAGGGAGACAACGGAGGAGCATTGAATTGCTGAAGAAGTCCTGGAGAGCGTGGTACTCTGTGGGGAGGATAAACTGAGTGACCAAGAGTCACAACTGCGAGCTCACAAAGATAGATTAGAAATCTGCTGGAGACAATCGAATCTTGATGCGAGCTCTGGTTAAGGAGTAAACCCTCCTTGGGTGGTATGGAAATCCCGATTGATTTCTTGGGGAATAGCCTGGCAACTTCACTAGAGAAGCAAACTCCCGACCCACTGGGGATATGGAGATAAGTGCAAGTCATAGAGACAACTCTGATAGGGAATAACCAAGTTGTTCGTGTAGAACGAACTCCACTGGGAAAATCCTTGACGGAAACAAGATTCTGCTAAGAAAGGACTCGGTGGGGGAGATGAATACTTCTGCATAAAGATCCACTGATGAGATGAGAAATCCACTGGGGAAGATAAGGAATCTGGAATAAGAACCTCTTATCAATACAACTCCACTAGGGAGTAAGATAACCTTCTAACTCGGGAAAAAGGTCAATCTGTTGGGGAGAAAAACAATCCACTGGGGAATATGAGGAGTTCGGGCAAGGAACCTCATTAAGTAAGCCTGCTAGAGAATCAGATAGTATTCGATCATGCTTCAACTGGGGAGCGTCCCATCAACGAGGATTGAAGGACAATTGGGAACCCTCAGAAATGAGAGATAGAACTCTGCTTTAAAGAATATCCACTTGGGGAATAAGGCACTTTCCACTGGGGATGTTGGGGAATGATCCGCTTTGCGCTACAACTTGCTGGAGAGATAATGGGATCTTTAGATGAAGCTGGGGATTATGCAAGCCCAGGCTGGGGATGTTACCATTGCTTGGAGAGACTTTGCCTTTGCATCGGCGTGCTTCACTTGAATGGATACATGTATCTTTGAAGTAAAATAGAAAATGCCCCAAGTATAGCATGATGTCTTTACCGGATTTCCTCACATGGCAGAGGATGGTGATGCTCACCCACAATGGGTAAATGCAAGAGAAAACAAATTATCAAACATCTTGGCTTTGAAACTTTCCAAACAGGCTATGGGTTCAATGAGTTTATCGGCAAGCAATGATTAGAACACCAAACAAGTATCGGCCGAAGCATCAAACAGGCATTGATTTTCTGAGAGAGTGCCACCAGGAAGTGGGCTAAAGGGGTCAAGCATGTGTTGACTTCAAAGGGACCAAACAGGCATTGGCTTTCATGGTGTTCTGCATATTCGTATCCAACAAGTATTGGACTTTCAGTCTCAGATCAATGTTAAGGATGACGACCCTGACTTTCCGACAGTCTTCGAGTTCATAAGTTGTTTAGTTCACACCTGAACTTAAACTGATCACCTCCTGATGAGGAGAGAATGCCAATGCATAGTGCCTTGCCCCAGCCTGTAGGGACTATAAAGAGATTCGTCTCGTAAGGACTTTTTGAGATTTGTGCTTTCATAGCCAAACTGCCCCAATTCATGAACTTTGGAACCATGCCCCTGATTGCTCAACACTTTGAGAGATTCTTCGAATCTTGACCTGATTACCTTAGATTGATTGGAAACTTACTTGATAGAGTATTCAAACGCTTGCGTGCCCCTAAGTGTGATCAAACACGAGATATTGCTGCCTCTGCTCAACGGAGTTCAGAAGACAACTTGTCTTTCGGGAGGATAACACTTTTCATCTGAATTTCATTGTGTAAAATTTCCTGATGTTAAGCACTTGTTCATATGCAAAGAATGTTGATTATGAGAAATATAATTCTAATGCAAAGAGTATGTTTGTCTCGAAGTTAAAAAAAACTTTTTGAAAAGATGTTATAACATCGATTTTTTTTTGAAAGAAAGATGGAGTGATACCAACTCAAGCGCTTAGCTGATCTCCTAGGATTCAGTTTACCGTATTCTCGTTTCAATATGCCTTCGAATTAACCTATGCTTCAGTTAGGACTTTTAAGGGTTGTAACATGGTCAGGTTCACGGTTTGAGAAAAAAGGATTTTTAGGCTCAAATTAATTGGTGCCCACCCCCTTAGTGATGTTCTCCAGTCCTAAATTCAGTTAACTTGACACGAGCATTCATCATCTCAACAGGAGCTTGAGATGGTTGATGAATCCATGAGGCATTCGGACATGGCAGTCACTTTACCTTTCGTTCTTGGTGTCTGATCACACGACTTTGTTCTTTGTTGAGGATTCTTATTTTGTAATCCTTGTTTGCTTTACTTTGCCTTTTTTTTCGTTTCCCTAACTTTTGCCTGGACAAATTCTTTTGAATTTTGAGTTTGAAGTCCAGCGGGATGCCCTAACTTTTGCCTAAGTCACATGTTTTCAAGTTGTTGACTCAACGGGCTCTTTTTCTTTTTTCTTTTCTTTTTGATTCATTCTTTTCTTTTGAACAAGTCGTGTGATCCTGAATCTCTGATTTGTTAGAAGTGCATAGTGACTGCCTCAGTCATTGATTGATGAAGAATTACCATTGTGGTACTATCATCATTTGACCTCCTGATGTGAGGGATAAACCACAGCGGCTTTGATGTTGGTCTTGACCTCCTGACGTGAGGGATAAATTTCATGTCTCGACCTCCTGAGGTGAGGGATAACCGTTGTGGATTTGACTTTCCCCAATCTTTTGAAGGATAACCATTGTTGTATCCTTAGATGTGTGCTCCTGATAAATTTTGTATGCTCGATCATGTTAACTGAACACTACCCTGCCCCTGGGTTAAAATAAGGTTTTTTTTTCTGCATAGAAAAGAAACTCCCACTTCGAAGGCTCAGAGGGGTTAACGAGGTTTTCACTCCCTTATATCTCCAGTGTTTGGGAATTGAAACAATGCCTGTACATCATCAATAGGGTTCTACTCAAAAGCATACCATTTGAGTATTTGGGTATTATGTTCATCATTCTCCCTACAGAGTTTTCATGCTTTGTTAACAAGAGTTAAGTATCACAAAAAGCATAGAAAAACATATAAGAGCAAAAGCGAATAGATTTTTTCAAGACAAACATATCCAATGCATTATGATTATAGTTCAAAAACAAACAAGTTTTGCATGCAACAGTATTGAACAAAGCAAGAAAGCTTAAACATGAACATGCATGATGAATTAGGAATTGCCAATGTTGAGGAGATCCTCTCCGTATGGACTTATTACTTCAGAATATCCGTTGCGTCAAAGGAGAACTTCAATTCTGGCCTTCAAGTGCGAATGTGATGCCTTTGAATCAATCAGGTCTTGTACTTTGTCTCTGAATCACTGGCAACCTTCAATCAGATAACCAAGTTCCCCAGAGTGGAAACCACACCAAGCAATAGTTGTAAGTGCTCAGCTTTAGGGATTTGAGTCGTGCAAGTGATGCACAAACTCACGATACAAGGCGTCTTTCTTATCCCTCGGTCGGGAGCCCCAAACAACAGCGACTGGAGTTTGTGAATGCTTTAGGGATTTGAGCTGCCAATGCTGCGAACTCAAGAACTCGGAGTCTTGCTTATCCCTTGGTCGGGAGCCCTAAACATATCTGCTGAAATAGTTATCACCACCCTGAATGGAGGAATCTTGTATTACTATCGGAGAACAACAATAACCTCTGACGCTTGGCTATCAAAGTCATTACTTAGAACACACAATGTCTGTTGTGAAGGAAACCTCTGGGAGTACCAATTGCAAGCGATTCTCATGAGTCACTTCCTCGAGGAAGAACAAACATTCTACTTGCAGCAGATGAAATGGGATTGACCAGTAAAAACCATTATGAATAAACTCAAACATCTCTACATTGAGCAAGTTCTGGACTCTTTGGACCGCAACACCTTGTAAGGCTTGACATTATGATCAGGTTCCCCGAGAATGTAAAACACCGAGTATTGTCATCGAAACCAGGAGAGCTATCTGTGGTGAGAAACACCCAAAGCACGAATCTTAACCAACTGAAATTCCAACAAGCAGTGAAGCAACATGACATAAGGGCAATGGGATTACATCAACTTGCTTCTCACATTCTTTTTCGTCTCTGTTGACAAGCGACGACTACTAAAAAGAAAACTCCAGGAGGAGGAGGTGACTCAGAATATGAAGCAGAACCTTGAGAATGAGAGGTTCCTTTGCAGATCACTCTTGATTATTGTGTGGCAGAAGATTCCGGCAAAGTCACACGGAATCTGTAATGCTTTAGGGATTCGAGCAATGCAAATGGTGCAATGCTCAAGATAGACAATGTCTTGCTTATCCCTTGTTTGGGAGCCCCAAGCAACTTCAAAGACTTGTAGATACTAACATCACGACCAGGTGCCCTAGAATAGAACTCACACCTAGTGTCATTGTCATCAAGCAAAGAATCTGTAGACATCCACACGGTACGGAGCTTAACCAGTTGCAAATAAAGAAATCATGGAAGCAAATGAGCATAAGGCCTCAGAATCAGATAGATTTGTCTTTCGGTCCTCTTTGTCGTTGCTAAGAACATCCCCTTGAATTCACGAGAGAAAAGGAGATTAGCCGTTGACGAGGAGCTTCATAAACCGCAAGGTTGTGGAAGAGATCCACGAAGTGCTCCTTGGTTTGAACTTGTACCCAATAGGTGAGGATAAGAAAATGTCTCATTGCATGGGCGAGTGAATGATCATTTTCCTCTTTCAACATTATCCTTAGAAACTCCATGATCATGCTCATAAAGGTGATCAAATGACTAGTTTTCTTTCCCAAGAATCCTCGAGCACGGGTCATAACTTGCATGTCTTTATAGACAACCCCAATTGAGCTTTCTTCTCGGTCACCCCACAAAGTTGTTTCATAACTAATCTTTGAACACACAATAAGAACAAATCAAATCTCTTAGTCTGGAAAGAATACCGAGTCTGAATAAGAAATCCTCGATCCTGAACACCTTTTATGCATGAGATGTATGGGATGCATGATATGAATGCAAGGCCATGTTCATTCAATTTCCAAGGAATTCTCTTGTTTTGATTTTTTAGCAAGCAAGAGATGGAAAAGCTCGATACGAGGCTTAAAGGTATGATTCCTTGGAAATGGAAGGAACATGCATGCTGTTATTTTTTATACATCATTTTCTCAAAAGTAAATATGCAATGATGCAAAATGGTGGAAACCACAATACTGGATATAGTTGCACTGCCGCAAAATCACACTGCCCAAGTTCAAAGGTTCGGCGTAGTTTCAGAACAACAGGAACCAATTAATCGCTGATAGAACCACTTATGTTGTACCACGTCTGAATAGAACCAAAAGTAACAGGATCAAAGCTCCGCCGTCATTTCTGAATACCAAATTATCGGGCACAATGAGAACAGACCAAATAAAGGTTCGACCCCAAATTTGGAGAAGCAATTGGTATGTAGGAGCCAAGGTTTCCTGTCCCATCCCAAACCTCACGGGTATGTATTCTAGACACAAACAGGATGTCCCTAATGGTCGCCCAGAATCCTCTAGTCGGACACCTTGCGATCTGCACTAAGGGTGCAGGGCAAAGGCATCGTCTAGAGAACTGAATCCGGGTTGTGGTATCTCATGTCTCCTCATACGTGTCAAGGGCCACGCGATTCAACATGAGTATCCATGCTAGCCTAGGTGTATACTGGCATGGGGATTGGGCCTTTATCTCACAGTATCAACCCACCTGCCAAAAAAACAAGCCACCACTGCGGCACAGTAATATATCCAGAATGCAAATGCATGCAAACATAGAAAGCCAATCAGTAACAAAAATGCAAATGCAATGCAAGAATATACAATGATAAATGGCAAAGGAAACAACACACACATCCATAGCAAAGAAAGCAGACAAAAGCTAGGATCAACTCACTAAGTCCGGACCCGCAATAGGTCGAGACGTCCCCAGTGAAGTCGCCAGCTGAAGCAACTGGAAAACTCATCGAAACAAAACAATGAAGTCGCCATCGAACATATATTTACCCTATGCACATGAATGGAAAATATCGAAGAAAACCAAATAACAAGCAATGGTCTCAGAAAATAGGTAAGGGAGTCGGTTGCGCAAGGGGAAGGTACTAGCACCCCTCACGCCTGTGGTACTCCAGAATATCCACTTTTGCGAGTTTCTAATCTAAGGGTGTGTGTATCATACTATGTGCAAAGGGAAACATGCAATGGAAGGATATACAAGATAACAGGAAACATGCAAATAGTAAGCAAACAAGATAAAGGAAAAAGTCAAACAAAACAACAAAAAAAGAAAAGTTCGCTCGCTAGGGTGTTCGTACCCTGTGCCTACGTACCTCCAACGTGAAATGGAGAAATCAGAGCGCCGTAGTTCGGCTCAAAAGTTTCTGTTTCTATCTCGATTCGCGTCTCCTAGAGAAACGGAATCGAGCACCCTAAGGGAGCATGCAAACAAGGAGCATCACAAAGATCCTAGCAGACATGACATGTGAAAAGGCATCACAGATAAAGGAAATAAATATGGTGAGTGTACATCAAACATGTGAACAGGTATCACAAAGATATCATACGAACAGGCATCGCAGATAGAAAGAAAAACATGTAACAGGTATACAAGAATGCGAGTGTGTGAACATGCATCACAAGTGATATCATACTAACAAGCATAGCAGATAAAGGACATACACGTAACAGTCATACATGCATGGCAAACATGTAACAGGTATACACGTCAAATGTGAACAAGTATCACGAACAAAAATGTGAACAGGCATCGCAAACAACATGTAACAGGTATACATGTGCAGGTGTGTGAACAAGCATCACAAAGATATCAAACGAACAGGCATCGCAGATAAGAAGATAGTGAATAAACATCACAAAGATATCATACTTACAGGCATAGCAGATAAAAAGATAGTGAACAAACATCACAACCATATGGCATACGATCGAGCTCCGCTCGATAATCAAACAAACTACCGAAGTAGTGATCAAACAAATGCATAACAATGGCACAAAAACGAGCTCCGCTCGTAAAGCAAACAAACTACTGGCACTGGCCAAGTAGTAGAAAAGCGGTCCCGCCATAGCCAAGGGGAGCGAATCACCCGAGTCAACCAAGCATTAGACCTCGCGAAAATGATTGGGCCATAGACAAGAGGAGCGGGTCCCTCTCAGCAACCAAGCCGTCACGGATCTGAAAGGAAAACGGTGCGTGCATACACCAAGCATCAACATCGAGCGACGCGGGCTATAGGAAATGAGGGGGTACGATTGTATGAACCCTTTTACTGACATACTCGATAATAGGATCTTGTGCTGGTTCAAAAGCAAGCAATGCGTAGCGTGCGCTTACTGAACGGACCCGATGAGACTGGGCGGGGGTTGATTGCTAACCCTTTCCGCGTGCCTTCCATGAGGACTTAACGGAGTGCCATATAGAACTTATTATACCGTGACTCCCTGCCGCAAAGCACAAATGTAAATACACCAACAAAAACAGAGCCTCTTTCGAGGGCTTGGCCAGATGAATGCCTAGGTCCTACTTCTCATGGTAAATGTGATGCTGCATGCCTACCCTACTTCTCATGGAAAGATATAGTGCGCGGAAGAGTAAAAGAGACAAGGGGACAATACCGAACGGATAGCAAATCCGCAATGAGCTAGCAAGCGTAAGCAAAGAAGTCCGGAATACTTCGCGTAAGCTAGCATCAAGCAAAGTCAAAAAGCAACATCGTGAAAATAAATCACGAGCGACATGTGGTGCGTATCAGACACAACCACATAAGCAACCTGCAAGAGAAACACAATCCAGACAATACAGGAATATACATCTCAATGAATGAGAGATCAGATGAATCGATCGAAAATATGTTCGTGTCCAACAAATAAAGTGGAACAATACACAAGTCAAGTCGCATCAGAAGAGAATTCGTGTCCCACAAATAAAGTGGAACACGAAGCAAGTCGAATCACAATCGAAGGCTCTCTCGAAGTACCTCGCACATCTCAACAACTGAATCAGTAATAACAAGGATGCACGCTATAGAAAATACTAGCAATTAAGTCATAAGTAAATTCTAAAACAAAACCTAACAAGATTAAATTGTTTTTTTATGACATTTTCATCTAACAATAATAGAACAAAACTATGTGACTAAACATCTAAATTCTAACAAGGAAAACATGTTTTTTTTATCTAAATCAAACATAAAAAACAAAATCTAATTCTAACTAAAAAGATTACATGTTTTTATATTATCTTTTTATCAATGCTAAAAATCTAACAAAACAATTGATTTTATTACATTTTTATTTCTTAAGAAAAATAAGAAAAAACAATCAATTCTAAACATGAATTCTATGAGAATCAGGGGGTTTCTGCATGAAAACAAGGTATAATAGTGATAAGGGCGCATGGCCCAAACAGATGGTGGCCCAGGCAGTTTTTGTAATGATTTCCTCAGCCAAAAATGGCGTGTGATGCTGGGCCTATGGGGGTGTAAAGGATAGCAAATCGTTTGGCCCAAGCAGAGTTTTTGTTTTAAGTTTCTCTTTATGTCAACAAACATAAAAAAATTAGTGGTGGGCTCAGTGTTACACTACAATTCGGTCAAGGCCCGAGGAGATTTCTATCCAAATATTCGGCCAATAACCATGTGGCCCAATGATGATTAATCCACAATGAAATTAATTCAATAGATTTTCTATAATTCCTAATTAATCATAATTAAGAGTCAATTATTGTTACTAATAGAAAGAATAATTAAAACAGGGGGATTAGGGTTTACGTGAATATGACTATTGGAGTCAGTCTTCTTCCCCTTTGCATGTTTGAAACGGCAGCGGCGACCAATCCTCCCTCTCCGACGAGCTCTCCACGGTGCCTCCATGAATCAACTTCTACAACTGACTTCCGGTGAACACTCTCGATCTCCCTCGACACAAACACTCGTTGCGGCAGCTAAAGGGATCGAATTCCTCCGACGAATACCCGGTCTATGTTGCCATGAAATTAAGGACGAAGCCAACGCTTCACCTATGCGACCTTCTTCTACCTCATTTTCCAATTCGTTTCTGTTGCGCCTTTCCTGCTGCGGTGAAGAAGATGAATGAAACGTAGATGCGTGAGTTTGACAATGATGTTGATGCATTGTTGTTGCAGAGTTGTAGTGAAGATGATGATTGTGCGTTGTTGTTGCAGGTTTGTAGCGAAGACGATGAACAATGTAACGATGATGAACAACCGTGTGGTGATGATGATGAATTGTCGCGTGGTGATGTGAAACCGATGCGGAAGTTGTAGAAGAGTCAGATTGGAGAAGTGCCGAGAAGATTGAAGCTTATGAACGGTGAAGATGAATTGTGTTAGAGTTTTTCAGATGAGTTTGATGAAAGTCGATGAAGGTCGATGATGATAAACGGTTATGGTGATGATTCTGTGATACAGTTGAAGGTCATGGAGAAGGTGAATTGAAGTGTGAATTCTGAAGATTGCTAAATTGAGAGAGCAAGATTGAAGATGATGAAGATTGAATCCAGAGAGAGAAGAGTTTTTCGGTTATTCAAGATGAATGAAGAGGGTTTTTGGATTCAGAAGTTTGTTACCTTTGGTTAGAGGTTAGTTCCACTGATTTTTTGTTCGTTTTCTTGTGATTGAATGATGAACACCGTTGTTGTTTCAGATCCACAGTTGAAGAGTATGGATGAGATAGATGAGTACTTGCTGTCACGTGAAGGAGAAAGTGACGGAGATTGTTGATGAAGAGTGTTGAAGGTTGTAATGAAGGTCAGAATCGGTTCCGAGAGAGTGTTTCTTGGCTCCAGAGTTTGTTATGTTTTTTTGGTGATTCCATTGGAGAGGTTGAAAAGTGGTTTTTTAGAGAAGTCAAGGTTGAAGGAGATGGTGGAATTGAAGAGTGAAGATGAAAAAGATTGAAACCAAATTGTAGAATCCAGAGGAAATCAAGAGAGGGAAGAGGTTATTGAAGAAGGTTCAGTGATGGTGAAGATGATGAAGGTTCTGTTAGAGTTTCGATCGTGAAGAAATTTCAGAGAGAGTGGAGAAGTTTGTTACGTTTGTTACTGATTCTTTTTTCTTTGCTGATTTTTTTGTTATGAAAACTCTTCCCCCCGAGTTCTGAACCGGCCTCGCTGTATTTGTTAATGCAGGGTTTTATTTTTGGATATGCTGTTTGAATTGCTGCAAACTTTTGGTTTACTCACTGGAATGCCAATTTTTTGATGAAGCCTTGGATTTCCGGTTTGGAGTGCTAGTTGGTTTGTTACTGCAGAGTCAGTGGTGAAAAGTTTGGTTTGAACTTGACTTCTTTTGTAATTTTCTGCTGAACCGAACCGGTTTGTGATGGTCTACTGATGTGGTTCCCTTTGAATCATTTGCAGCAGGTTTGGATAAAGTGTGGAGGGGCCTCGGCTCGGTTTTTTGTTGAAGTGAGGGTTGAAGTCCATGGTGCACACATATGAATGGTGAAAGAAAAAAACTCGGGCTTCTAAATTATAATGGGCTTTTTCTTTTGCAATTCAATTTTTTTGTAATGAATGATATGGATTTTGAACAATGTAAAACTTGATGATAAATCTTTCTTTTTGTTTGTAGCTCTTTTTGTAAACCAATTTATTTCATGATGGATGCTGTATTTTTGAATTGTAGAATTTTCTTGTAATTATAAAGGACATGTAATGGACTGGACCTTGGTATATTTCGTAATGAATTGTGAATGGAAGTATGGATATGATGAATTTGAACAATGAACTTGAATGTATATTTTTGGTGAATAAATTTCAATCCACTTGCAAATTTCAATGGACCCCTAATTCAAATCTCGATTCCTTAATTCCAACCAAACTTGTACGATAAGCCATCAATAAATTGAATGTATAATGGTGCCTTGATTTATAAATTCAATAGCAATGCCTTGAACAATCTTTGAAGACGAATTTGACTTAAGCATAAAAGCAACCTCAACACATAATCCTCTTTTTGATTTTTAATCGACGAAATAAAAGTCCTTCATAACTTATAGCATATATAAGAGGGCAAATTTTGGGGTGCAACAATAGGTCGGGAAGAGTCATCAAGGCACCTCAGAGACTTGGGTATGCATATCTTATAGCTTATGCCTTAATCTCTGCAAGTGAGGTTCTAGACGAAGAACCTAGAGACTACAAGGAAGTTATGAGGAGTCGAAATAAGACTGAATGGATGAAGGCCATGGATGATGAGATGAAATCTCTTCATGATAATCATACTTGGGAACTGATCAAGAAACCTGCTGGGGCAAGGTTAGTCAGCTGTAAATGGATTTTCAAAGTTAAGGAAGGAATTGAAGGAGAGACGTCGAAAAGATACAAGGCAAGGTTAGTTGCAAGGGGTTTCACTCAGAAAGAAGGTGTCGACTTCAATGATGTGTTTTCTCCTGTTGTGAAGCATAGGTCCATTCGAATGTTGCTTGCCATGGTGGCACAGTTCGATCTTGAACGGGAACAGATGGATGTGAAGACTGCGTTCTTGTATGGTGATCTATATGAAACGATCCTGATGAGGCAACCTGAAGGGTATGTCGAAAAGGGGAAGGAAGATTATGTGTGCAAGTTAAAGAGATCTTTGTATGGGCTGAAACAATCTCCTCGATCGTGGAATAGGAGATCCGACAAGTTCATGGAACACATAAGTTTCATTAGAAGTCAGTTCGACCACTATGTTTACTTCAGATTTCGACCTGGTAATTCATTTGTTATTTTGTTGCTTTATGTGGATGATATTCTCATAGCAAGCAACAATGTTGAAGATGTGACGAGGGTGAAGGCTGAACTCAATAAGGAGTTCGATATGAAGGATCTGGGAGCTGCTTCCAGGATTCTTAGAATTGACATTCGAAGAGATAGAAAGAAGTCGAAGTTATGCTTATCTCAAGAGGAATATCTACGGAAGATTCTCGAAAAATTTGGTATGTCGAATTCGAATCCAGTTGTGACTCCAACAAACCTTCAATTCAAGATGATTATTGATCAGTGTCCCAGTACTAATGTCGAAAGAGCCTATATGATTAGCATCCCATATGCTAATATAGTTGGTTCTTTGATGTATGCTATGGTCTGTACTAGACCCGACATAACATATGCAGTAAGTCTTGTAAGTAGGTACATGGAGAATCCTGGAAAGGCTCACTGGCAAGCATTGAAGTGGATTTTAAGGTACATAAATGGGTCTCTGAACAGAGTTCTAATTTATGGTGGAGCCTTGGGTGAAGATAGTAAAGCAGCAATTGAAGGATATGTCGACTCTGATTATGCAGGTTGTATGGATTCCAGAAAATCTATTTCTGGAAATGTTTTCACTATGTTTGGCACTGCAATTAGTTGGAAAGCAACACTTCAGAAGGTTATTGCTCTATCAACCACTGAAGCAGAGTATATTGCCCTAACTGAAGTTGTGAAAGAAGCATTGTGGCTTGAAGGTTTTGCGAAGGAGCTGAAACTTCAAGGTCGAGGTATCACTGTTAAATGTGATAGTCAAAATGCAATTACACCTGTCGAAGAATTCAGCCTATCATGAGCGAACTAAGCACATTGATGTGAGGCTGCATTTCATCAGAGGAGTAATCGAGCATGGAAAAGTCCAAGTGCTGAAGGTTTCGACTAAAGACAATGCTGCTGATATGATCACCAAGACATTGCCGAGTTTAAGTTTTTCCATTGTATGCAGTTGATAAAGCTGCATGAAGAAAGCTAGGTTGTTCCCTTGATGTTGTAGAGTTAGATCCAAGGTGGAGATTTGTGAGATATTGGATCAAACTCTAGTATGGTCGAAGGGTAGCTTCTTGGTTCGACAGGATTAAGTATGAAGTCGAAGGTTGTTCACATGCTTGTGTTGAAGATGCTAGGTTCGTTAGCATGTTAAATTAGGTTTTAGTGTTTAAACCCTAATTTGTTAAGTTAGCTTGTTTATTAAGTTGGCTTGTGTACGGGCCTTGTGGAAAAAGCCCATTAGTTAGTATGTTAGGTTTTATTATAAATAGCATACTAGTCTCTCATCATTGCTAAGCTGCAAATTCTAATTTAGGGTGAGAGAAGTTATTTGTTATTCTTGTAAACTTGTAATCTTGTTTTAAGAGAAAGTAAAAGAATAGCAATTATAACCAATTATTGTGTTCTTCTTACCTTCCCTAATTCCTATTATATTTTGTTCTTGACATCGTTTTTCACAACAACAACTCTAAGAGGATTGAAAATAATTTAAGTTAACCCAATAATACAAATATTCATCTCTAACTCAAAACTCCTAAAATATAATACTGTAACTTGAAGGAATGTGATTTCTAGTTTAAAACATAAGTTTCACAAAGTATTATATATTAAAAAGTAATAGAATCTAACTATCTTAAGAACATGAACTTGATGCTACGATATATATGCCTATGTGACCACGGAGCAATATGAAACTGCTACTGTATACGCCTTATTTCTTCTACATAATTAATATTTGCTATTACCGATCCTTCTTACGCTTCCATGAAAAATTGATTTGTGATGTTATTCAACAAACTCTCTGATATCAAAACAATATACATATATATGAATGAAAATTCACCCAATTCATCAATTGAAACACAATTAATCATCACATATCAAGGATTATCATCAAAACCTAACAATTACAATACCATAAAAATTTAGGAGTTTCATCCTAAACATGTTTCTACCCATCATATATTATCGTACAATCCCAATAACTATGTAAAAATCCACCCTTACCTTGATTTCTTGATGAACTTTTGAGTTTCCCCCTTAGGTTTTCTTCTCCTGTTTCTTTCTTTTTTCTAGGTTTGCCTCTTTTCTATTCTTTCTCTCTTACTAACTCTGTTTTTTTCTTTTTATATAAAACCCTTATAACATTTAATTCTAATAACTAATGGGTTTACTCGTCATACCCCCACCTTTACTCTTCACATTCTCAACCAATAGGCTCAATTATTTTATTTCTATTATTTCTATATAATTGTCACTAATAAAATAATTATTTACTAACCGACATCAAACTATCTATAATTCTAGAATATCAAAGAATTGGAGATCTAACATATGATCTTCATGGACAAATAATTATCAAGGAAATTAATTAGATTAGTTGTTCGAAGGTTTGTTTTCTTAAGGAAGAAGGAGGCCTTGGTGCGAAACGTTGCGGGAGGTTCAATTCATCTCTCCTTACCATGTGGAAGTGGATAATTTTGAGTGATATAATATGTGTGTGGGCTGATTTTTTGTCTTGTAGTTACGACTACATCAAGTAGCTTATGATTGATTCTTCCTCAGAAATTACTTGCAGAAGAGTTTATCTTTGATGGAATGACCTGTGCTCTATGCGTGTGCCATTGGAAGAAAACTAAGATCCGTACCAGAAAACTTTGAAATGGAATCAACATTGATTTTTGGAGACAACGCTGGTTTGGTTAGTTTGCTCTATGCAATCTGCACCGTTCAATGATTCTTCTCGTGGGACCTGGAAGGTGTAAAATTATCGATAATGATCAATGGCTCGATGGAAGTTAGGAGTGGGATGTTGGCTTATATTCGGAGGCCTTTTTGAATGAGGGTGCAACAATGAAGGAAGAGCTTCTGGAGCTGCAGAATTACGTGAAACCGGTTCCTAATCTTCCATATGTTTTTGTGTTGTGGAGACATTAGAGCGAGTTTTATATCAAAGCTATTTACTTAAGGCTGCAACATGATTCCATTGCGCGTCAGGTGCTGGAGGTTCAAATATAGGTTCTTTGAGGAAGTGTACAGTGGATTTTATTGGTTGAGGAATGATTGGAAATGGGATTGGAAACTGATTAATCTGGAAAAATTCATCTGGAATCGGAAAAATCAGAGCAGTTGACTTTTGGTCAAAATCCAGGTCAACTGTCCATTATTGAATTTTCGATGGGAATTGGTCAAGAAAAGTAAACAAAATCAAGAATTTGGCAAAGTTACTAAAAATGGAAATTTGGTTGAAAATTGAATTGCCAAAAATGGAAATTGGAAAGACTTACAAAAATTTTCATAGTTTTTTGAATGTGCAAGATGCTGACTTTGATCCCATTTTACACGTGTTTCAAGGCTTCATTTCAAGACACGTTCAACATAAAAATTATCCATCTCATGGCATACAACAATTTCATAGTTGGACTTTTCTCCATTAGAAGTTTGGTTCAAGAATTATAGAGGTTAGAAGTTTGAAGATCTCAATTGAATTCAAGTCATATTGCCCAGCAAATATAGGGCATGCGCGCAACATTTAATCAAACACCTGGCGCGCCACTTTTGAAGCTAATTTTAAGGAGTTAGAAGCATTCCATTGATTCAAATTTAGTATGAATCTAATAACCTCCATGTCCTCTATCCATCAAGACAAAAATTATGAAGCTTGGATAAGTGTGGAGCCAGATACAAGTCACCAAAGTCAGTCCCTGGCAAAGTTATGTGTTGGCATGGGCATAAGTCAAAAGCCAAGGCATGCGCGTAGCATTTAATCAAACACTTGGTGGGAATTTTTCAAGTCCAGTTTTAAAGAATTCTAAGCCTCTCCTTAACCTAAATTTGGTACCAATCTCTTTAATCCCATGTTCTTTCTCCATTGATACTTTGATCATGACATTTGGTCAAGGGAATAATCACTTGTAAGGTCCCAAAGTCGTGTCCTCACAAAGGACCATTTTGAAAAAGATATAGGCCAGCAAATCTAAGTCCACGCGCATAGAGTGAGCCAGTTGTAAGATAACATCTTCCTATGCGTTATTGAATAAGTTACAAACCTATTCTCCCAATCATTCCAACATGAAACCTATGCTATCATGCATCATCTTTGTGTAGGGTCCAAGTTTGAATCAAATAAAGAACTGTATCAAGAGTTTTATGCATGAGAAGAGAGCATCTTAGATGGGTTTGTTTACTAAAGTTTCATGTTATAGCAGCTTGCAGCAAGGGTAATGAGTATGCAGCCAGGCCATAATGATCCATGCAAAATGTGAGACTAAAGAAATCTCACTAAAGCCTTACCACAAATGCACAACCGTTGTGCATTAAGTTTGAGAAATAATCCACTACTTTGCATCACCACCATAAGCTCACCATAACTCTCCAAGTTACTCCATATATAAACCACAAACTCACACCATTTCAAAGGGGACTTCATTTTCTTTTCTCATTTTCCACATTCCTCTCATCTTTCTCCTCTCTTCTCCATTCGTTTTCTTCACTCCCTCTCAAAAGAAAAAAAAGTTTGTTACAAATTGTAACAAGCTTCAACAAACTCAAAACTGAACCTTCATCTTCTTCAAACAGCCTCTACCATCATCTTCACCAAGCTTCCACCTCTATGGATCCGTAGCAACTTCACCTCCACCACCTTCACATCATCTACATCATCTACATCATTTTCAGTATCATGACAAAGAGCTTCAATAGGAGTTCATTATCTCTCTGCATCGTCTCTGAGTTTATTTCTCACAGGTTCGGAGCTATTCCATTGTGATATCACCATCATCAGCATCTCAGGAAAAGCAAAAGTTTTCGGAAGACCTTCGACCAAGATTGGCATCAGGTATGGTTCTTGAACCTCCTTCTCAACATGCTAGTAGTGTGTAATAGGACATTTAATGGCAGTTTGTGCGTTGTTGTGCGTATATGTGTGGACTCTTGAGCATGATTCGTGTTGTTTGAAATGCATGTTGTTTGGATGTTTAGATCGTATATTTGAGTTCCACATGTTGCGAGGATCTTGTTGATGTGTGAATTGTGCATTTTAGTGGAGATTTGTTAGTTAGGGTTTTTATAAATGCATTCGGTTTGAACGATAGAGGAAGAATCAAAGGAATATAAGCCCATATTTGGATCCAGGGACAAAAAACGAATTGAAAGGTAGTATCTTTTTGAATTTCTGGGCAAAATGTGTGTGACTCTAGCGGAGAGTGGCCGGGGAAGACGACCGGAGCCCTAGCTCCGACATCTCTGTTTGTTTATATTTTCGCCCATCGTTTACTGACGTGGCAATATATCACTGGTCCATTTCCCATTTAATTGCGTTTTTGTCTCTATTCTAATCATTGAATGAATTGTTGGCTTATTCTGATTGGCCCAGATTTTTTTTGTTTGTCTTTAGTGATTAAGTGAACACCTGACCAATTGATACATGTGCTTTTTATTTTTTGCATGTCACGTTAATACAAAGTATAGGTATAAAAATGAATACACATGCTGATAAATTATACAAATAAAGTGGATAATGGACATTATGGAGGTCTGGGCCACGTTTTGATTGGGCTTGATGCCAATTTCTATTCACACCTTCCAGTTTATGGCCCAACGCACCAGTTAATAGAATTAGCCCATTTGCTGATTGCTTTTACACCCCATGTTAGACAACTTTAGGTTTTATTTCAATTTTTGTTTTACTTCTAATTTTTCGTCAATAAACCAGTTTAATTCAAGTAAAAAATAAATAAAAAATGTTTGTAGGTACTTTAGAATGAATAGAAAATTGTCATTAGTTTTTGTGAATTTTTCTTATTTGTTTTAGTAGTATTATTAAATCATTTTTCTCAATGAGTATGTAAATGTTTTGGTTTTGATACATCTTGCTATTAGTTTAGTTTGAATGACTTAGGAATTGAATTTAGTCACATTTTTGTGCATACTTTCATTGAACATGTGTAGGATACTTTGTACATAAAAATTCCTTTTAATTCCACTTTTTGATTAAATTTTGGTTTAGGTGTAAAAGCTTGATTCATGTATGTTTGAAAATAATAGTTAATAGCTACTAATTGTTGATTCTTCATCCTTTTTAGCTATGTCCTTTGGGTTTCATTTTTATTAATCCCTCTTGATTAAGAGTGGATTAGGTTAGGGACTTCATTAAGTCACCTACCTTGGGCTTCACTTGCTTTTCTTTTTGCTTATCTCTTACCTTATGCTTACCATGGTCCCTTAGGGTGTTGATTTCAATCTTCATTAAGATTAGTCACATAGAACAACTTAGGTTATAGTCTATGCATGTTAACATAGGTAGATATTCCCTTTTCCCTTATCCTTGACCTTAGGGCCATTTGTATGATAGTACTATGATAGTACTAGGATAGTAGTTAGAAGTATAGGTTCCCTTTTTACATACAAACATAAAATCAGTAAAACACAATAAAATACTTAATAAAGGTTGGAAATAATAAAAATGGAATGGAAACTCTCGTCTCCCATGCTTAAGGGAATCACTTGAGTGGAAGCTCCCAACCATAAAAACACCAACCAAGAGTCGCTCGAGTCTCGCTTGCTTAAGGGAGTCCCTCGAGTCTCGCTTGCTTAAGGGAGTCCCTCGAAATGCTCGACATACTTTTCCTTTTGCTTTTAAGAATACGTTACCTCCACTTCAATCCCGGCTTAAGTCTCCAAAGGTCGAGCAGCGGAGTGTGATGTAACTGTTCACTAAAAGACACCCAACAAACCATAAAAAACATAGAAAATCTTGAGCAGAACTACGGCGCTCTGATTCTTCATAAGAGGATACATAGGCATAGAGGAAACTCTAGTGAGCACAATAATTATTAAAAAACACTAGGTTTAATCATGAATTGCATTAGTAATATACACCCTTTAGATAAAAACAAACATAGGTGGATACCGTCGAGTACGACGAACGTGAGGGGTGCTAGCACCTTCCCCTTGCGTAACCGACTCTCGTACCCATCTCTCTGGTCGAAAGGCCTTGCTCTAATTCTTTGCTAGGTGTTCTAATATTTCTTTCCCGTGATGGGATAAATATATTAGTGTCGACTCTGGTTCTATTTTTTTGCGGTAGCGATAACATTATGGAAAACTCCAGTTCCGAGCAAAATTTATTATTTTTGTCGAATGTGACATAAAAGCTCTTAACAACATGAAAATTGAGAATAAAAGTTTAACGAGACTATTACTATTTTGGATTGTTAAATTCAAAAATATTTTAAACTAAAGAATGAATATCCAAATTAGATACTTGGCGTGAGGGAAATAAGAATGTATATTAACTTTTAGAGCTCAATTTAGGTAAAAAAGGATAAATGTTGCTATATCTAGAAAAGACTGGTCCTCCAAGTTAAATGAAGCTTTATGGGCATATAGAACAGCTTTCAAAACTCCAATAGGAACCACTCCCTTTAAACTTGTTTACGGAAAATCTTGTCACCTCCCGGTAGAACTAGAACATAAGGCCTATTGGGCCATTAAGAATTTAAATTTAAATTATACTACCGCTGGCGAAAAGCGCATTTTGGACATAAGCGAATTAGAAGAGCTTAGACAAGATGCTTACGAAAACGCTAGAATCTATAAAGAAAGAACGAAAAAATGGCATGATAAGCGCATATCTAGGAAAAGTTTTAACAAAGGCGATAAAGTGTTACTATTTAACTCTAGGCTTAAATTATTTCCTGGAAAATTACGCTCTAGATGGTCTGGTCCTTTCGAGATTACTAACATTTCTCCGAGCGGAGCGATAGAAATTAGAGGAAGAACAGTTGAACCTTTTATCGTAAATGGGCAACGTCTTAAACATTACCATCGTCTCGAGAACGATGAAAATGTACAAATTTTAAAACTTGACGAGCCACCCGCTCAATCTCAAAAATGAGTTTTGTTTAAATTGTCGAGCTTACGACATTAAACAAAGCGCTTTGTGGGAGACAACCCACATTTTTCGTTCTCTTTTTAATTTTCTTAATTTTCTTTAATCATTTAATTTTTATTTTAATTTTCTCAAATATCTGTTTTATCTTATTTTCAATTTTTATTTCATTCTTTGATTATAAAAATTATTATTGTCATTATAATTATTATTATAAGTATTTTTATAAAAAATTCAATTTTAGATTTTTATTATTATTCATCTTTATATTTTAATATTTTTATCATATCTTTTTCTTTTTATTTCTTTTTATTATTTCATTTCTTTTTCATTTTCTTCTTTTTCAACATCCATCTATTTCTAACTTAATTTTTATATTTTTCAACTTAACTTACAGGCTAACTTAGTTACTAACTTATCACGATGCAAGATATTGATAATATGGAAGTGGTGTTCAGAGGTAGAGGTCAAGTAGGACGATATCCTAAGCTGGCCGAGAGAAGAATGGATTTATCTCTCTATCCTCATTGCCCCACTATGAAGACCTTAGGAATTGAGGAAAGTGTCATGTTCTTACTGAACCAAATTGGTTGGACTAGTTCTCACTTGCTACGAAGATTTAGCACTTACCGAAAGCTCACTTTGGAGTTCTTAAGTTCACTCACTTATCTGCCAAATTTTGGACTAGGAAGGAAAAGAGGAGTAATCCTTTTCAGGCTGTTGGGACTTCTGTTACCCTAAAAAACTTTAGATACAAAGCAGGACACATGTCCTCAGTAGAAGACCCTTCCATTTTAACAAGAAAATTTCACAAGAAAAGAGTGTAGTAAAATTTGAAGTGGAAGAGTGTCGAAGTCGTTTGAATTTGAAACAAAGGGCGAAGGTCGAACGTAAGAATTTCATACTTAGAGAAAATTTGGACCGAGCCTTCGATTGTAAAGGACACGTCAAAACTGGAAACAGTTATCAGAAGTGGGTAAGTGCGAAATTCCAAAGGTTTTAAATATTAGTGGGTGGTTACCAAGATAGAATCATGTGCCAAGAGTGCCAAACACAGAGAAGGATCTTACGAAGCAGTTGTTTTCAATTCAAATCTTAGCCATAGATTATGTTAGGTAGTTATTTCGTGTAATTCCTATAAATAGGTCACAATAATGTAGAAAAGGTGTGTTCACTATTACAATCAAACTGCTTACGTACATGGGTTTGTTTACTAAAGTTTCATGTTATAGCAGCTTGCAGCAAGGGTAATGAGTATGCAGCCAGGCCATAATGATCCATGCAAAATCTGAGACTAAAGAAATCTCACTAAAGCCTTACCACAAATGCACAACCGTTGTGCATTAAGTTTGAGAAATAATCCACTACTTTGCATCACCACCATAAGCTCACCATAACTCTCCAAGTTACTCCATATATAAACCACAAACTCACACCATTTCAAAGGGGACTTCATTTTCTTTTCTCATTTTCCACATTCCTCTCATCTTTCTCCTCTCTTCTCCATTCGTTTTCTTCACTCCCTCTCAAAAGAAAAAAAAGTTTGTTACAAATTGTAACAAGCTTCAACAAACTCAAAACTGAACCTTCATCTTCTTCAAACAGCCTCTACCATCATCTTCACCAAGCTTCCACCTCTATGGATCCGTAGCAACTTCACCTCCACCACCTTCACATCATCTACATCATCTACATCATTTTCAGTATCATGACAAAGAGCTTCAATAGGAGTTCATTATCTCTCTGCATCGTCTCTGAGTTTATTTCTCACAGGTTCGGAGCTATTCCATTGTGATATCACCATCATCAGCATCTCAGGAAAAGCAAAAGTTTTCGGAAGACCTTCGACCAAGATTGGCATCAGGTATGGTTCTTGAACCTCCTTCTCAACATGCTAGTAGTGTGTAATAGGACATTTAATGGCAGTTTGTGCGTTGTTGTGCGTATATGTGTGGACTCTTGAGCATGATTCGTGTTGTTTGAAATGCATGTTGTTTGGATGTTTAGATCGTATATTTGAGTTCCACATGTTGCGAGGATCTTGTTGATGTGTGAATTGTGCATTTTAGTGGAGATTTGTTAGTTAGGGTTTTTATAAATGCATTCGGTTTGAACGATAGAGGAAGAATCAAAGGAATATAAGCCCATATTTGGATCCAGGGACAAAAAACGAATTGAAAGGTAGTATCTTTTTGAATTTCTGGGCAAAATGTGTGTGACTCTAGCGGAGAGTGGCCGGGGAAGACGACCGGAGCCCTAGCTCCGACATCTCTGTTTGTTTATATTTTCGCCCATCGTTTACTGACGTGGCAATATATCACTGGTCCATTTCCCATTTAATTGCGTTTTTGTCTCTATTCTAATCATTGAATGAATTGTTGGCTTATTCTGATTGGCCCAGATTTTTTTTGTTTGTCTTTAGTGATTAAGTGAACACCTGACCAATTGATACATGTGCTTTTTATTTTTTGCATGTCACGTTAATACAAAGTATAGGTATAAAAATGAATACACATGCTGATAAATTATACAAATAAAGTGGATAATGGACATTATGGAGGTCTGGGCCACGTTTTGATTGGGCTTGATGCCAATTTCTATTCACACCTTCCAGTTTATGGCCCAACGCACCAGTTAATAGAATTAGCCCATTTGCTGATTGCTTTTACACCCCATGTTAGACAACTTTAGGTTTTATTTCAATTTTTGTTTTACTTCTAATTTTTCGTCAATAAACCAGTTTAATTCAAGTAAAAAATAAATAAAAAATGTTTGTAGGTACTTTAGAATGAATAGAAAATTGTCATTAGTTTTTGTGAATTTTTCTTATTTGTTTTAGTAGTATTATTAAATCATTTTTCTCAATGAGTATGTAAATGTTTTGGTTTTGATACATCTTGCTATTAGTTTAGTTTGAATGACTTAGGAATTGAATTTAGTCACATTTTTGTGCAAACTTTCATTGAACATGTGTAGGATACTTTGTACATAAAAATTCCTTTTAATTCCACTTTTTGATTAAATTTTGGTTTAGGTGTAAAAGCTTGATTCATGTATGTTTGAAAATAATAGTTAATAGCTACTAATTGTTGATTCTTCATCCTTTTTAGCTATGTCCTTTGGGTTTCATTTTTATTAATCCCTCTTGATTAAGAGTGGATTAGGTTAGGGACTTCATTAAGTCACCTACCTTGGGCTTCACTTGCTTTTCTTTTTGCTTATCTCTTACCTTATGCTTACCATGGTCCCTTAGGGTGTTGATTTCAATCTTCATTAAGATTAGTCACATAGAACAACTTAGGTTATAGTCTATGCATGTTAACATAGGTAGATATTCCCTTTTCCCTTATCCTTGACCTTAGGGCCATTTGTATGATAGTACTATGATAGTACTAGGATAGTAGTTAGAAGTATAGGTTCCCTTTTTACATACAAACATAAAATCAGTAAAACACAATAAAATACTTAATAAAGGTTGGAAATAATAAAAATGGAATGGAAACTCTCGTCTCCCATGCTTAAGGGAATCACTTGAGTGGAAGCTCCCAACCATAAAAACACCAACCAAGAGTCGCTCGAGTCTCGCTTGCTTAAGGGAGTCCCTCGAGTCTCGCTTGCTTAAGGGAGTCCCTCGAAATGCTCGACATACTTTTCCTTTTGCTTTTAAGAATACGTTACCTCCACTTCAATCCCGGCTTAAGTCTCCAAAGGTCGAGCAGCGGAGTGTGATGTAACTGTTCACTAAAAGACACCCAACAAACCATAAAAAACATAGAAAATCTTGAGCAGAACTACGGCGCTCTGATTCTTCATAAGAGGATACATAGGCATAGAGGAAACTCTAGTGAGCACAATAATTATTAAAAAACACTAGGTTTAATCATGAATTGCATTAGTAATATACACCCTTTAGATAAAAACAAACATAGGTGGATACCGTCGAGTACGACGAACGTGAGGGGTGCTAGCACCTTCCCCTTGCGTAACCGACTCTCGTACCCATCTCTCTGGTCGAAAGGCCTTGCTCTAATTCTTTGCTAGGTGTTCTAATATTTCTTTCCCGTGATGGGATAAATATATTAGTGTCGACTCTGGTTCTATTTTTTTGCGGTAGCGATAACATTATGGAAAACTCCAGTTCCGAGCAAAATTTATTATTTTTGTCGAATGTGACATAAAAGCTCTTAACAACATGAAAATTGAGAATAAAAGTTTAACGAGACTATTACTATTTTGGATTGTTAAATTCAAAAATATTTTAAACTAAAGAATGAATATCCAAATTAGATACTTGGCGTGAGGGAAATAAGAATGTATATTAACTTTTAGAGCTCAATTTAGGTAAAAAAGGATAAATGTTGCTATATCTAGAAAAGACTGGTCCTCCAAGTTAAATGAAGCTTTATGGGCATATAGAACAGCTTTCAAAACTCCAATAGGAACCACTCCCTTTAAACTTGTTTACGGAAAATCTTGTCACCTCCCGGTAGAACTAGAACATAAGGCCTATTGGGCCATTAAGAATTTAAATTTAAATTATACTACCGCTGGCGAAAAGCGCATTTTGGACATAAGCGAATTAGAAGAGCTTAGACAAGATGCTTACGAAAACGCTAGAATCTATAAAGAAAGAACGAAAAAATGGCATGATAAGCGCATATCTAGGAAAAGTTTTAACAAAGGCGATAAAGTGTTACTATTTAACTCTAGGCTTAAATTATTTCCTGGAAAATTACGCTCTAGATGGTCTGGTCCTTTCGAGATTACTAACATTTCTCCGAGCGGAGCGATAGAAATTAGAGGAAGAACAGTTGAACCTTTTATCGTAAATGGGCAACGTCTTAAACATTACCATCGTCTCGAGAACGATGAAAATGTACAAATTTTAAAACTTGACGAGCCACCCGCTCAATCTCAAAAATGAGTTTTGTTTAAATTGTCGAGCTTACGACATTAAACAAAGCGCTTTGTGGGAGACAACCCACATTTTTCGTTCTCTTTTTAATTTTCTTAATTTTCTTTAATCATTTAATTTTTATTTTAATTTTCTCAAATATCTGTTTTATCTTATTTTCAATTTTTATTTCATTCTTTGATTATAAAAATTATTATTGTCATTATAATTATTATTATAAGTATTTTTATAAAAAATTCAATTTTAGATTTTTATTATTATTCATCTTTATATTTTAATATTTTTATCATATCTTTTTCTTTTTATTTCTTTTTATTATTTCATTTCTTTTTCATTTTCTTCTTTTTCAACATCCATCTATTTCTAACTTAATTTTTATATTTTTCAACTTAACTTACAGGCTAACTTAGTTACTAACTTATCACGATGCAAGATATTGATAATATGGAAGTGGTGTTCAGAGGTAGAGGTCAAGTAGGACGATATCCTAAGCTGGCCGAGAGAAGAATGGATTTATCTCTCTATCCTCATTGCCCCACTATGAAGACCTTAGGAATTGAGGAAAGTGTCATGTTCTTACTGAACCAAATTGGTTGGACTAGTTCTCACTTGCTACGAAGATTTAGCACTTACCGAAAGCTCACTCTGGAGTTCTTAAGTTCACTCACTTATCTGCCAAATTTTGGACTAGGAAGGAAAAGAGGAGTAATCCTTTTCAGGCTGTTGGGACTTCTGTTACCCTAAAAAACTTTAGATACAAAGCAGGACACATGTCCTCAGTAGAAGACCCTTCCATTTTAACAAGAAAATTTCACAAGAAAAGAGTGTAGTAAAATTTGAAGTGGAAGAGTGTCGAAGTCGTTTGAATTTGAAACAAAGGGCGAAGGTCGAACGTAAGAATTTCATACTTAGAGAAAATTTGGACCGAGCCTTCGATTGTAAAGGACACGTCAAAACTGGAAACAGTTATCAGAAGTGGGTAAGTGCGAAATTCCAAAGGTTTTAAATATTAGTGGGTGGTTACCAAGATAGAATCATGTGCCAAGAGTGCCAAACACAGAGAAGGATCTTACGAAGCAGTTGTTTTCAATTCAAATCTTAGCCATAGATTATGTTAGGTAGTTATTTCGTGTAATTCCTATAAATAGGTCACAATAATGTAGAAAAGGTGTGTTCACTATTACAATCAAACTGCTTACGTACATTCTGCCCAATTTCCGCCCTTAGGAAAAAAGAGTTGCTGAAAGTCTTGATGTATGTGAATCACCATCTTTATTTTCAATACAAACCCTTTACTTTCTAATTGCATGTTTTGAAGCTTTTACTTATGTTGTGTTCTTTAACCAGCATTTGCTTTGTCTTTTTATTTTCAGTGGTTTTCAAACATATATTTACCGTTGTTTTTAAGTATGTTTAAGTTATGTTATTGAGTGTTTTATTTTTTTATTCTACATTTTATACTTTGGTTGTGTATTTTACTGTTTGCAGGCTTAAAGGAATAAATCGAGACAAATCAATGCCAAAAAGTAAAAAAAGGGGAGTTTCGAAGGAAGTGAAAAGTCAAGCTACATGAGGTCTGACACGACCACCTGTGTCACCTGAAACTGGCCATGTTAGGATGAAGCGTGGCAAAGAAAATGCAAAAGAGATGAAAGTCACGGGGCTGACACGGCTCGTGTTAGCAAGTGTGAGATATGGAAATTTTCAGATGTTTCTCATCGTGATATGCGTGTAGTATTTTGATCATAACTAGAGTTTCGTAACTCGGAATGACGCGGTTCCGGTGGCAAAATTTCGATAACAAAAAGGGCTACAACTTTGATAAAGAACACAAAGCCAAATTATGAAGTTAAGGGCTCACACGGACCGTGTTAATCAACACGGCCACCCGTGTTGAAATGTGGCTGGAAATTAGAGTTTGAACCAAAGTCAGAGGATCAACACGGGCGCCTGTGTGCAGGAACACGGCCCGTGTTGATGAGCGCGGGCTGGATATGTGTTTATAAGCTTCCTCACTCAAATGGGATCATTAAGGGTATTCTTGGCATTTGGTTTCAACCGGAATGGAAGATTGATTATAAAAACAACTTTAGGGCAAGAGAGAGGGGACTTTTTGCGAGATCAGAAGAAAAGAATACAAGAGAAGATTGGAGAAAGCAAGGGTTTGGGAGAGAGGAAGATCTTCATGAACGGAAGCAATTGAAGATTCAATCTCCTCCAATTTCTTGTAATGTCTTTATTCTATATTGTGTTTTCTTTGAATACTATGAGTAGCTAAACCCCCCAATGCTAGGGGGGTGGCTCTGATTTAACTTTGTAATGACTCTGAGTTTGCAATTGCAATAACAATCATGTTTTTAATTGTTGATTTATTCTCTTGATGTTTCTAATGCTTTTCCTTTTGGACAAATTGGAATTGATCTATGATTATCATTTAGGCGGACCACCATTGATAATGCTTTCATGAGAATATGCTATAATAGATATTACCTAGGACTAGGAATACCTTATAGTAACCGGATATTCTTGATAACTTAATTGCTTGATTTCATTGTAAACCTCTAAGGACTTAGGGTTTAGGATG
Organism: Vicia villosa; assembly: GCF_029867415.1. Taxonomy (NCBI): domain Eukaryota; kingdom Viridiplantae; phylum Streptophyta; class Magnoliopsida; order Fabales; family Fabaceae; genus Vicia; species Vicia villosa. The sequence continues at coordinate 43,087,429 of NC_081184.1, forward strand.
AAGGATCAAAGGTTTTTTCACTAAGGACTTAGGATCAAACAACCTTAAGAACCGGTAATTGATTATTTAAAATAAGTTGTTGCAATAGAAATTTCAGAGTTGTTACATTGTCAATCATCCACTATCCCTAGCATGTTACTCATATTTGTTACAAAGTCAATATCATTTACTGCTTATTCTATTTTTCGTTAAGTTATAATTACCAAACAAAACCCCATTGAAGTTTTTGTTTAATTGAAACTTGCATTGAACTCATTATTCCTGCGTAGTCCCTAAGATCGACATTCGGGGAATTTTCCCTATTATTACAAGAGGCAAATAGTACACTTGCTATTTTAGCGATCAAACTGCTTTCACACCATTTCTACCTAATTTTCCTCGTTTTGGGACCACTGACCCCATGTATGGAATGTCGTATTCTTTAATGGTTGGAAGTCAGTCAACATCGAGTCCTGCATTGGTGTCAGATACACAAGGATCTACACCAAACACCCAGAAAAGGGCAAACCAAAATAAGGCTGTGCCTTTGTCGAATACGTCTGTGGCTGTGCTTAGGCAACAGATGGATGATAGCAATCATGAGTTGGTGATCATGTTAACTAACCAAATGGGAACTGTTTTTAATCCTATAGTGCAGGAATTAGTGGAGTCGAACAGACATGTGGTCGATCAACTCACTCGACTGTGCAACTTCCTGGGGGCACCTCAGACGCCTGGTCGACAACCCCCTCAAGCCCATAGGCAGGTTGTTATGCATGCACCTGCGGGAGAAGATCAAATAGATGATGAAATAGCGCAACAACATCAAATTCCTAGACTGAGGCCAAATCAAGGTGGAGTACGAGGAAGACACTAGCAAGTGGTGATGGTGGGTCGACAACAAGACGCTGATCAGTTTGTCGAACAATATTAGCATGAAGAAGCGGCCATAGAAAATAATCTGACTATGATTATCGAAAGAATTATGGAAAAAAATGGACTAAATACTCCGCTACAAAGGCCAACATACTCTTCCCCGTTGGCTGAATACATTGTGCAAACAGAAAACCCTAGAGGCTGGAAAATACCCAAGTACACTAAGTTCAGAGGAGAGATAGGGGAATCAACAGTTGAGCACATCGCCAGATATCTGACTGAATCAGGAGACATGGCGAACAACAAAAGTCTCAGAGTAAAACATTTTCCATCATCCCTCACTAAGGTGGCGTTTACATGGTTCACCACGTTGCCCCCAAATTCTGTTGACTCATGGCCTAAGTTGGAAAAAATCTTTCATGAGCAATTTTATAAGGGGCATTAGAAAATTAGTCTGGTCGAACTTTCGAACATCAAACGAAGGTTTGCAGAGACCATCGACGACTACCTGAATAGGTTTAGATCGCTTAAGGCAAAATGTTTCACGCAGATACCTGAACATGAACTAGTTCAGATGGCTGCAGGAGGTTTAGACTATTCCATTAGGAAGAAAATAGACCAGACTTTTGTCAAAAGTATGTCGCAGTTAGCTGATAGAGTTCAACATCTCGAACGCCTGCGACTAGAAAAAGTCAGGCACACTAAGGCCAAGGCTAAGAAAGAGAGATTAGCTTATGTCAATTACGACGACATAGACCCTATATATGAAGTGTCGCACGCTCGCAAAAAATGAACAACAGAGTCGCCACTAATATATTTATCCCATAAGGAAAAGGAATATCAGCAAACCTAACAGAGAATAAGAACAAGGTCTTGCAACTAGAGAATCTAGGTACGTGAGTCGGTTACGCAAGGAGAAGGTACTAGCACCCCTCGCGCCCATCGTACTCGATGGTATCCACCTATGTTTGTTTCTATCTAAAGGGTGTAATCTATGTCTAAGCCTACATGCGAATGAATGCAAAAGAAATACGGGGAAAAAAAGTATTATTTACAATTGTGCTCGCTTAGGCCCGGCGACCCAATGCCTACGTATCCTTTTTCAGGAATCAGAGCACCGTAGTTTGCCTCAATAGTTTCCATTAGTTTTATGTTTTTTAGTTGAACAGAGGTTAAGGTCACAATCCACGATGCTCGACCCTTGGAGACTTATACGCCTGATTCTAGAATGGACTTAACTTGTTCTTAGCAGCAGAAAAGAATCTTGGGTTTGTGTTTTTTTATGTAACTACATGATGAACAAAACCCAATACAAGGTTTCGCACCACTTCATTACTTTGTTTTAATTTGAACCTTTAATAAGTATTTTGAGTGTTTTTGGTTGAGTATTTTTTAGGGGGAATTTATTTGCGAGTTGAATCACATAAAAGTGTATAATGGTAGAGAAACAGATTAGAGAATGATTCCCACTCATCTCTCTCCCATTATATAGTGATTGAGAAACAGATTAGGGAATGAATCCCACTCATTTCTCTCCCACTATTAGTAAGGTGTGATTCACCTCTTTATTTATTAAACGTTTTAAAATTTAAGGAAAAAGAAATGAAAAGGGGCACTAAATCTAATACCGTAATCTAAGTTGTACAAGGGAAGTTCTAATCCTAATAGGATCTACATTGCATAAATGCAGTAGAAATATACTATACAATTTACTAAAAATATACATGGAACAAGTAAAGAATTTCAGGTAAAGGCTATTCAAAAATTGGAAATTATGACAAATAAAATTGTATATACGAGCACACATGTACTAACTAAATCTATGCAAAAAATCGAGACCAAATTCAATTCCTAAGTCTATTAACCAAATTATTTACAAAGAAATGTCGAAACAAAGGAAATTCAAGCATATTATAAAAGGAACGATTTATTAAAAGTACTAAAACATTTAGAAAAAATCAATAAAAATCATGACAGTTATTTACACATCCTAAAATATCTAAAAAATTTTTTTATACTTTTTTCATTTGGAGGAAAAAGGATTTATGAAGCAAATATTAAAGGAAAACAAAATTAAAATGAAAATGAAATCTAAACTACCAGGGGGTGTAACAGTAACTTTTCTGATGAACTAAAATCATGTTATGAAGCATTTGGGCCCTAAAGCTGGGGGTGCCAAAAATAGAAGCGCAAAGGCCCAGTCCAGCATGTTGTGTGTGCATCAGCAAATGAGGGGTGTGATCCAGGAAATGGCCTAGGCCCAAACACGCATGGCCCAGTTACACTTGCCAACTCCCTTTGTCGTTTTTTATTTATTCAGAAATTATTTCATTCTTTATATGGTTATCAAGGTGTATTAAATGTGACTAACACATGCATGGATATAAATATCAATTGGTCACACATGGTTTAAGTCATATAGAACAAAACAAACAAATTTCCCCACTGAGCGCATGACACCTCATCATTTCAAGCATTAGGTGAAGAACAAAAGCAAAATAATGGGAAGAAGGACCATTCACGCAGCGCCACATCTGAAACGGAAGGGCGAAAGTAAAACAAGACCAGATGCCGGAGCTAGGGCTCCGGTCATCTTCTCCGATGACATTCCCGGCGGGATCAAACTATTTTTTCCAGAATTTAAAAGATTCAGCACTTTCTTGCTCGAATTTTCGCATAGATCACGAATCTAACCTCGGTTTTTGTTAATTCATCCTCTATCGCTACGACCGAGAACAACCATAAAACCCTAACTCCTAACACCTCAACGAAAACCCAAGATAAGCACATCAAAACGATCCTCATAACGCATACAATTAATACACGCCATTCAAACGTTCGAGCGTTCATCATTTCACACGAACTGAGTCAAAGCTTTCAAGAATCAACGAATGCATACGAACGGGTCATTAGCTACACTACGTGAATCCTAATCATGCTGCTAATGTGTGGAGAAAGACACGAAGTCACTTACCTGAAGCAAGCTCTTGAATCAATATTAAGGAAGCTCTACTGCCTTTTGCTCCCTAATCTTGACGGTGATGAGCTTCACAATGATGATTGCAGGTTGATGATGATGCTGGCTAGAGTTTGTTATCTGATGATGAGCAGAGAGAAAGGATGGAGTAGATGGTGATACGGTGATGGATGGTGATGAAGATTGAATGAGTTTGTGAGAGGTTTGTTAGAGATTTGTCATAGAGTTGTAACAAACTTATTGTGGGGAGAGAGAGATAGCAATGAGAGAACTTTTAAAACTCAGAAAAGTGAAATGGGGAGAATGAATTGTGGAGTGTTTTAATTGTGAAGAGTTATGGCTTTATATGGAGGTGCATAAGGTTTATGGTGAGGGTGATGCATTGGATACTTTTCTTCAAGACTTAGTGAGCAAGTTGTTGTTGCTTATGGCAAATTTTTGGTGTGCTTTTCACGTGCCCAGCTTTTGTGCATGGCTACATATGGAAATTTAGTGAATAGTTTCTATGTTGCAACAATAAAATCATGTCCATGTTTTATGCTAACAGCAGTTCACGAGGCTCACTTTGGGGTCATATAACTCCGGCTACAACTCATCATTGGACTCAAACTTATGCTCAAAATGTAAAGGATACGGGGATGTGAAGATTAGGTGTTGGAAAGTTCTTGAGATGTGGATTGTATCTCACACAAAGTTGCATTGAAGTCATAAAGTTTCAACTTCTTAGCCCTGGCGTGCGTGACTTGGTTCTCCTGGTCCATATTCTTAGCAGTAGTATGACTTGGTCAAGATGCAACTTTAAGACTCCATAACATGCTCACTATATGTTCAATTGGCATGATCCATGGCTTATTAGAAGGAGGGCATGGCAAGGAAGAGTTTGATACCTAGCTTGGACCTTGAGGAAGTTTGTGGAGCCTTAAAATTGATATTAAAAATGGTACACCAAGTGTTTGTGGGAATGCTGCGTGCGTGCCTTGAGTTTATGCCCAACCATATGCCCAACCTTGTCATTGTGAATGTGTGACTTTGGAACCTCATAAATGATTCAATCTTATCCAATTGACCTGATTCTTGTTTCAATGGGTAGAGGATGTGACAAAGAATAGAAAGGCCTTAAGAATGCCTTCAAAAGATCTTTAGGATTCCCTGAAACTCAATTGGAAAATGGCACACCACGTGTTTGATCAAATGTGTCACGCTGCCCAACATCATGACTTGATTCCAATGAAAGACTTCAACTTCAAACATTAATAGCTCTTCAACCAAGCTTCAAATGGAAAAGTGTCCAACTACAAAGTTGTTCTCCTCCATGAGAGGAACAACTTTGGTGTTGGAAATTTTCCCAAAAAATCCTTTTTGCCACGTGTAAATCAGTGCTAAAGTGAACTGCTCATCATGCTTTTAAAAGCCCAAAATTTTTCTAAGTGTAAAACTTTCCTTTTTTTGATTTTTTCTATTTTTGGTAACTCTCGTCAAACTCCTGATTTTATTCATTCTCTGGCTTTTCTTGACTGATTTTCCACCAAAAGTCAAATTTGAGTGGTTGACCTGATTTTGACCAAAAGTCAACTATTCTTATTTTTCTCCGATCTTGATGAAATTCCCGATTAATCAATTTCTAACCAACAACAATCAACTGAACACTTCCGCACAATCACCATACAACCTCTCTTCATGACATCAACTTTTGATCCATGTGTTGACCAAAAAATCAACTGTGTTGACTTTGATCAAGAAACCCTAATTCAGGATAATCAGATGAACTGTAAGCTTGTACATTCTAACCAACATCCTGAGTTGAGGATGAGAAAACCCTGATTCAAGAAAGTCCTCACAACAGGATAATGCCACAAGATTAAACCTCAGATCCTTATATTTTGATCAGAAATTCCTCACACTAGAAGCTTCTTTCTTGTCACCTTTTGGGATAGTAACAATGATATGAATGCATGAATTGGGTGATGACCTAAATGAAGTATGCATATGAATTGTAAGCCAGCTGCCCCTATTTAATCGTCTTAAACCTGAAGGTGAGATTGGCGCTAGCCTTTCGAACATTCGAGGTAGAAGGAGATGAAATACCGAGACCAGAAATTTGTCCTGAAAGGAGGGTGGTGTAAGTGTTATCCATATTTTTTTGTTTTGATATCTGCTGGGGAAAGAAAATTTTTATTTTTCTGGTGGAAGAATTTATAGTGGGTGAACGGCGATAGCTTATGACGCGGTGACGGTGCCAATACAAGGTTTTCCAAGAGAGCGGTTGTATGAAATGAGTGAAAAGAAAAGATCTCGTACGATCTATGACTCAAATCCGACTCGAAACCAGGAGAAGATCTATGGACGATCTTCAGGACTGAAAGGAAAAGATCTTGTGGTGATCTATGACTCAAATCCGACTCGAAACCAGGAGAATATCTATGGGAGATCTTCAGGACTGAAGGGATAAGATCTTGTAGCAATCTATGACTCAACACCGACTTGAAACCAGGAGAAGATCTATAGGAGATCTTCAGGACTGAAAGGAAAAGATCTTATGGCGATCTATGACTCAACACCAACTCAAAACCAGGAGAAGATCTATGGGCGATCTTCAGGACTGAAAGGAAAAGATCTTATGGCGATCTATGACTCAACACGAACTCGAAACTAGGAGAAGATCTATGGGTGATCTTCAGGACTGAAAGGAAAAGATCTTGTGGCGATCTATGACTCAAATCCGACTCGAAACTAGTAGAAGATCTATGGGCGATCTTCAGGACTGAAAGGAAAAGATCTTATGGCAATCTATGAATCAAATCTGACTCGAAACCAGGAGAAGATCTTTGGGTGATCTCCAGGACTGAAGGGATAAGATCTCGTAGCGATCTATGACTCAACACCAACTCGAAACCAGGAGAAGATCTATGGGCGATCTTCAGGACTGGAAGGAAAAGATCTTGTGGCGATATATGACTCAAATCCGACTCGAAACCAGGGGAAGATCTATGGGCGATCTTCAGGACTGAAAGGAAAACATTTTGTGGCGATCTATGACTCAAATCCGACTCAAAACCAGGGGAAGATCTATGGGCGACTTTCACCCACAACACGAGAGTATACAAATAAAAATACATTGTGTCAGACATTCGTCGGGGATTGAGAATACCTCGTATCGGCACCGCGACTTGAGAGTGTTTGTGATGTGACAGCAGATATCAAATGAGGTTTGTAAAGACGACATTTTCTACGGGGATGTGTCATTGTTTTTGTTGGGTATTAACCCTAATTATCTGGATTATTCTTCGTATGCATGTTTGAATTTTTCAGTGGCGTAATGTTCCATATTCATGGAAATGCTACGCATTTTTTGTAGAAGCAATGTAAATGCAGTGATTACTATATGCAGAGATAACGAGGGCCCTTTATAGAATATTCACCGACTCGTCGATCAGACTTCGTCTTTGACCTCGGGTGAGGTAAACACTAGGGAGAATCCCCTATGTAGAGATGTCAATAGTCATTGGACTTTAACTTGCAGGTTTTACCCTTCCGGTTGCTGACTTGTGGAACAGCTTCTGACTTTTCACCATGTGCCACTGCTTGGAGGATTTTCAGCTTGAGGAGATTCCCTCGATTCACCATGTTGGGGATGAGAAATCTAGGTAAGGAGCCTTGGTTAGGGAAGTAGAACAACTCCTAGGAGAAATAAACTTCTATGCTTGAGGAATGGAACAAACTCTCAGGAGAAATAAACTCCTATGCTTGGGGAGAAACTTTTTTAGGAGAAGCGAACCCCTACGATTAGGGAGAAATGAAATAAATCATAAGATTGTGCCCCAAGTTTCATGACCCATGAAGGAATTTTCCCTAAAGGATCCTTGGAGATATTTGTCGAATCTCGACGTAATTGCCCCAAATTAGTTGAACTCAAGAGAGATTCCTCGACGTGATTGCCCCAAATTGATCAAAGCTTGAAGAGATTTATCTACATGATTTCCCCAGATATGCTAAATTTGAGAGGTCAAACCTTGATTCAATTTCCCCTGATTAGGTACATCTTACTAGAGTCCTCAAGCTTTCTTTGTTTTGAAGTCAAACAAACATGGAGACAACTTTACCACGCTCAACGGAGTCTTCAAACTATTCCCCTCAGGGTAATAAAAGAAAGCATTAACTGTTCATCCCCAACGGAGATTTTTAGAAAACCTGCCCCTTGATGGTCAACATTTGAAATGATTAGCTTTTACTCCTCGGAGTTCTCAAGTCTCTTGTACTTTGATATGATCAAGTTACTCACTGATTCTCATCATGGTAACTTCCTTGATGTTAAGCACATGTTTTGTATGCAAAGGAATGTTAATTCTAAGAATGATAATTCTAATGCAAAACTTATGTTAGTATTGAAGTTTAAAGAAAATTTTATTGAAGTGAGGTTGCGACCTCTTGTGAATGAATCACCTGTCGGGATACAACCTCAGATTTTTTCGCACATGAAAGATAAAGCAGGCATACGATATCAACATAAATATGTATCACGCTTCATTGGGAGTCAGTTAAACGCTATCTCATCGGAGTGCGCTTTCGAAATAAACCCTACTTCAATTAGAGCTTTTAAGGGTTGTAACTTGGCCGGGTTCACAGTTTTCAAAAAAGAAAGGATTTTTAGGCTCAAAATTATTTGGTACCCACCCCCTTCGTGATGTTCTCCATTCCTTGGTTCAATTAACTCAACATGAGTGTTCATCCCTCACAAGGAATTTGGAATGGTTGAGGAATCAATGGGGTTTTTTTGGACATGGCGGTCGCTTACCTTTTATTCTTCTGATTATTTATCACACGACTTTGTTCTTGCTTGGAATTTCATCATATTTTTTCTCATGCTTCTTTTGCCATTTTTCTTTTCATCCTTTTCTTCTTATTATTTTTTTTTGCCTTTTTTTTTGCTATTTTTTGAACAAGCCGTGTGACCTCGCATTATCTTTGATTCGTTGAAGGTGATTGCGACTTCCTCACTCCTTTGATTTGATGAAGGATTACCATTGTGGTATCGTCATCTCTTGATCTCTTGATGGAATAAGGATAATCATTGCGGTTTTGACATTCCTCAACCTTTTGAAGGATAACCATTGTTGTATCCTTAGATGCATACCCTTTTGGTGAGTTTTGAACACTCGATCAAGTTAAATGAACACTACCCTACCCCAAGGTTAAAATAAGGGTTTTGATGATTAGAAAAGAAACTCCTACTTCAAGGCTCAAAGGGGTTGGCGAGGGTCTATCTCCATTATATCTCCGGTGTTTGGGGATTTGAAATAATGCCTGTACATCCTCAGTAGGGTTTTATTCAAAAACACACGATTAGAGATTTTGCATTTGTATTTTTCATCATTCTCCCTCAGCTTTTTGCCTAAGCAAGCGATTAGTAAAGTTGGTATCGTAATGCCTGTCATACCCCAAAATTTGCCCTCCATGTTCCATTCACAATGATTCAGAATTCAAGATTCAATGCCAAAGCTTTGCTCAAACAATCCCCAAGATCCACAGTCAACTGATCCAAACCTGAAGGTCAACTGCAATCAAAGCATGATTCAAATTAGGACCATGGGTCAAACATCAAGTATAGAGGAGTATAACCATCATTTGATCAAGAATGATCATGATTCCATTAATAGAAACTCAGAGATGAACAAATACAAAAAAGGTTCAAATTAGGGTTTCTTAGGAGAAAGTCAACCCAACTTTGACTGGGCATAACTTTCACATGGAACATCAAAAATTCCTCACTCAAAGCCTATTTTGAAGGAAATTGGATTCTCTACAACTTTGTCTCTCACAAGCCAGGGCTAGAAATGATTCATTTGAGAGATACAATACAAAAGATTACAGGTCATTTTCAGGCATCCTCCAAAAGTAGTTTTTTCCCAAAGAGGATATGATCAAGATAAAAGCTCCAAATGAAAAATATATTCCAAAGTGGCTTGTAGAGGACCTCTTGAGGTTTCCAAAAAGTATTAGAACTCCCTCATAGCTTAAAAATTGAGTGAGATATGCTTGATCAAAGTTGGGTGATTTTGAAGGACCAAATGTGAAAAAAGAAGGTTCAAATTGAGAAATTTTGCAAATGGGCCTATGGTTTCTTGATGCAATCTTTGTCCACAAGTCATTAGCATGCCTAAAATCATTTGCCACGAAATTTAGCACTATATTTGATTTAATATGATTTTTATCTCATTTTTAATGATTTAAATTAAATGGAGAATCAAATATTTTGCTAAATAAGTATATATAGATTGATTCCAATCAATATTAATGACAAATATAATATAATTTTCGTGCATATTAATTGGATAAAGATCAACACAAATTTTGGCAAAAAAAAGAAAGTTTTTATTCAAGAAATAAAACCAATTTTCACAAACATGGCAAGAAGGGATTTAAAGGGTTTTGGGCCTTTGTTTCAGACCTAATTGAACCTCTATAAGTAGTTGACACAAGGCATATGAATAAGGGTTCAAGAATTCGGAGGAGAGAGCATAGCCAAGAACAAAAATATTCATTCCAAAACTCAAGATCGGATTCAAAGAATTGGGAATTTTCAAAGCAATCTGAGGATCACAAAAGCTTCCTTGAAGGTTTCTGAACCTATATGGATCATTGCTCTGCATCAAAACCCCCAGAATAACCTCCCATTTGCCAAGGTAAGTCAATCAAAAGAACTCTTCGATCTGAACCATATACGCATATCCATTGGAATTTAATTTCATATTCTTGCTTGGTTCAATATCTTGATCGTTCCTGGACTGTTTGGTAGAGTTTGCATGACTTAATCATATTTCACCATTAGAGGCCGAACAAGGTTTAGGGTTTGTGAATTGGGGTTTTCCCCTAGGGTTTAAATTAGACCTAATTATTGGTACAATCGGGTTCGCGTGACTAAAACGAAGAGATTGGGGGTGGTGCGAAATATTTATATACGTATATGCCTTGTTCGCTATTTTCCAGGTGCATTGGCTACGAAAGAATTCGTAGCAAATCCGTAGGTAACTTTCCAGTCTGTTTGCAGGCTCTTTGGGGACGATGATGATGTGTCTCCCTGATACTGGCCCATTTAAACTTCGCGCGCATTTTTGTGCCATCGTTAATGTATGTGCATATTATCTGATAGGCGCGTATTCTAAACGCATGAAACGTTTGGTTGAGGTGGTAAGAGGGCGCGCGTGTGAACAAAGGGACGGGGGTTCGATCCCTCGCTCCCTATTATTTTTATAAAACAAACTTTGTCTCATGATCCAGCGCGCGCATCATCATGGGGTTCATCATACTCCCTCTGATCTGATCCCTCCATTCACCACTAACTTAGATCTCACGGCCAGGATCTGGTGCCCTATACCATGAGCTTTCCATTCAACCACACTGAATTACAATCCTAATTAAACTTAAATAATTTCTATTATGCATTTAAATTAAAATGCTTTTTAGTATATTTATTTATGTAATAATAATTATTTTTTTAATAAATTATTATATGATATTAATACTAAAAATACAATTTGTTGTTCGTTCCGATTAAATTAATTAATCGCTATGGGCAATAATGAATTTTAATTAAAATGTTATTTAATTAAAATACAATTAATCTCTATTTGGTTAAATGGTTTCGACTATCTTATTAGTCGCGATGATTAACCTCTCTATTTTCTAACTTCAAATTTGTTATTCTTTTTAGTCGAATCAATCGATTATGAGGGGTAACGATACAAATTAATTATTAAAATACTATAATTCGTTATTGGTAATAATCAAATTAATTGATTAAAATTGGTAACGATACAACTTTCAATCTGTTAACTATGGCGATCGAATCTATTGATCGTTGCGGTTAATAGTGCCATATCAAACCAGGGTTGTACGCCCAAATCCAAATCTCAGAACACTCTTCAAACATCTTTCAAACTCCAATTTCAAATTACGGATTTTTATCCTCATTCAAACTACGATAGGCTGTCCAAAAGCCTTCAAACCTTCAAATCAAATTTCAAACCTTAAGGGCGTACAACCCTTCCCCGAACTACGTTGACTCTGATTCTCCCTGAGGAGATACGTAGGCACTTGGCAACAAGGCGAGTCCCCCTCCCTAAAATCTCAATTTTTCCCCTATTCACTTCCTTAGCTATAAACCTCAATTTTAGCCATAAACCTTTATCTTTAGAACAAACCTTAGGAAAGGGTTGAGGGTGCCTAACACCTTCCCTCGACCTGAATATAGTATCTTACCCTGATCTCTTAACTGCGTAGGGTTTCCTATTCGCCCTTCAGAATAGGTGGCGACTCTAAAAGTCTAATTTTTAGGGCAGGTTGCTACAGCTGGCGACTCTGCTGGGGACAACTTAAATGGTAAATACTATGCTCCTATAGGTTTTGGCAGGGTTTAGGTTTGACAACTTTTTAGGGTTTGGCTAATTCGCCTTTTTTAGGGTTTGCAATTATTTTTTTATTTTTTGTCTAAAAAAATATTTAATTGTTTATAATCTGTTTATATTTAATTGTTTTTGTTAATATATTTATATTTAGTTGCCTAATTGTTATATTTTTATATACACTGCTGGCATTATGTTGTGTTAAAACCCTAAGTGTGGGGGTTAACTTTGAGATCAATAGGGGAGTATGAATCTCCTACGAGTCTCATTGATAACTCCACTCGGAGTGGGTTGAGTATTCGGAAATGTCCAAAACGAGGCTTGACTTTGTTGAGGGCAGGACTGGATACTTGGCTGATCTCTCCGAGAACCTACCCCAAAAATTCGAACCTCATGGATAAAATGAGTTGTTCTAAAATCCAAAGAGACAAAAAGTCTCGGAGGCTACGAACGACCCCATGAGACCTTCTAGAACGACCCCCTATAAAAGGTTGGCTCCCAAGAGCCGCTACGTCGAACCTATGAACTTATGTGATTTGTGCTATATGTATATATTGTGTTGATCATTATTTTTATTATTTCTTTTTTTCATTCATCATACATCATGTGCATTCTTGCGTCATATTTTTATTCAAAAAAAAGAAAAAAGAAAAAGGATATCATACGCATCATGCATGGCATACACATCATTTTCATGACATTAAGAGAAGATTCCTCTTCTATCTCCAGAGCAAGGAACCATTGGGAAGGATAACCTAACATCCCGACCATACTATCAAACAAGATTTCAGCAGAAGAAATCAATGGATCAGTTGGAACAGAATCAAGCCGCCCTTCGTGAGGAAGTAGATCAACTGAAGGTCAGCGTGGAAGAGGTTAAAGGAGGTATGGCTCAGATGCTAGAATTCATGAAGGCCCTCCTAGACAAACAAGACAAAGCAAAAGAGGTTCAGTCTGGGGATACCCTGGTTCAGGATGAGATCCCCAATGACGAAAACCCGCTGCTAGGATTTGTTCCAGGCTTTGGCCCTGCTAATGACAGACCTCAAGTCCGATCTGTTAGGAGAGCTATCCAATTCCAAGAGAAAGGAGAGGCCTCCCAAAAAGGATTTGTCCCCACTCCACAAACAAAAGGGACAACCCGCACAATGCGCATTCCTGCTAGCAATGTCCCCAAGGACGATGATTACCTGGATCTACAATACGGAGTGCAAGAGGTGGACAACTCAGACCAAGTACCTCAAACACAACAGTCTATTCCTAACTCTAGGGAAGACTCCAAGGGTAGTGAACAAATCAAGGCACTGGAGGAGAGACTAAAAGTGATAGAAGGATACGATGTCTTTGATGTGGATGCCTTCGAAATGAGTTTGGTCTCAGACTTGACTATCCCTCGCAAATTCAAGATTCCCGACTTCGAGAAATACAAAGGACTCACATGTCCGAGGAATCACTTGCGCATGTATGTGCGGAAAATGGCTGCTTACGCCCGCGATCAAAAGCTAATGATACATTTCTTTCAAGAAAGTTTAAGCGGAGCGTCTATTGACTGGTACATGCAATTAGAGAAGTCCTCTGTCCGAAGCTGGAATGATCTGGCCAACACCTTCTTAAAGCATTACAAGTACAACCTGGACATGGCACCCGATCGGATGCAATTACAAAACATGTCACATAAGAAGGATGAATCATTCAAGGAGTATGCCCAGAGGTGGAGGGAAATGGCTTCTCGAGTCCAACCTCCCCTAATGGACAAAGAACTGGTGGACATATTTATGAGCACTTTGCAAGGACCATACTACGACAAGATGGTCGGAAGCATATCTTCAGGGTTCTCGGACTTGGTAGTCATTGGTGAGAGAATTGAAGATGGAGTCAAAAATGGGAAGATACAAGGAGCACCCTCAGGTTCCTATCACACAAAGAAGTCATATGACGGAAAAAAGGAACCCAGCACTGTTGGAGCGATCCTGGTTAATCAGACACCAACACTACAACAGAAGGATCAGCAAAAACAACAGGGTGGCCAACGCCCCTGGAGGTCCAAGCCAAAACGATCATTCACCCCATTGCACATGCCGCTGTCTCAAGCTCTGCAACATCTGCTCAGTCAGAACTTGATTACTCTACTGCCTCCATACTCAGCTCCGGCTAACCCCGCTCCCGGGTACAAGCATCATGCTAGGTGCGCTTATCATTCAGATAGTCCTGGTCATGACACAGAGGATTGTGGTCCATTGAAGCACAAGATCCAAGATTTGATTGAAGAAGGGCTCATTGAGTTCGAAGATCCTAGCAAGTCTAACACCATAGGTGGCTAGAAGGAGGATTTCTTAGATCATTAGTTTTGTTTCCATTTGCAATTTCTTTCCGTTTGTTTAAACATTAGTCTTATGACATATGCTATGTACTTTTCAAAAAAAATCATTAATGCATTGCTTACGTTTGTCTTGATTCATTCCTAGTGTTCTCACTATATTTAAAACTGTGTTTTTACTCGATTTTCTCGTTTGTGATATTCAACTCTAGTGGAAAGTTTTACACCTTTTGAGGGAGAATGACGAAAATGATACCACAATTTCATACACTACGCTTTCGAACAGACCGTGTTGACGATGTACAGGCATTTGTTCAATCCCTAAAATAGTGGAGATATAAGGATGTTAATCCCTCGTCAACCCTTTGAGCCCAAAGAAGTAGGAGTTTTCCTTCATACAAAATAAAACCCTTAATATATAACCTGGGGTAGGGTAGCTGCTCAGTTAACTTAATTATTCCAAACTGTTCCTTTGAACATAACCACCGATGGTTCTCCGTCATCATTAAGACCGGCAGTCAAGGTCCTCAAAGAAAAAGAAAGCAATGCAAGAGCCTGCTAAGTCAAAACCTATTAAGGAGACTTAGGCAAAATTGGGGCATCCCGCTGACTGTAGTTTTAAGACAAACAGTTCAGAAAAAGTTAGGGATAACAAAGTCGAAAAAGGTTACTATGTACCTTCGACAAAAGGAAAATACTACAAAAAAAGGAGGATGACTGCTTTTGCAGATAAACCTTTGGTTTTTGAACCATCATAAATGTCAAGTCACAATTCCCAAATTCTTTTGGAGACTAAACGCATGGCTAACTGAGCATAGGACTGAAGAACATCACGAAGATTGGGATGGGTACAAATGAACTTTGAGCCTCTATCTTTTGTTTCTTTAAACCGTGAACCAGGCCATGTTACAACCTTTAAAAGTCCTAACTGAAGCATGGTTAGTTCGAAAGCATAGCGTTACTAAAGGTATCCTGACTCCTTAAGGTCTACTATAACTCTTGAGTTGATATCACTTTCTTATAAAAAAAAAAAACTTTGTTTTACTCAAAAAAAAAATGTTTTCAAACTTTCAAGACAGACGTATGCATTTGCATTTCACTATAAAGTACACTTGTCTATATGGATTTAAATGTTAACATCAGGGAGAAGTTGCATGGGGCATGGTTAATGTCTAAAGATCCTACTGACTGACGAAGTAGCTTTTAAAAGCTTGTCAAAAGAAGAAGCATCTCTCACACATGACTGAGATAGCTGAAATGCACACGGGGCATAACTCGTCATTTATCCCATTTACATGGGGCAATCAAATCAAGATCCATAGAATCTCTCAAAGATGCTGGATAGCCCATGGGGCAAGCCCATTATCTGGGGGCACGTTGCAAAGGTCACTCAGTACCAGATGGTATCAATACCACTCTCACATCCTTTCCAGGAACCTTTATAGGATATTTCTCATTCTATCCATGCAGTCTTCTTTAAGACATGTTCAAACACTCCTTACCCTTTCTGGGAACCTTTTTCATACAGTCTTTTAAGACCCACCTTCTTATCCTTTCTATTTTCAAACCCTTTCAGACAGTCTTCTCTAAGACATATTCCTTTCCAAGAACCTTTTCTAGGTAGTCTTCTGTAAGACGTTTCTTAACTGTTTTCAGTTAGTCTTTTAAGACGTATTCAAACTTCTCTCACGCTTCCAAAAACCTTGTCAAACTTTGTTTAAAGTACAGAGTCTTTTATAAGACAGTTCACCATTCTTTCTAGAATAGTCTTCTTCAAGATGTTTTCCTTGAGTTTTGTTTAAAACCTCGCGTTCCTAAAAACAGTCTTTATCCTCTATAGGAATATTTCTGACCCTCTGCACAAACATATCCCTTTGAGCTTTGTTTAAAGCGCAGTCTTGTTCAAGACAATTTCCCATTTTCTCCAAGGACCTCTTCAGGTAATCTCATAGAAGACATCATTTCATTCTGAGTACTCAGCAAATCGCTATCCGTCATGCGCTACCGAAATGCGTGACTCACTCTGAAAAGCATCTACTTCACATCCAACACTTACAATCAAGAATCCTATTGACTAGGGGCATTCTTTTTCAAGAATTCAAACACTGGGGAAATACATATTCAGGCAAGACATGGTGAAATTCGAGTTCCCTCGAAAGGTCCCTCCTTCAGATTAAGGGACACGTCTCTCAAAATTCCCAATATTCGGGAAGTCACATTGGCATCATGCAAAGAGCATTGTTGCATATTTGATCTTCTCACGCCTGTACCGTTCACACCCCGCAGTGTGGGATAGGCATACATGCATAATTCTCATTGAGAATCTCATTACATGACACATGCATCATAACATTGCATAAAACTAACGCTACCTTTTCAGGTCACTTCACTTCAAAAAAAATGTTAGCATCCCATTACCACGCAAACATGATCGTATCAACGATTCAATCTTAACAGATACAATTCAAATACTTCATTCCAAGTCTTTCTTCAAAGGCAATCCAGAAGCAATCAAACAGTTTCTTACCTCTCCAGGTAGTCTTGTCCAAGACAATTATCCAAATCTTCCCAAGCAGTCTTGTTTAAGACATATCCTAAACCTTTATAGGTAGTTTTGTTTAAAACGTAGCATGACCTTCATAAGAACCTGTCTAGGTAGTTTTATTGAAAACATATTATAGGAATCTTTCTAGATAGTTTTGTTTAAAACGTATCGTATCCTTTATAGGAACCTTTCTAGGTAGTTTTGTTTAAAACGTTCCACGACCTTTATAGGAACCTTTCTAGGTAGTTTTGTTTAAAATATTTCATAGCCTTTATAGGAACCTTTCTAGGTAGTTTTGTTTAAAACGTCTCACGACCTTTATAGGAAACCTTTCGAGGTAGTTTTGTTTAAAACGTATCGTATCCTTTATAGGAACCTTTCTAGGTAGTTTTGTTTAAAACGTTCCACGACCTTTATAGGAACCTTTCTAGGTAGTTTTGTTTAAAATATTTCATAGCCTTTATAGGAACCTTTCTAGGTAGTTTTGTTTAAAACGTCTCACGACCTTTATAGGAAACCTTTCGAGGTAGTTTTGTTTAAAACGTATTGTGTCCTTTATAGGAATCTTTGTAGGTAGTTTTGTTTAAAACGTATCATGCCCTTTATAGGAATCTTTCTAGATAGTTTTGTTTAAAACGTATCGTATACTGTCTAAGAGCCTTTCCAGGTGAGTATTGTGTAAGACGTATCACATCCTTTCCAAAACTTTTCTAGGTTTGTCTTGTTTAAGACGTATCATAATCTTTCTAGGCATTCAAAGTTTAAGACATGTTATAACCTGTATAGGTAATCTTGTTCAAAAGTTTGCAAATCCTCTCTAGAAACCTCTTCAGGTAGTCTTCTTTAAGACATTCTTTTTCCAAAAAAAAAACCTATTCAGGTAGTCTTCTTCAAGACATTCCTTTTTCTAAAGCCCCTTTGTAGGTAGCTTTCTTCGAGACATTCTTGTTTTAAGTACCTTTTTGAGGTAGTCTTCTTCGAGACATTCTTGTTCTAAGTACCTTTTCAGGTAATCTTTTTCAAAAAAAAAAATTAAATTATTATCCTTTTTCAGTCTTCTTTAAGACATTCTACGAACCTTTCCGGGTGGTCTTTTCTAAGACATTCATTGTCCTCTCCAAGAACCTCTTTAGGTAGTCTTTGCAAAACATTTTCAGCCTCGTCAGGTAGTCTTCTTCAAGACAAATTTCCGTATCCATTCCAGAAACCTCTTCAGGTAGTCTTATGTAAGACATTACTTTATATCTCTTCATACACAATCAAATGGATGGCATCTATAAGCCCATCTCCCACAGAGCTATTTCCCTATGCAAACAAATTTCAGGGCATTTCAGTGTCCAATCATCTTCTACCTCTTCAGGTTCAAGAAGATTGAACAGGGGCAGCTGTCATACCCCAAAATTTGCCCTCCATGTTCCATTCACAATGATTCAGAATTCAAGATTCAATGCCAAAGCTTTGCTCAAACAATCCCCAAGATCCACAGTCAACTGATCCAAACCTGAAGGTCAACTGCAATCAAAGCATGATTCAAATTAGGACCATGGGTCAAACATCAAGTATAGAGGAGTATAACCATCATTTGATCAAGAATGATCATGATTCCATTAATAGAAACTCAGAGATGAACAAATACAAAAAAGGTTCAAATTAGGGTTTCTTAGGAGAAAGTCAACCCAACTTTGACTGGGCATAACTTTCACATGGAACATCAAAAATTCCTCACTCAAAGCCTATTTTGAAGGAAATTGGATTCTCTACAACTTTGTCTCTCACAAGCCAGGGCTAGAAATGATTCATTTGAGAGATACAATACAAAAGATTACAGGTCATTTTCAGGCATCCTCCAAAAGTAGTTTTTTCCCAAAGAGGATATGATCAAGATAAAAGCTCCAAATGAAAAATATATTCCAAAGTGGCTTGTAGAGGACCTCTTGAGGTTTCCAAAAAGTATTAGAACTCCCTCATAGCTTAAAAATTGAGTGAGATATGCTTGATCAAAGTTGGGTGATTTTGAAGGACCAAATGTGAAAAAAGAAGGTTCAAATTGAGAAATTTTGCAAATGGGCCTATGGTTTCTTGATGCAATCTTTGTCCACAAGTCATTAGCATGCCTAAAATCATTTGCCACGAAATTTAGCACTATATTTGATTTAATATGATTTTTATCTCATTTTTAATGATTTAAATTAAATGGAGAATCAAATATTTTGCTAAATAAGTATATATAGATTGATTCCAATCAATATTAATGACAAATATAATATAATTTTCGTGCATATTAATTGGATAAAGATCAACACAAATTTTGGCAAAAAAAAGAAAGTTTTTATTCAAGAAATAAAACCAATTTTCACAAACATGGCAAGAAGGGATTTAAAGGGTTTTGGGCCTTTGTTTCAGACCTAATTGAACCTCTATAAGTAGTTGACACAAGGCATATGAATAAGGGTTCAAGAATTCGGAGGAGAGAGCATAGCCAAGAACAAAAATATTCATTCCAAAACTCAAGATCGGATTCAAAGAATTGGGAATTTTCAAAGCAATCTGAGGATCACAAAAGCTTCCTTGAAGGTTTCTGAACCTATATGGATCATTGCTCTGCATCAAAACCCCCAGAATAACCTCCCATTTGCCAAGGTAAGTCAATCAAAAGAACTCTTCGATCTGAACCATATACGCATATCCATTGGAATTTAATTTCATATTCTTGCTTGGTTCAATATCTTGATCGTTCCTGGACTGTTTGGTAGAGTTTGCATGACTTAATCATATTTCACCATTAGAGGCCGAACAAGGTTTAGGGTTTGTGAATTGGGGTTTTCCCCTAGGGTTTAAATTAGACCTAATTATTGGTACAATCGGGTTCGCGTGACTAAAACGAAGAGATTGGGGGTGGTGCGAAATATTTATATACGTATATGCCTTGTTCGCTATTTTCCAGGTGCATTGGCTACGAAAGAATTCGTAGCAAATCCGTAGGTAACTTTCCAGTCTGTTTGCAGGCTCTTTGGGGACGATGATGATGTGTCTCCCTGATACTGGCCCATTTAAACTTCGCGCGCATTTTTGTGCCATCGTTAATGTATGTGCATATTATCTGATAGGCGCGTATTCTAAACGCATGAAACGTTTGGTTGAGGTGGTAAGAGGGCGCGCGTGTGAACAAAGGGACGGGGGTTCGATCCCTCGCTCCCTATTATTTTTATAAAACAAACTTTGTCTCATGATCCAGCGCGCGCATCATCATGGGGTTCATCATACTCCCTCTGATCTGATCCCTCCATTCACCACTAACTTAGATCTCACGGCCAGGATCTGGTGCCCTATACCATGAGCTTTCCATTCAACCACACTGAATTACAATCCTAATTAAACTTAAATAATTTCTATTATGCATTTAAATTAAAATGCTTTTTAGTATATTTATTTATGTAATAATAATTATTTTTTTAATAAATTATTATATGATATTAATACTAAAAATACAATTTGTTGTTCGTTCCGATTAAATTAATTAATCGCTATGGGCAATAATGAATTTTAATTAAAATGTTATTTAATTAAAATACAATTAATCTCTATTTGGTTAAATGGTTTCGACTATCTTATTAGTCGCGATGATTAACCTCTCTATTTTCTAACTTCAAATTTGTTATTCTTTTTAGTCGAATCAATCGATTATGAGGGGTAACGATACAAATTAATTATTAAAATACTATAATTCGTTATTGGTAATAATCAAATTAATTGATTAAAATTGGTAACGATACAACTTTCAATCTGTTAACTATGGCGATCGAATCTATTGATCGTTGCGGTTAATAGTGCCATATCAAACCAGGGTTGTACGCCCAAATCCAAATCTCAGAACACTCTTCAAACATCTTTCAAACTCCAATTTCAAATTACGGATTTTTATCCTCATTCAAACTACGATAGGCTGTCCAAAAGCCTTCAAACCTTCAAATCAAATTTCAAACCTTAAGGGCGTACAACCCTTCCCCGAACTACGTTGACTCTGATTCTCCCTGAGGAGATACGTAGGCACTTGGCAACAAGGCGAGTCCCCCTCCCTAAAATCTCAATTTTTCCCCTATTCACTTCCTTAGCTATAAACCTCAATTTTAGCCATAAACCTTTATCTTTAGAACAAACCTTAGGAAAGGGTTGAGGGTGCCTAACACCTTCCCTCGACCTGAATATAGTATCTTACCCTGATCTCTTAACTGCGTAGGGTTTCCTATTCGCCCTTCAGAATAGGTGGCGACTCTAAAAGTCTAATTTTTAGGGCAGGTTGCTACAATGCCAAAACATTTTATGAGTGATAACAAATGGATTACTTCAAGAAAAACATAAACAATGCATTTTTATTTTCATTCAACAATTAACAAGCTTTTACATGCTATCAATGCTTAAACAAACAAAGGAAAATTACAAATAAAAGTGTGGTAAAGAACTAAATGAATGTCATTGTTGAGGAGACTTGACTCCGTCTAGACTTATTGCTCTTGAATACTTCTTGGAATTTTGAGACCTCATAGGGACCTCAATTTATGCATGAACCTCTTGGAGTGAACGACACACAATCCTCAGTTGAATGGCTTTGTGCTCCAGCATGGTAGTCACTTAGCATTATCATATGTTCCTTCCAAACACTTCAGATTACTTCAAAAGAAAACTCCAACGAAGTCATCCAAGAGTTTTAAATTTTTGCATTACTTTAGGGATTCGAGAAATGCGAGTGATGCAATGCTCAAGATAAGAGTGCGTCTTGCTTATCGCTCAATCGGGAGCCCCAAGCATAGATGTTGGAGTAGTATTCACCATCAAACACGGAGGAACCTTGCATGGTCATCAAACTTAGAAAAGCTATCTGTTGTGATGAAAGCCCAAAACACCAACTGAAACACCAACCCTCAGGGATACAACTGAGCACAAGAACCTTGAGAATGAGAGATGCTTCTACAGAACACTCTTGATTACCACCTGGAAAAAGATTCCGACGAAGTTGCACAAGAATTTGTGGTACTTTTATTATTATCATACCAACGAACTTAATCATGGAAGTAGCTTTCAACAAAACAAGAAATATTGCAAATGAGACTACATAAATGAAATGATGATTGCCATTGTTGAGGAGGCTTGACTCCGTCTGGGCTTATTGTTCTTTGGTGATGCTTCATGGAATACGGACATTCATTTGGGCATGAACTCTTCAATTTATGTGCGGGCCATTTGGAGTGAATGATATCGCTTTGGAGTCAATGAGATCCTGGACTTTGCGTTTCAGAATATTAGAATCCTCAGTTGAATGTCCAGATGCCCCAGAATGGTACTCATACTTGGAATTTAAGTCATATCCCTGAGGAATTGGTGTTGGAGGGGGCATAGATTCCCTTAGTTGGACCAAAGAATCCTGGAGTAAATTAGAGAGTAGTTGACTATAGGTCATAGGAATTGGGTCAATTTTTCTTGGTGGTCTCCTTAGCCTTTGTGGACCCTGTTGTTGGTGATGATTCAAATACCCAATCTGTTCAGGTGTATTCCCCTTTTGACTTGGCTGAGAAACAATCAAAGACTGATAAAGTGGAGAATCCTGAATCCAAGACAGTGTGTTGTGCTTCTGACCTGAAGTAGATCCGGCATAGAAGTTTGAATCAACCTTTCCTTCCATATCAGTTGGAATCACATTGCCTTGAACATTCTGTTGGCTGGAGATTTCGTTTGAAAAAAATATTCTTTGAAGGGTTAAAGTTCAAGGAAGAATGGCTACTGATGACCATTCGAGAAATAAAATGGCTACTGATGGCCATTTTCGAGGATGTTGTTTAAGTTGAAACAAAGATAATAAGTATTGGAGCTAGTTCGAAGTAAATTATCTTTAAGACTTAAGCGTTTTTATGAAATACGAAGGGTACTGAAGCTTGGCGTGTTTTCGTAGAATTCTCGGTTCTGATCACGTTGCCACGTATCGAAAGAGGATTCAGGCGAGAGGATTTGAATTTGAAAGAGTCTGTGTAACTGAATAAGGACAGATGGCGCCCTAGGGATTCGAAGCGTATGCATGTGAGCAACGTGGCATCATGTTAGTGTAGGACTGTTAGCGTCGAAATTAGTATAAATAAGGGTCTTAATGTTAGGATTCCGTGTGTTCATTTTGTACAAATCACTCACAAATTACTCACAAATTACTCAAGTATCAAGCGTTAAGAGAACGAGTTCGCTGAGAAATGTACGTATGACACCACCATTTTAAATACGTTTGTATTCATCTTTATGCAAGTATCTTTTCAATATTTTTCTATCTTTCGTTACATTCTAGCCATTTACATTCTTGCAACTTTATCTTTCGTTTAAACTTATTTCGAAGTCTTTACTTTCTGCAAGTTACATTCTTATACTTTAAATTTCTTGCATGTTTATCTTTACTCTATCTTTCGCCAGAGTTTTATTTACGTGTATTACAAGGTGATTGTTAGTCTTTACATTTTGTCTATTTATTTCTAATATCGAAGACCAAGTAATCAACCAATATGAACCAATTCATCACAAATAACAACCATTTTGACTATGCATCAATCTAGTCGATCATGCGAGTAACCAAAGTATATTCTATAGTTTGGAAGACTAGCGGTTGTTTACCGGAAATCACCGTAAACAAATTGGCACGCCCGGTGGGATAGTGTCAACCAGATTGTTATTAATTGGTTGTTTTGTTTTGTCTAGAACATATCTAGACCTTGTATGAACCTTAGGAACGGTAAATTAACCAGCAGTGCGCCACCGATTCCAAAACGAAGGTACAATAAGAAAATGGTCAATTCGACCAGTGGAGGGGGGCATCAAGATCCCCCACAAGGGTCAGGAACAGTAGCAGCAAGTACTACACATGTTTCAACATCTACGTCGCAAGAACAGGAAATAGCCATGTTGGGAGGATCTGCAGCTGCAGTTAGTTCCCAAGCCATGCCCGAAAACACAACAGGAACGATCCCAATTTCCAGTTCGACTACCATGCCTCAGGCGACAGGCACAAATGAGATGCTTCATTTCTCGACAAGTCAAGTACAATCTCCAAGGCCGTTCTCATCCCCATTTGATGTATGGAGGCCTGGAAACCCTTATGGAATGCCGTATTCTTATTTGGCAGGATCTACATATACTGCACCTAATGCCACGACATTTTCGCCTAATACAGGTTCGGTAGGTCAAAGTGCACAAAATGCAGGCACATCTAGCCAATTGCCTCTTTTAACTACCAACAGTCAAGCAACGTTTAGGCAAGAAATGGACGCAAGTAACCATGATATGCTAGGTGCTCCTGCCAAAGAAATAGGGTCGCTCTTTACCCCATTAGTAGCAAACATGACCATAACTAACTAGGACAATATGGAAACCTTCCAAAAAATATCATCACAAATAAATCGAATGGAAGATTTTATGGGAGTTCCACAAACTAGGCGAAGAAATAACCAACCCCCTTCTCGAGAGGGTGACCCAATCTTGGAAGCTGGGAATGCTTTTAAGAAGCCTGTGGGTCCTTGTACAAAGCCCAAGAGGAGGCTAGTTCAAGGTCATCGAGGGTCCTTATTATAGCACAAGAGAAAGCTATGTGGTTTTGAACTTATTTTGGCTCTAAGCAGATGGGTAAGAGGTTTCACCGGGAATAATTCCTCTGGGGTGGGTGTATCCTATTTTGGGTTCTAAGGCTTTTTCAAGATGTTTCACAAGGAATAATTCATCTTGAGGATTTGAACTAAAGATCTCTAATTAGGAAAGAGCCTTCACCGAGAAGACATTCTCAATCCTAGGCCATAGTCCTATAATATATATATATATATATATATATATATATATATAGTTTAACTGTCCTAAAGTTTTACTCAGACGTAGTTCTAAACAATATATAAACATTTTATATTTTGACAATAATTTAAATAAAGACTGTAAATTGAAAGCTTGTAAAGTCTAACCTGAATGGAGTGGAGGCCTTTGAAGAAGTATATACAAAGCCTCACCAGCAACTTTGTTGATAACAGTATAATATTTATTGTAAACAGTTAAGGGTTTTTGAAAACAGAAGAAGTGAAGATGGACATAGGTCACATAGGTATCTGAAGAGTTTCACCGGGAATAATGCCCTTCAAATACCAGAAGAATGTTTTGAAAACAGAAAGAAGATTTTGTAAATACAGTTTTTGAAAACAAACTAAGAAAAGAAAAAGGTGTTGGGACTTACACTCTATTAGAGGCCCATTAAAAATGATTTACTGTTTATGAAAAATAGTTGAGGAAATACAAGGTTTTGTTGTCTGAAAACCTGGATCGTCCGTTTGATCAGAGATTGAAAATAGTTTTGAAAATTGACAAATGTCAACTTAATTATGGTAAAGACAAAGTCTATACCTAATCAAGACCTAAATGATTAGGGTTTTGTTACTAAAATACTTATGAGATATTTAGATTTTGAAATTTTAAAGAAAAACATGTATTAAAAGTATTTTAAAATACTTAAAAGCATACCATTTTAAACCTAATAAAAATATATCAAATAAATAGTATTTTTTGTGATTTTTTTTATTGTTGATAAAATAGATATATTAATTGACAAGTGTGTAAAAAATGAAGTTAAAATGAATTAATTTGATAAGTGAATCAATTGTGTGAAGTTGTGAAGAAAATAAAAGAAATTAGTGGTAAAAAGATGGGTTTGTCTCCACCAAGGCTTGAACACACGCCCCTTAAATCACTAGCTCAAAACAACACCACTGAGCCAACGCGCGCTTGGTGACAAAACAATGGCTCCCAGGTAACATATAGGTTATTCAGTGTATAGCACAAATAAATGAAAATAAATCAAAAGGTCTGGGGCGAGGTGGATTCGAACCCCAGACCTTGGGCACACGCAACACAAAAACTCTCTTTACCATTGGGCTATAACGATGTGTTCGTTATAGGAATACCTTACACTAAATATATTTTAAAACTGGTCATGGATGTTTGAAAATGGCGCGCCAACCTCCATCTTCGTCTTCAACCTCTAGCTTTTGGATTTTTGAATTTCCAGATCTCTCAATTCTCAACCAATGACCAAAGTGTAAACAACAAACTTGTTCTAAATTCACTCACGATTCCAGATATATAACTAACATGAATTTATATTAACTATATCTACTGAATTAATCAAGCTATATGAAGAACCCTAAAATTTGAAAATTAAATTAAATGGCTATGCTGAAGTATAGATGACTAATGATAGAGGGTTTTTAATCCTCTTATGATGCTGAATAGAATGGTATCGAGTTTTAACAAAAAGAGCACCTGAATTAAAGAGATGGAGATGAGAAACTTACCTCTGAAAATGGAGGTCGTGAGGCTCTTGGAGAACTCCTGGGATTGTATGAATGATCTTAAAAGCTTCCTAGTAACTCAATGAAGCTATCTGAATGCTTATTGAGACCTGAATGCCCCTGAAATTCTTTACTCGACACCTTCTATTTGAGCTTCGAGTGATCATGGAGGTTGGTGATTTTGTGGTTACAGATGTGTTGCAGGCATCTGGATAGCTTCACTATCACCTAAGGAACGTGCCTGGATGCTTTGGCTAGCTTGACACCTTATGAATTGCTCTATGGACCTCCAACTGCACGGGCTCCAAAATGAAAGCAACACTGGTGTTCTCCCACCTACAGAAGTGATCCAGATGTTTGGATCAACTCCAATCAACCTCCTTAAGATGTTAGAAGGTTTACTTTCAAAAGAAGAGCTCTGGTTTGAAGAATTTGATTCTTCTTGCCAAAGAACTTTTGAAAACTATAAGCAAGAGGGAGAAATGAAGAAAGCAAGAAATTCTAGTTGCTTTGGTGTCATTAATATGAGGGAGAGCACTTGTATTTATAGGCAAAGAGTTCAGTGTAATTGTAGAGGACTGAGCTTGCTTAGTGAAGTCATTTTGGTTTCTTGGCCATGAAGAAATTCAAGGAATCTTGCAAATGTGATCATTGCATTTCGAGCTAGCTCCCTATCCATTGATATCTTCTGATCTTAGGGGACAATTCTGATGCAGAGGTGAGTTTCAATTGGTTGGGAGAAGATTCCAATTGGTGATTCATCCATTTGCCATAAATTCCCAAATGTAATCATTGCATAATCACATGCCTTTGTTTTTGGGAATATTCTTCAATCCTTATGCAATGATGAAAATGGATATATGGTATGCTTGCAGATGTATTATGGGTCGTGTAACATCATTTAGTGAAGCCATTTGCACAAAATTGCAAAGTTTCAAATTGTACATGACCTATAATTTTACTCCATGAGGCCAACTTTGAACAAGCATAACTCCTAGCTCAAAATGAATTTGGAGGAGGTTGAGCATAATTTGGAAAGCCCTAAACATCTAATTCAATTCATTAGTTTGGGGTTTCTTCAGAATCATTTGGGAAAATTGTGAAAAATGAGCCAAAAGTTGGAAGAAAACTAGGTCAAAAACACTTAGAAAAATTTCTAAGTTTTTAAGGCCTATAATTTCCAAATCCCAAATCTCTTAAATGATTGATTTCTTGAAAAAAGTTGCATTGTAAGATGTTGTTTTATTTTGCAAGATCTACGACTTTCATGTTGGAAGTTTTTTGAGTTGTGTAGGTGAAATTTTGAGTTCCCATAATGCCCTCAAAAACCCTAAGAGTGTGTTTGGATGGAGCATTTTAATGAGGGAAAGTAATGTTTTGAGGGAATTTAAAATGATTTGACTAAAATCCATTGTTTGGATACAAAAATGAAGAATTGTTAAAATGATGGAAATTTATGGAGTATTTCATCTAAGTTAAATTTAATCATTTTGAAATGACACCAAAAACCAAAGAATTTGAAATTCCTCTCATGCTCCATAGAATGTATTTGTTATTATTATTTCTTCAAATTTTACAAATTGGTCCTCATATTTTCTAAAATTATAAAATTGACCCCAAAATTTTTTAAAAAATTGCAAATTGGTCCTTAATAATTTTTAAAATTTACAATTTGGTCCTTCACATTTTTAAAAATTGCAATTTGGTCCCTACTTTTCAATTTTTTAATTTGGTCCAAAAAATTTATATTTTATAAAAAAATACCAAAAAAATCTAATAATGAATTACCTTAATACTTCATCCAAACAAAATAATTTAAAATGAATGGATTTCAATTGAATCATTTGAATTGCTTTGAATTTTAAATTCTCTTAAAATTTCTAATTACCTCATCCAAACACACTCTAAGAGTGTGTTTGGATGAGGTAATTAAAATTTTTGAAGTAATTTAAAATTCAAAACTATTCAAATGATTCAATTCAAATCCATTCATTTTTAAATAATTTTGTTTGGATGGAGTATTAAGAGAATTCATTGTTAGATTTTTGGTGTCATTTTTTATAAAATTTAAAATTTTTGGACCAAATTAAAAAATGAAAAAGTAGGGACTAATTTGCAATTTTTAAAAATTTGAAGGACCAAATTATAAATTTTAAAAATTATTAAGGACCAATTTGCAATTTTTTTAAAATTTTTGGGGTCAATTTTATAATTTTGGAAAATATGAGGACCAATTTATAAAATTTGAAGAAGTAATAATAATAAATACATTCTATGGAACATGAGAGGAATTTCAAATTCTTTGGTTTTTGGTGTCATTTCAAAATGATTAAATTTAACTTAGATGAAATACTCCATAAATTTCCATCATTCTAAAAATTCTTCATTTTTGTATCCAAACAATAGATTTTGGTCAAATCATTTTAAATTCCCTCAAAAATTACTTTCCCTCATTAAAATGCTTCATCCAAACACACTCTAATTCTTGACTTTTTGATCCTTGATGAATTTTCTTGATTTTCTTTGATCAAATGACTTTAACAATCATATATTGATGATATTGATCCTCCAAAGTCATGGTTTAACTAAAAACCCTAAAAGTCAAAGGTGATCTTGTACAATTGACTTTTTCAGATGAAGTGAAATTTTGGTCTTTTGTAATGAATCAAGTCCTCCTCATCAAATGAGTGATATGAATGGATTATATTGAGGTGATGGAAGCTCTTAAGTCATGTTTTGAGTTTTGGATCCATGTCCTGATTAAAAGCCAACTACCTAGATGAATTAGGTCAAAAACCCTAATTATCGACCAAATGAAATTGATGACTGTAGATCTTGAATTGTAGTGTAATGCCCAATGGATAATGTCATATGAACCAATTGAAGATATTTGAACCAATTGATAGATGCCCTGGAGCTTTTTAGGGTTTCCCAAATGTGATCCTTGATTATAGTCCCTGATCGGCTCAAAACCATAGACTGGTGAATTAAGCAAACCTGAGCCCAGATGATTGGTGTCTAATCAATCACAGGTGAATAGAATGAGTCTTTTGAATCCTATGATTGATTGGATACTACTCCTTTCATTGATTGACCCTTTGCCTGAGCTCTCTTGTCTTTGAACATCCTCGATTAAGTACCAGAGGAATAGGTGACTGCTCTGAGTATTTGTTTTAATTTGATGAAAAGTTTGGAGGTGTGACATCTCAGGGGGGTTAAAATTAGGGTATGACAACAGGCAAATTGGAAGCCTCATCCGCAGCCTCATGTTCAGAGATAGTGTCTTCGCTTCCAGTTGGCTGCTCAACTACATTGCCACTGTTAGAACATTGAGGATTTTCTTCCATGTCTTTGTTTTGATGGGTAGGTGGAGAAGCATCATTTGAATGACTTTCTTCAGCATGCACAATTGGAACGATAGTTGCAATAGGATGAACATCTTCGAGAACTGTAGAAAGAGCAAGAGATGTATGTCGAGGAATACTTGTACGTGCAATTAAAACTTGTTAAGACAGGAAATTTGAAAAACTGGTGTCTCAATAAAAAAAGGGACGAACACGTACCTTGAAGATTATCAAGATCAGTATTGAGATTTGAGGTGTTGAGATCAGAAGTGGTTGTGCCCACGTCATCCTACATTTACAAGGTAAGATGTAAACTTAGCTGTTGAAGTTAAGTATGAAAAATGGTTATGTTATGAAATCCAAATACCTTGGTTGGGATATTATCTGGGCTTGAGTTATGGCTCTCCACAACTGGGATAGTGCTAGTAACCTTCACAAAAGATTCTTCAGAAGATACCTTATCACTCGAGGAAGCAAGCTTCGAAGTCCCAGATCCCTTTTCTTTAGTTAAAGGAACGGTAGCCTTTTGTCTTTTCTTCGCTGCTTGTCTGGTACGAGGAGGGGATTTATCTTCATCATCTGAAGCATTAGTGGGAGAAACTTTCCGCTTTGAAGGTGTCGGAGGCTTCGAACTCTGAAAATGCACATTAATCAAAGTGAGTGATATTCATAAAATTGCACAAGTTAGAAAATAAGGTATGTACATACCGTGGGTTTTTTGCCAGTAGTGACAAAATCACTCCCACATGTCTTGGTGCTTTTCGAGGCTCCAGCGCCTTTCTGTGCAGGGGTTTCCTTAATAACCCTCTTTCGACTCACAGTTGTGAACAAAATAGAAGTCAGTATTTGAGAAAAGAAAGAAAGTTAGTCGAAGGATAATCCAAACTCCAACCTTCAGGTATGGGAGTCAAAACACGAACATGCTCAAGACTTAAATGAAAATGTCCATTGAAATTATCCAAGGTATGCTTAGTCGGAACCACCCGTTCAGCGCGTTTTTTAGATTGTTCGCAAAGAATTTTAGGAACATTCCCACACACAAACCAATCTAGAAAAGGAGGACTTAGAGCCACACCAAAATCAGCACTAGGTAGTGGAGGGAATTTTGGAGGATTAAGTTTAAAAGCCACATCATAACGTAGTTCAGGTCGAACATATGTGGGAAATTTTAACTTATCCAGTTTAGCAGAAAACTTTTCACGTAAAGTGACCGCAGCTTCACGAACGGTCCGACTAAGGTCATCAGGCCTGTAAATAATTTCAAAGAATTTTTGAATGGTTTGGATTTCTTTAATATGAGTCGAAGTAACTTTATGGAAGTTCGCCTACACATTAGCAAAAGCTTCAGTTAGTTCTTGAGTAAGGCTTTCAGCGTTGAAGATTTGCGTAGTATAATAATCTGTGCACCATTGATGAAAATCTATGGTAGAGTAAAAGGCAGGTTCGAAGGAGATGGGAGAGAGAGTTGTGATGCCGACGTATTTAGAAATTTTGGACTCGTACTCATCTTCAGCTAAATGCAGAGTGTGTAGACACATGTGATTCCTTTTGTCATACATACATTTTGGTTTCAGTTGAACCAACCAAAATTGTCTTGATACCAGATTTGGTTGGTAGCAAAGGAGACAGCAATGGCTTTTGGGAGATCGAAGTCGGTGGTATAATAGTTTAGGAGTGAGGAAAGCCTCCCAAATAACCATTGATTCAGCTTGTTGGTCTGGAGAAGTTGCTGGAAATTCTTGAGTGAATCATTCAGGACCTACTGTCCTTTTTACGAAGGGAGCGATGGAAGGACTAAACTGATAACGTTTAGCAAACATCATCATGTACGCTAAAAAGGTTTCGCGAAGCTTTCCCGTTTCTTCTTTTGGAGTTAGGTGAGCCAATCTGGTTCCTTCCACTGTTCGATTTTTTATAGCTACATCTTCTTCATTCACAACACCTTTGTATGAGAGATGATCCTCGAAAGTGGCATTGAGCCATAGTTGCAACAACCAGAAGGGGCCAGCAAAAAGAAGAGATCCTATTTTGAATTTCTTGACAAGATCTGTTGCTTCACCAAGATTCTCGTAAAGGAATCCTATAATTAACTGGCTTAAGTTTAACTTTTTCCCAGCATTTATTTGGTTAGCCATACAAAGACATCTCTTTGCCACTTGGATAGACCTAGAACAATTGTAACACCCCTCTAATACCCCGCGGAAATTAACAAAATTAAATCAGAGTAAACATGCAAAGGGTGCCACAATTCAAAAATGAAAGGAAACACACGTTCGGCATATGTCATGCATTCACTGAAACATCTGAAATTATAACTCATTAGATAAAATTCATGTTTACATAGCGGAATCAAATCATCAAGTCAACATTACATCGTTAATGTATCCGACTTCAAATAAAATAAACAATAGAGTTATAATCGAAACTCAAAACATCGCGTCCCCAGTGTTATATCTATCAGAGCATGACACCGACACAACAACTAAACCGACTTATGAGATAATCCTCACCAAGTCGAAAGCAGCTATCCTCAATCTGAAAATGTCAACAGTAAGGGTGAGTCTCATCACAGTTAACATGAGGACTATTATAACAACACCCATCATCGCACATATTCAATTATGCAAACAACAAACCATTGCACCTCATCAACTATGCAAAACAAGAATAAACCACATTTGGAGAAAGCGATACTTTTCAAAATAAAATCAAGTTATTGTTGTTTTCTTTATTTCATATGGTAGAACATTCAATTTAAGGAACAACGTCCAAAACGGCGTCTAAAACGGACTTACGGTTTGAAAGTTACACATCATTTAACTTTTCCAAGAAAACAACTAACGCTACAGCACGCGGCGCAACCAAAGTTTGCGGCGCGACCTGAAGCACACAAACACGTTCGCGGCGCCAACCTATGCACGCGGCGCGATACGAGAAAACAAGTACGCCTTCGCGGCGCCAACACTGGGACGCGGCGCGAACTGGCGATTTCACAGACTTTCGGTCTGCGTCAGATCCTGCGATCTCACCCAATTTGTGTCCAAAACTGACTCTAAACATCATATACAGTCAGTTAATCATCAATTGCATCATTATTCATCATCACACATCAAAACAACACATAATCAATCAATAATTCATGCAATTTTCATCAATTCATAACCTACATAAACCCGACATATAATCCAATTGACTCAACAACATCCCCAATCAATATTATTATCCAAGAACACAATAATAGATGATAACCGGAGAGTCCCCCCTTACCTTAGCCAAGAGTTCTTGATTGGTCTCTCCCTCCATTGCTCCTCTTCACGTACCAGTTTTCCAATCCCTCATCTCCTCTGCTCTGCTTTTCACGTTCCTTTCTCTTATTCCCAATTCTTTTTATTTTATAAAATAAACTTTAATTGGAATAAAACCTTTACTAACATAACACCCCCTCATTCCTTAACATCACACATGGCCCAACACCATAAACCATCCTTTTCCAATTAAATCCCACAAACCACATATAATTCTAATTATTAATTAAATTTCCATTTAAATTAAAAATTAAAATATACGGGTGTTACAACTCTCCCCCATTAAAAGAGTTTTCGTCCTCGAAAACATACCTCAAGTAACCAGCTCGTATAAGAGTCCTCCACCTGACTCTCCAGCTCTCTATCAACATTACTATCAGTCAATCCTCAAATTCCATCTGACATAACCAACAGAAAACATGTTTCATACATTCAAATCCCAGTTCTTACGTCGCATTTGACTATCCGAAGTATACCACTCACTATAGCTCCAAAAGGTTAACAACAACAGAACATTGAGGTACAACCTATACAATACGCTCAACAGCCGAGTAATACAATTACACAATCTATAGTATGATCACGCTGATCAACACTGCAGTGATGCATACCATCTACCAAACATACCAACCTTAGACATACTCTTCCATCTGAGCGATAAAATAATACTTACACTTTTCGCTAACCGCTTCCTTCAAGAAACTCAATACTCATATTCCTAGACCATTGAATTCCAATTATCTGACTCCTCTTAAATCAAGCCATCGATTATCCAACACTTTACATTCTGTTTTTCCCGCACTACTCTGACTACTCATCACGATCATCCATACCAATTAGACTTCTGAGCTTTACCCGATCCCGACTCTCTTTACTTATTCGTTCAAGAATCATTCTTCATCATTCATGGTACCAATTTACCACTCAGTAATACTTACTCGCACTCCAAAAACAATTCCTGAGTTACTATATCTATTTAAACATTCTCACCATCGGAACGAGTACGCACAAGTAGTTATAATTACACTCATCAACCTCAATATACCATTTCTTACAAAACAACTCAAATTGAGTTTCGCTCTTTTCTAAGAATTAAATCAATTCCTCCCTTCATAGAGTATAATTCCTCATTATATCTAGGCTCTACAATAACCCCTTAACAACAACACAAAATTATTACAACGTCATATAGCATCAACCCTTCGTTTTAATTTCGCCGAATACATACTCGTTAACTACGTACAACCGTAATAACATATTCATCATCTCGGCAATTATTCAAAAGAGTTATAATTCTTCGACACGACATCCTTACATCCACCGGATTCTAAATCCAACATATAGATCAATACGTATTCTCTATGTAGGCTTCCGGCATATTAATTCCTTACTTCCCGCGAGTAGTACTCATAACACTACTCCACATCACACTTTCGCTGCGCGACTCTGATTACCCGTCTTAAGTCATCATCCACCAGGTTGCACTCTTTCATATTCACTTCTTCATAAGTTCACACAACATAGTGAGTGATTATTCTCACGGCTTAGTATTCATCACATCTTAAACCATTAAGGTAACAAAACAAGCTTATCTCTTCTATATGATTCCATCTACTACCAACAAGAGATTTAGGGTGATCAAGTCCTAAATTTGTCAATATTAGTTGAAAATCATATTTAAGCATAAACCGTCGTTACTACATAATAGTGTCCCTTTCCGAGTTTGCACCCGAACTCATTAGCATCATCATAGTTCAATAATTCACTATGGTGTCCTTCTTCTAGAGTATTCTTCCGAAGCTCAAAACATCAGGAATCCAATCACTCAACCTCATTACATCGTTTTCGTTGATTCTGAATTCACCGTCTTTACTTTGGTAATTCAAAGTCAACCTATCGATCAACTCAACATCATCTTTCTGACCTTTTCTAATCTCGTTAAGAATACCACTAGTCATCTTCTAGCATACTCAATCTAACACTATTAGGAGTGCCTTCACATACTAACTCAAGTCTCTAAATTGTCCAATTAAATCCAACTCATTCATCATTAGCACCGACATATTTAAAGACTTCCTACGCAACGCAGTAACACAACACTCGTAACTCGTGGTTTTACTCCAAATTCTATGACATCCTTTGTGCCCAAATATCATCCCACTCAACATCTCAACAAAGTCTTCCTCATATTCAATAGGTGTCAGAAATCCTCTAAAATTCTTCTTTTATACTTATCGTTACTCTGCCATCACCAATACGACTCCAAGAGTTCTAAGGTTTATTCCATCTTTTCTACCAATTCACTTCTCACTAAAATCCATCGGTACTCAAACCATCTTTATTACCGAACATCTCATCAACAACATATTCCACTCAATTCTGTTTCAAACAATCACGATAGTAAGCATTCCTATTCAACAAGTTTCACACTTCCTTAACCGACTTCACAATATCTCCTTATAGGATCAATCTATTGTATTTATAACTCTCCCATAAGGTAGAGCATAATTTCGCCTCTTCGTAGGCTCAAACGGTACATTAATCCAACACTCGGAACTCAAGATATGAATTTTCCAATCGTTGCCGGAAAATGCAACACTGACATCATGCAGCGACACTCTATACGATACATCCAAAAATCCTCAAATGGGTAAATTCAATTCTTAAAATTACTCCTCAACAAACCTTCTAATTATTCCTTCAATCCATTCAACACTGACACTAACATCCCGTGCAGTACCAATAAACAAGTCTAGTTATAAGAACAAGAGTAACCGTAACTTCGCCTCCTTCCAACGTCATCCTGTCACAATTAATTATGTTACAGCTGCTGCAACCATTTTTATAACAAAGTTCATCTCGTTAGCTTTCCGACGCTTCAAACGGAACTCAATTCGGATGTCCAGAACTCCATTTATGAATTTTCGAAGTTCCGCAGCTATTCAACAATTTCCTGCGTTTTACTTACGTAGATCTCTCTCCAAAACTCATTCTCTTCAACTCTATCACATTCCAAACAGCCCCTTATCGTATCTCTTCATTTCCAAACATTCTTATGACTTGAGCAACACATCCTATCACCGAAGTGCGATTTCTGGAACATTACGACAGCAATCCTCTTTGCCAACTTGCAGCTGAATCTCTTCCGAGACGTAAAGCTACTCACTGACATCTTCGCAGTACACCAGTAAAGCTGACACATTGCCACTTTCCAATTTCCTTCTCTTACAATAACTGTCAATTACCTCTAATCATCTTCCTTCAAGATGTTCCAACTCAATTACCAGTCAAGTCTTAATTCCAAGTCACCTTCAATTCGGGAAACAACAAACTCCAACAACGCTCGCACTGTTGCCAACAACAGCCTACTGAATCAATCTTCTTACAAGTGAAACATAACCGAGAAGCGAAGCTTCTCCCCCACTTGTTTCAATCCAACACCTGTAACAAACAACCAAGTACCGACAGTGATTCACCCACATGTCGCGTACCGAGGAATAAAACACCGACAGTATACAACTGTCGTGCAACTCGACTGACTCGACAATTGGCCGGACGGACCGACCTGCTCTGATACCACTATTGTAACACCCCTCTAATACCCCGCGGAAATTAACAAAATTAAATCAGAGTAAACATGCAAAGGGTGCCACAATTCAAAAATGAAAGGAAACGCACGTTCGGCATATGTCATGCATTCACTGAAACATCTGAAATTATAACTCATTAGATAAAAATCATGTTTACACAGCGGAATCAAATCATCAAGTCAACATTACATCGTTAATGTATCCGACTTCAAATAAAATAAACAATAGAGTTATAATCGAAACTCAAAACATCGCGTCCCCAGTGTTACATCTATCAGAGCATGACACCGACGCAACAACTAAACCGACTTATGAGCTAATCCTCACCAAGTCGAAAGCAGCTATCCTCAATCTGAAAATGTCAACAGTAAGGGTGAGTCTCATCACAGTTAACAAATGTTATTGCATCTTAAATAACAACACATCATAGTCACATTATTCATCCAATTTCATTATATTCAGATTATCAGGAAGTACTCATCAACACACAACAACAAATACAACAATTAACCAAACACACAATATTATAACATTGGACAACTTCCATTCATGTTATAATATATCAAACACCTAATGCAATGCAACTACATGCATGTGGTACCAAACATGGGATAACCCATCTCACCGATCCACCACCATAAAGATTCGGCTACTTCTCTCACTAATTCCACACAATGGGAATTAGCTACCGCTGTCCCACCACCATAAGGGATACAACCCACAATATGATTATGAAATGCATGTATCAACCATAACATGCTCATCATCAACATTAAACAACCAATGTCATAATCATCAACCACCACGATAATCAATAGCCACACACAGTTATGTTATTTCTCAACCCTAAATAAATACATATTTTACATCGACAATATATGAATATCAATTACCAGTTACAACCACGACATCATAACAGATAAAACATTCACCACATAGTGCAACAACAATAGTACCCCTCACAATCGGGTACCAAGTACAACAAATCAACCCAATAACAACAAAGCATTTACATCATCATTCATCAACACACATGATAACCATATTTACCATGAACCACATCCATTTTGCATAACAAGCAGAAGCAATCACATTATAACAACACCCATCATCGCACATATTCAATTATGCAAACAACAAACCATTGCACCTCATCAACTATGCAAAACAAGAATAAACCACATTTGGAGAAAGCGATACTTTTCAAAATAAAATCAAGTTATTGTTGTTTTCTTTATTTCATATGGTAGAACATTCAATTTAAGGAACAACGTCCAAAACGGCGTCTAAAACGGACTTACGGTTTGAAATTTACACATCACTTAACTTTTCCAAGAAAATAACTAACGCTACAGCACGCGGCGCAACCAAAGTTCGCGGCGCGACCTGAAGCACACAAACACGTTCGCGGCGCCAACCTATGCACGCGACGCGATACGAGAAAACAAGTACGCCTTCGCGGCGCCAACACTGGGACGCGGCGCGAACTGGCGATTTCACAGACTTTCGGTCTGCGTCAGATCCTGCGATCTCACCCAATTTGAGTCCAAAACTGACTCTAAACATCATATACTGTCAGTTAATCATTAATTGCATCATTATTCATCATCACACATCAAAACAACACATAATCAATCCATAATTCATGCAATTTTCATCAATTCATAACCTCCCTAAACCCGACATATAATCCAATTGACTCAACAACATCCCCAATCAATATTATTATCCAAGAACACAATAATAGATGATAACCGGAGAGTCCCCCCTTACCTTTGCCAAGAGTTCTTGATTGGTCTCTCCCTCCATTGCTCCTCTTCACGTACCAGTTTTCCAATCCCTCATCTCCTCTGCTATGCTTTTCACGTTCCTTTCTCTTATTCCCAATTCTTTTTATTTTATAAAATAAACTTTAATTGGAATAAAACCTTTACTAACATAACACCCCCTCATTCCTTAACATCACACATGGCCCAACACCATAAACCATCCTTTTCCAATTAAATCCCACAAACCACATATAATTCTAATTATTAATTAAATTTCCATTTAAATTAAAAATTAAAATATACGGGTGTTACAACAAAAAACGCATCTCGAAAGCCAGAGTGCTAGAAATGCAATGTGTTCTTCATCCGTGACTTCTGTAGCCGTATGGACATGGTATCTTTGTATAAAAGCAGTATAGGTGATTGTTACTTCATTGAAATGGATGGTGTCAGTATCCATGAAGTTGGGATCGAAGATTTCCCCAATTGGTCGAAGCCCGGTGATAGAGGCTACATCGAAGAGAGTAGGGGTGATCGTTCCACAAGGAAGGTGGAAAGTATTGTGAGAAGCATCCCAGAAATGTACTGATGCTACTAACATGGTTTGGTTGTATTCTAAACCTGTTTTGGATAACTGAATTAGGTCATAAATCCCTAGTTCCTTCCAAAATGAAGCCTTTTGTTTTTCTACTTTGGTTAACCAAGCGTAATACTGGTCCGAATCTTTTGCTAAAGGAATTGACCTAAAGACTTTCACGAAATTGGTTACGTAGTTTAACCTAATTTTTTCTAAGGCTGCAGTAGCTTCAATCGAAGTGTCATCTGCATTGTCAGGTTTAGCTAAGATTGGATGGCCATCTTCATCTATTTTGTTCTTACTAACCAAGGGCCTAGTTTTATAATAAGAAGGGAAAAATTTACCCAGAGAAGGGTTGTTTCCTCCAGGTAAAGGACCCATGAAGGCATGAGTTTTTCCAGAAAGTTCAAAAGGAATGATTACCTGAGAAGCGTAGATAGCGCGAGCCTCTGCGACATTTGGGTCTGGAATATGGGATTTTGAAGCTTTTGAATAGGTTGGAGAGCATTTGAAGAAGACGCCATGGATGAGTTTGATTTAAGAACTGGGTTAAACAAAACCAATGAGGATTTCTTTTCTGTGATAATTGCAGGAGAATGAAAGTGGAAGTTGTGTGAAGGCAAAGGTTCAGGTATTTAAAGGTTTAACGGAAACCCTTTCAAATCTTTTGGGTAAAGGTCAAAGGACATGCGGCAAACGTTGATTTAATCCAACGGCGGTCGAATATTTGTTAGCCTTACTCCTAGTATATAGGAGTAATGATCACAAGTAATGACAAAACGTGGGAATGCACATTCTGAGGAGACGTTTTTGAAAATGACAAGACGTTTTGAAAGTTGAGTCTTAAATGATTATGACGTTAGTGAGTTGTCTTGGAACTCTAAAGAATGAGTAAGACGAAATCTCATCACGACAAGAAACGCCTATTTCTATTGCTTTCGAAACAGGCATTTATTGGGGGCAATTTGTTGGCTGGAGATTTCGTTTGAAGAAAATATTCTTTGAAGGGTTAAAGTTCAAGGAAGAATGGTTACTGATGACCATTTCGAGAAATAAAATGGCTACTGATGGCCATGTTCGAGGATGTTGTTTAAGTTGAAACAAAGATAATAAGTATTGGAGCTAGTTCGAAGTAAATTATCTTTAAGACTTAAGCATTTTTACGAAATACGAAGGGTACTAAAGCTTGGCGTGTTTTCGTAGCATTCTCGGTTCTGATCATGTTGCCAGGTATCGAAAGAGGATTCAGGCGGGAGGATTTGATTTTCGAAAGAGTCTGTGTAATCGAATAAGGACAGATGGCGCCCCAGGGATTCGAAGCGTATGCATGTGAGCAACGTGGCATCTGTTAGTGTAGGACCGTTAGGGTCGAAATTAGTATAAATAAGGGTCTTAATGTTAGGATTCCGTGTGTTCATTTTGTACAAATCACTCACAAATTACTCAAGTATCAAGCGTTAAGAGAACGAGTTCGCTGAGAAATGTACGTATGACACCACCATTTTAAATACGTTTGTATTCATCTTTATGCAAGTATCTTTTCAATATTTTTCTATCTTTCGTTACATTCCAGCCATTTACAATCTTGCAACTTTATCTTTCATTTAAACTTATTTCGAAGTCTTTACTTTCTGCAAGTTACATTATTGTACTTTAAATTTCTTGCATGTTTATCTTTACTCTATCTTTCGCCAGAGTTATATTTACGTGTATAACAAGGTGATTGTTAGTCTTTACATTTTGTCTATTTATTTCTAATATCGAATAACAACCTATTTGACTATGTCCTAGGATCAATCTAGTCGATCCTGCGAGTAACCAAAGTATATTCTATAGTTTGGAAGACTAGCGGTTGTTTACCGGAAAACACCGTAAACACATCCATACCCTCAGGGGTCAACAAAATCACTTTTGAGTCAATGAGATCTTGAATTTGATACTTCAGCGCCCTAAAATTCTCAATATCATGACCAGGTGCCCCAGAATGGAACTCGCAGCGAGCATTGGCATCATAATCTGGGGGCAGCTGTTTAGGCATGGGCAAATTGCATAGCCCAACCAACTGAAGTTCCAGCAAGCGAGGAAGTAACTGAGCATAAGGCATCGGAATCGGATCGAGAACCCTATGGGACATCTTAGGTTTTTGTCCATATATTTGGCAATTTCTGTTGCAGCAGCAGGGACAACATCACCTTCCTTTCTTAGTACTGTCTTTAGAACTTCCATGACCAGACTTACTTGAGTCTTCAACTGACCTTTTTCCTCCTCTAATGCACCCTGATTATGGATCAAGTCTTGCATCTCCATCATAAGATGACCCATTTGTTCCCTTATCTCATCCATTTCCTCACGGAGTTGTTCCATAGTTGATCTCGGAGCTCGTGGCGGTGAGAAGTCAAATCTATTATTGATCTTGAAAACTGAATAGAAAGGGTCCCATAAGTCTCTGAAAGAACTATGAAATGCATGATAATATGAATGTATGTTTCATTTATGTGAGATCCTAAAGTCTTTTCGCACTTTTTGTTTCTCTTTTCTTTCCTTTTTTTTTTTGGAAATCGAGGCTTTGTTTTGTATAGAATCTCTTTTCTTTTTCCTTTTTCTTTTTCTTTTTTTTTTTTTTTTTGAAATAGACTTTAGAATCTCCCACGAATGAAGTGGATAAAGCAATGATGTTATGTAATGCAAATGCACGGGATCAAGGTCCATATAATCTTAGTAACCACTGTACAATCCTCTGAATAAATGATATAGGTCAGATGTCATGAGATCAAAGGTCCGACATAGGTATCACGGAACCATAGGAACAATAGTCACCAACAGAACTGAATAGTTACGAACGGTACCTGTCATGTATATGCCTCCGCATTCACAGGTGAATCTAGGTCAGGGTAGGTCAAAAAGGTTTCCAGCGTTAACAGTTCTCCTGAAACAACATCATTGTTGCAATACATGCCAACGATGGTATCTCATTCGAACCTCAACTGGTCATGGGTCTCATGATCGCAATCAACAGAACCTGGCATTCTGTTGGCGTCATGACTATCCACTTTATCCTAGGTATCCTATGTGTCAACTCTGGCCTGGGTATTGGGCCTTTTACTTCATAGAACATCTCACCCACATGCAAACAGAGAGAATATGATATATAGGATGTAAACACATAAACAAACAAAGAAACACCCAATAAATGAAACAAACAAAGGCTAGGATTGACTCGCTAAGAATGGACCAGCACAAGTCTATCACATCCCCAGCAGAGTCGCCAGCTATCGCACGCTTGCGAAAAATAAACAACAGAGTCACTACTAATATATTTATCCCATAAGGGAAAGGAATATCAACAAACCTAACAGAGAATAAGAACAAGGTCTTCCGACCAGAGAATCTAGGTACGGGAGTCGGTTACGCAAGGGGAAGTAACTAGCACCCCTCGCACCCATCGTACTCGATGGTATCCACATATGTTTGTTTCTATCTAAAGGGTGTAATCTATGTCTAAGCCTACATGCGAATGAATGCAAAATAAATACGGGGAAAAATAGGATTATTTACAATTGTGCTTATTTAGGCCCCGCGACCTAATGCCTACGTATCCTTTTCAGGAATCAGAGCGCCATAGTTCAGCTCAATAGTTTCCATTAGTTTTGTGTTTTTTAGTTGAACAGAGGTTAAAGTCACAATCCACGATGTGCGACCCTTGGAGACTTATACGCCTAATTCTGGAATGGACTTAACTTGTTCTTAGAAGCGAAAAAGAATCTTGGGTTTGTGTTTTTTATGTAACTACACGATGAACAAAACCAAATACAAGGTTTCACACCACTTCATTACTTTGTTTTAATTTGAACCTTTATTAAGTATTTTGAGTGTTTTTTGGTTGAGTATCTTTTAGGGGGAATTTATTAGCGAGTTGAACCACATAAAAGTGTATAATGGTAGAGAAACAGATTAGAGAATGAATCCCACTCATCTCTCTCCCATTATAGAGTGATTGAGAAACAAATTAGGGAATGAATCCCACTCATTTCTCTCCCACTAAGTGATTGAGAAACTGATTAGGGAATGAATCCCACTCATTTCTCTCCCACTATTAGTAAGGTGTGTGACTGGTAAAATGGCAAGTGTACTATTTTTACCGATGTAGTAATAATAGAGTAAATTCCCCAAGTATCAAACTCGCGGACTGCGTAGGAATTATATGTTTCAGAACAGTGCAATGGAATAAAAAGTCATCGGGGTGTTTGGTTTTTATGTTTAATTTAAATAACAGCTTATGCAAAACGAAAGAGTTAAAAAGGTTTGACTAATGAAAATATGCGGAGACAAGTTAGGATAGATGTATGAATCGCTCTGTAACGAAATAATTACCAATTGACAGATTAACTGACGAAATTCTCAACTACCGATGCCGAACACTGATTTTTCCTAATTCCTTAGTGAAAAACTTCTTGAGATTAAAACTATCTTCTCATTCCTGATCACGATAATTTTATACCATGATTCTATAAGACATAGCCCGGATAAAATGATCGCTATTCATCAAACCCTTATTCCTAAGTGATTATTAGTGATAACGTTATGATTAAAAAGCATTGAGTCGGTTTGTCAGACCAAGATCCCAATCGTAAATCAACAATATACTTTCCAATATAATGAAGCAATAAGAACTTTTAATCATAA
This sequence comes from Vicia villosa, assembly GCF_029867415.1. Lineage (NCBI taxonomy): Eukaryota > Viridiplantae > Streptophyta > Magnoliopsida > Fabales > Fabaceae > Vicia > Vicia villosa. The sequence goes on from NC_081184.1 coordinate 43,131,143, forward strand.
ACTGAATTTCATAAAGATAATCTGAAAACAACGGTAAATATAATTCGTTACATCACATGATCCAGGGACATCACCCTAACAAGTAATAGTTTAGCTACTCATGGCAATTGTCAAAATAACAGAAATTAAGGATGAAGACATTACAATAAGATGAATAGGAAATGATCTTCAATCGCGGATGCTCTAGAAGATTTCTTCGCTTCAAACCCTAGTGCTTCCAATCCCCTTTTCACGTTCTCCGACAGTCAAAAAATGATTTTCTCCTTTCCAAACAGTGACTAAATATCTCTCAGCAATTATTCTCCTCCGAAAAGTCCATAATGCCCTTCCTTAAGTGACTGATTCCAAGAGTTGAAAACAACACTTTTTCTGCGCGCACGTCTGACACGGCCGTGTCACGGGACACGGGTGGCCGTGTCAGATCTCTGACTTCTTTGCTTTTAACAATTTCAATCATTTCCCTTCAGCAAGTGTGACACGGCCGTGTCACATGACACGGGTGGCCGTGTCACAGCTCCGTCTCGCCAAAAACCACTTTTTCATGTCTCGAATCGTGCCCTGTATCTGCATAACTTAAAACACTACCAACACAAGACCAAAAGCAATGGAAAAACGACAGAAACTAGAAAAGATAACACACCGAATTCAAATTCTAAGATAAACAAAACTAACCAAGAACTAGACTAAAACGACTTAAAATACCACCGAATGAAGTGCTTTTCCATTGATTCTAACATAGGAACAAGGTGAAATTGGTGGCCGATCAGTGTGATTCGCCTCTTTATTTATTAAACGTTTTAAAATTGAAGGAAAAAGAAATGAAAAGGGTCACTATATCTAATACCCTAATATAAGTTGTACAAGGGAAGTTCTATTCCTAATAGGATCTACATTGCATAAATGCAACAGAAATATTAAACAAAAATACTATACAATTTACTAAAAATATACATGGAACAAGAAAAGAATTTCAGGTAAAGGCTATTCAAAAATTGGAAATTATGACAAATAAAATTGTATATACGAGCATACATGTACTAATTAAATCTATGCAAAAAATCGAGACCAAATTCAATTCCTAAGTCTATTAACCAAATTATTTACAAAGAAATGTCGAAACAAAGGAAATTCAAGCATATTATAAAAGGAACGATTTATTAAAAGTACTAAAACAATTAGAAAAATTCAATAAAAATCATGACAATTATTTACACATCCTAAAATATTTTAAAACATTTTTTATACATTTTTCATTTGGAGGAAAAAGGATTCATGAAGCAATAATTTAAGAAAAACAAAATTAAAATGAAAATGAAATCTAAACTACCAGGGGGTGTAACAGTAACTTTTCTGATGAACTAAAATCATGTTATAAAGCATCTAGGCCCTAAAGCTGGGGGTGCCAAAAACAGAAGCGCAAAGGCCCAGTCCAGCATGTTGTGTGTGCATCAGCAAATGAGGGGTGTGATCCAGGAAATGGCCTAGGCCAAACACGCATGGCCCAGTTACACTTGCCAACTCCCATTGTCGTTTTTTATTTATTCAGCAATTATTCCATTCTTTATGTGGTTATCAAGGTGTATTAAACGTGACCAACACATGCATGGATATGAATATCAATTGGTCACACAGGGTTTAAGTCATATAGGACAAAACAAACAAATTTCCCCACTTAGCGCATGACACCTCATCATTTCAATCATTAGATGAAGAACAAAAGCAAAATAATGGGAAGAAGGACCATTCACACAACGCCACGTCAGAAACGGAAGGGGGAAAGTGAAACAAAACTAGATGTCGGAACTAGGGCTCCGGTAATCTTCTCCGATGACATTCCTGGCGGGATCAAACTATTTTTTCCAGAATTTAAAAGAGTCATCACTTTGTTTGCTTGAATTTTCACATAGATCACGAATCTAACCTCGGTTTTTGTTAATTCGTCCTATATCTCTACGACCGAGAACAACCATAAAACCCTAACTCCTAACACCTCAACGAAAACGCAAGATAAGCACATCACAACGATCCTCATAACACATACAATTCATACACGCCATTCAAACGTTCGAGCGTTCATCGTTTCACACGAACTGAGTCAAAGCTTTCAAGAATCAACGAATACATACGAACGCGTCATTAGCTATACTACGTGAATCCTAATCATGTTGCTAATATGTGGAGAAAGACACGAAGTCACTTACCTGAAGCAAGCTCTTGAATCAACAATAAGGAAGCTCTACTGCCTTTTGCTCCCTAATCTTGATGGTGATGAGCTTCACAATGATGATTGCAGGTTGATGATGATGCTGGCTGGAGTTTGTTATCTGATGAAGATGAGCAGAGAGAAAGGATGGAGTAGATGGTGATACGGTGATGGATGGTGATGAAGATTGAATGAGTTTGTGAGTGGTTTGTTAGAGGTTTGTTATAGAGTTGTAACAAACTTATTATGGGGAGAGAGATAGCAATGAGAGAACTTTTAAAACTCATAAAAGTGAAATGGGAGACATAGGATGCGTTTTTTGAACGCCCTGACATGGCAATGAGAGGTCATTTGAAGCCTTTACTGATAAGGGCTAAAGTAGAATAAGTGGTTGTGAATAGATTGCTAGTCGACGGTGGTGCGACGGTGAACATTATACCATATCATACTTTGAAGAAAGTTGGGATGTTCGATACTGACATCAGATCCCATAACGTGGTCCTTTCAGACTATGAAGGAAATACCAAAAATACAATGGGTTTTATCCAACTGAACATCACTGTTGGTTCAGTAACTCGACCGACCATCTTCATGGTCATCAAAGGAAAACCCAGTTACAACCTGCTGGTTGAGAGAGAGTGGTTACACGGTGTAGGAGCTGTACCTTCCTCCATGCACCAATGTTTAATCATCTGGAGGGAAGATGGTATTGTCGAAAACATCGAGGCCGGCCAGAGCTACTTCATGGCTGATGTTAACAATATCGGTCAAAAGCAATTCGATATGAAGCTGGCCAATATAGCCCCTTGCCAGCCAACTGAGGATGTGTATCCAAATATGAATGAAGCATTTGTCTCCTTGAAGTTGCATGAGACTTTTGTCTTTATTTGGGACATGGAGACTTTAGAGGATCCATACGTGTCAGATCCTGTGCCATTAGGCTAGGGTAACACAGAGTCACAGATAATGAAGATGTATGAGCTAGAAGCTCTAAAAAGGATTTAGGCATACATTGCTGAAAACAAGATCAATTCGGCTTTAGAAGCTGAAACCAACATGGCTGACGAATCAAATAAAACTCAAACCACAGAAGATAGTTCGACCATAAAAGCGAAAGTATCGAGAGAAGACACATTGAAAGACGTCAATGATCAGCGTTTCGACTACATATATGACGATGAACCTTTGGGGTTCGAAAAAGACCCTATGGCGCCTGAGAAAATGAAGCCACAAGATCCCTTGGAGGAAATCGACCTTGGCGAAGAAGGGGATAAACGACCCACATTTATCAGTGCCAACATCGACCAAGGACTCAGATCAGAGGTAATTTTTCTATTAAAAGAATTTAAAGATTGTTTTGCATGGGACTATAATGAAATTCCTGGTTTGAGCAGGGAATTGGTCGAATTAAGATTGCCAATACAAGCTGGAATGAAACCAGTAAAACAAACACCTCAACGTTTTGCTCCAGCAGTACTGGCGAAGATAAGAAGAAGTCGAACGACTTCTTAAGAGCAAGTTCATAAGAACTGCAAGGTACTTTGAATGATTGGCAAATATAGTGCCAGTCATGAAGAAAAATCGGAAGCTAGGAGTATGCATTGATTTTAGAGATCTAAATGCCGCTACTCCAAAAGATGAATATGCCATGCCGATAGCAGAAATGTTAATTGACTCTCCCGCTGGTTTTGAATATTTAAGCATGTTAGATGGTTATGCTGGTTATAACCAAATTTTTATTGTAGAGGAAGATGTGCCGAAGACGGTGTTTCGTTGCCCGGGGGCATTAGGAACATATGAATGGGTGGTCATGCCATTCGGCCTGAAGAATGCCAGAGCCACGTACCAAAGGGTAATGAACTCTATGTTTCATGACTTCATCGAAAACTTTATGCAAATATACATCGATGACATTGTCATAAAATTAACTTGCAGGTCGAAAGATCTAAAACATCTTAGAAAATATTTCGAAAGAATGAGGAAATATGGATTGAAAATGAATCCATTAAAATGTGCTTTTTGTATACAGGCAGGGGATTTCCTAGGCTTTGTGGTGCATAAAAAAGGTATAGAGGTCAACCAATGCAAGACTAAAGCCAATATGAACGTTAAACCTCCGTCGACCAAAAAGGATCTTCAGTCCTTGTAGGGAAAATAAATTTCTTAAGGAGATTTATATCTAACTTAAGTGGAAAGACGAAGGCATTCTCACCTCTACTTCGACTGAAGAACGAATACTTCATCTGGCAGAAAGAACATCAAGAGGCTTTCGACAAGATCAAAGAATATTTGACAAAGCCTCCCATACTAGCACCACCTGTTAGAAATAGGCCTATGAGGTTGTACATCGCAGCCTTAGAATCGACTATAGGAAGTATGTTAGTTCAATAAATGACAACGGTGTCAAAAGACCTGCGTATTATCTTAGTCGAATGTTAAATGGTCCTGAAACTAGGTATAGTGACATAGAAAAACTATGCCTGTGTCTGTATTTCTCTTGTATGAAGTTGAAGCAATATATAAAACCAGTTGACGTGTATGTTTGTTCACACTCTGATATTATTAAACACATGCTGTCTAAACCAATTTTGCACAATCGAATTGGTAATTGGGCATTAGCATTAACTGAATACTCCCTAACATATGCTCCATTGAAATCAATGAAAGGGCATGTAGTGACAGACTTCCTTGTCGACCATTCTGTCATCACCGTGCCTCAAAATTATGTCGACTTGGTACCCTGGAAGTTATATTTCGATGGATCCAGTCACAAAAATGGCACAGGGATAGGAGGAGTCATAATTTTGCCAGATGGAATTCCAGCAGAGTTCAAGTATTCGATAGATGGTACGTGTACCAATAATGAGGCAGAGTATGAAGCCAAAAAATCGGACTTGAACTGCTGCTAGAGTTGGGGGCAAGGAATGTCGAAATCATGGGAGATTCTGAGTTGGTAGTTAAGTACGCCTCCAAAGAGTACAAATGCGTCAAAGAAAACTTAATCATGTATTTCATGATTGCGAATAGGCTACTCAAGCGGTTCGATTCAACAAGTATCCGACACATACCCAGACGAGAAAATCAAGAAGCTAATGAATTAGCACAAGAGGCATCAGGATACAAGAAAGATGATGACGAAGAGCCTGTTCAAGTGAGGGAAAAAGTTCGAGCAACTGTGTTATCTCCCTCAGATTTGTCAATTATAAAGTTAGGTGCAGTCGATGCCGAAAATTACAAAATTTTGACGGTTGATAATGGACAAGAAGACGACTGGCGTAAGCCGTTGGTAGAATACTTATGCAACCCTACGGGTTCGATAGATAGGAAGATCAAATACAGGGCTCTTAATTTTGTTCTAATGGGAAACGAGCTATTTAAGAAAACAACCGAAGAAGTATTACTTAAGTGCCTGGGGGAAAGCGAAGCGTATTTGGCCGTGTCGAGCGTACACAGTGGGTCCTGTGGCGCACACCAAGCTGGACACAAAATGAAGTGGACTTTGATGCGTTCAGGGGTGTTCGCTAGAGCTTACAATAAAAAGGTAAGAAACAAGGTGTTCGCTATTAATGATTTGGTCTGGAAAGTGGTATTACCTATGGACAGAAATAATAGGGTTTTAGGAAAATGGTCGCCAAATTGGGAAGGACCATTTAAGGTAATATAAGTCTTTCCAAACAATGCTTATGAGTTAGAGGAATTATCTCCGGATCGACGGGTTATTAGGGTGAATGGTAAGTACTTAAAGGAATATAAACCTACTCTTTAGGAATTCACCATTTCGATGACGTAGATAGAAAGTCGAAACAGAGATGGTTAAAAGTATTTAAAAGCCGGCAAGTGAAACAAAAACATGGCATTTAAAGGTGGTTCGAAAACCAATTGTCAAAAAATTACAAAAAATGGTACAAAAAGGAAAAAATTACATCAAAATAAAACCATATGAAGATGGTCTCGACAAGATCATAAATGGCCGTATAGCTTCTGGAAAGAACGCAATTCGAGCTGAAGATCTGTTGCCCGATTTCCCAAGTTGTCAGATTCATCCTTGAGCACCTTAATCTCTTTTTCAATCTGATTCGTAGCTTGGCTAACAGCAACACCATCGATAGTCATCCTTAGCATATGCGCCTGCGTGGGGGCAATCTCCTTAGAAAATTCCTCCTCCTGTTTGGTGATGAGATCCAACTCCTCCTTCAAGTCAGACATCTCTTTCGACAGTTCCCCAAGCCGACGGCGGATTGCTGTAGATCTTTCAGTGTTAGAGAGTTGCTCCTGACGCTTCTGGCCCAGCTGAGTCTTCATCTCCTCGATCACTCTCTTTGCTTTGATCACAGTGTCCACATTTGTCTTCACAGCTGTCTGCTTAGCTTCAATCAAATCTTCATTTTTCTTCATATTTTCCATTTTTTCAAGAAGAAGAGGAAGAAGCTTTGCAAAAGCCTCCATTATGAGCCTGCAGAAATCAGAGATCTCCATCCCTTGCAGATGAGCACAAGCCTCCAAAAGCTCTTGACCAAGATTAGGGTCGTCGTGCAGCAAATCGACCAAGTCAATGCTGAAAGCATGGGTCTTGATCTTATCTGTCAAAGCTTTGATTTTGGTGGCTTCAGGCCCCATCTTTTCTGCATGATCTCGAGATTGATCTGAATCAAAAGGGAAAGTGTATTGGCTTACAAAGTTGTTTAGCCTCGCCAGTGCAGAGTCGACATCAATATCCATTAAGGCAGGCGACGCTTTATCAGCAGAGGACATTTTCAAATCCAAGTCTTTTCCTCCTGTTTGATCAAGCATGGCATTATCACTGACGGTTGGTGGAGGCGAAGAAGTCTTTTCAGCAATAGTTGGCAAGACAACTGTGGGTTTTTCACCATGAGAAGTCCCAGCGGAAGTCGAAGGAGGAGCAGACTCAACAACCAAGAGAACACCCTGTGTGCTAGCTGGTTGTGAAGGAGAATTTTTGACAAGGAGTTGGTCATTGCCCTTTGCAGTCCCTAGAGCCAGCGGGGAATCTGAAAGACTAGAATCGGAACTAGTTGAATTAAAAGTATAATGCATGGCAGGACTAGTGACAGAATTAGAATCACTACGAATAGCCGTGATAGTTAAGTCGACTAACTCACTAGCGCCTAAATCAGGATTATCTTGAGGAAGAGAAATGTTGTCAGAAAGTGGAGAATACTCAGTCCGTACCAGCAACATCAGCTTGTGGGTCAGAAGAACCAACCTGCAACAAAAAGGAAAGTTTTAAGAAATAATTCAATTCGTCCAATAGTCACAGGCTTGTAGTGATTAGTTTGTACCTGAAGCGCTGGGGTCGAAATTCCATTGTTTCTCGTCTCCTTTTGAAGCAGCTACGATAGCTTTAGGAGAATCTGGTTGTTTGATCGAAGCTGATGGAGGGGGAGTAACTGAAGCTGTATTCGAAACTAAATGTCAATATCAAATGAGGCCAGAATAGAAGTATTTGTCGACAAGAATCTTACTTCTTCGTTTCGAGGTTAAAGGCATAGGATCATCTTCTGATTCCCCGCCAGATTCGAAAAGAGGCGCAGCGCCACAAGGTTCGGAAGCCTTGATCTTTTGTTTTTGTTTTTTAGCCTCCCCACCTTCAGGAGAATACTCTTGCTTCCTTTTGTGTTTGGAGCTAGGGGATCGGTGAAGGGGTTTAGCATCCTGAGATGGCTGAAAAAGCATACGCTATATAAGACCTAAATTCTAGCTCGACATGAAGAGACTCAAGTCAGAGAAAAATACCTTCGCCCCTTCAGAAGTTTATGACTTGTCCTTCTTGGACGATTTGGATTGGTGAGAGGGAGCAGTCGAAACCACAAAAATGTTTTTGATTCTAGCACAGAGGCAGACACTCAGGATCAGGTACAGAAAAATTAAAACATAACACAATAGTCGAATAGGGAATGAGCCAGAGAACTAACCTTGGGGAGAGAAAGCGAGATGGGTTCGTCATCAGAAGTAGGATTATCAGGTTTGAGTTGCAGAACAAATGTCAGACTAAACGGCAACAAAATAGGAAGAGAAAAATCTACAAGTTTGAAGAGGTACCTTCGCTTTAGAAGTGTCGGCTTTGTTGGGTTTGATGGGAGGAGTCTCTCTGGCAGCTGCAAGAGGACTAGCTTAAAGAAATGACTAAGTTAGTAATATAAAAAGTCGAAAGAAATGAAAGGAGATTTCCAAAAAGCTGTTACCATTGGGGATGGCAATAAGTGTTCTCACATATTGAGGAGCAATATGCAAAACACCCAGATCGTTATCCAACCTGTACTTTGTCGATTCCACTCTAGCGGCCTTTTTATTACAAGCATTTTGGATATCCGACAAAGGACAATAATGTGAGTCCGAGATCGGCGATCGAAATGCCAAAGCCAAAGGGCTAGTAAGCAAGGGAGGAAATTTGTTTTTTGCAAAATGAAGTGCGAAAAGATATTTATCTTTCGCGTAACTAGGTATTTTTAAAGAAGGAATCTTACTGGTTACCTTCTCCCTTAACACCTCAGCCGCTTGAGAAATGGTTTGACGAAGATCAATAGGCAAATATACCACCCCAAAGTATTTATGGAAAGCTTGAATCTGATTGATGTTAGTGGCCTTACATTGAGTATGTTTTCCCTGCAAGCGATCAATAACAACAGTCAGTTCGGAAATCTTTTTATCAGGATCACCGACAAATGTGACGAAGTAAGTTCACCACCAAGTCTCGAACTCATTAGTACAGTAAAACGCAGGCTTAAAATTGGTAAAGATGAGAGAAGGCCGACTGTTCCATATGCTTTCATAATCCTCTTGAACATGCTCCCAGGCTTCGTCATTAAGGACATCGACCAATAGTTCATGAGAAGTAAACAGGGATTTGGGAACTAGGTTGCAAAGTCCAAACTATCAAGCTACCAAGTTAGGCTGATAAGCTGTCAGACTAGGACTCGTTCTTGCAATGGAGTAGGACAGAAAAATAGGGACCAAGAAGCGCCGCCAGGTAGTAACCGAATTTTTTTTATGCTCTTCCTTCACGGGAGAAAAGATGTTGGTGATCCACGTGGGGCCGGATTTGCCATCAGCAAAAGGGGCCATGGTCGAGGTTGGGGGCGCCTTTGTGAACTAGAGTCAGAGTCGATAAGCGTTCCCAGATGCTATAAACCTTAGTCGGAGAACAGGTTATCTTTTAGTTCTTAAAAGGTTTCACCTCTTCAAAAAAGTGGCATTTAGCCACAATTGCAGCAACCAAAATGGTCCATGCACCAAGACATTCTTCTTTTTGAGGGTGTTGGGGTTGTAGTATCTGATTTGCCTGGCCACATCCGTCAGTGACGTATAGAGGTTGGCCAGTATCAACTCTCCCAGAGAGATGTTACCACCATTTTGTAGGTGACTTGCGAGATAGACGAACTGCTTGGCCACCTGCATGGACCTAGAACAAAAAACACATCTCGACAACCAATACGTCAAGAAAGCAATGTGTTCCTCATCACTAAATACAAAAGTATTCTTATGGTGATGAGCAATGAAGTTATTGAAAGTCAGACCTTTAATGTCACCGACGTCGAACTTCACCGGAACCAAGTCGACATCCGCGTAGTTGAATACAGGGCCAGCTGGTTTTAAACCCGTGATAGCAGCAACATTCAGGAGGGTAGGAGTGATCATGCCACAACTAGTATGGAAAGTGTTCGTCGAACCTTCCCAGAAGTATAGTGTGTAACAACCCGATTTTATTAGTATTTATTTATCGTACTATTTTATTATTTATTTAATTAATTGGTGTGTTAATTATTTATTTAATTAATTAGTGAGTTAAGTATTTATTTAATTATTTAGTGTGTTAATTATTTATTTAATTATTTAGTGATATAATGATTAATTGAATTAATTGACTATGTGTATATTTGTGTTGGTTTACTTTATTGAACTAATAGAGATATTAAGAGATTATATCTAATTGGGCCTATTTATTAGAGTTAGAAGTAAATATGGGGTGTTATCTTTTAAGTCCATTTTATAAATCATAAGATACTAAGGGTTTAGTGAGAGTAGAGATATTATTTCATTTGGTCATTTTTAAGAGAAGAGATAGGGGAGAAAGGAGGCTAAGAGAGGAGAAGAGCAAAAGCTAGGGTTTGAAGAAATTGAAGAGGTAAGGGGGAGAATCCTTATTATTATGGGTTAGTATGATTGGGTCAATGGGTAGATTAACATGATTAGATTTGTTGTTGTTTGAAATCCAAAAAAAATTGATGATAGAAAAATGTTTGGATGTTAGAAATTGATACATTTGTGAAATTAGGGGATGATTGAGAAATACTAATTGGTATATATATATATATATATATATATATATATATATATATATATATATATATATATATATATATATATATATATATATATATATATATATATATATATATATAGAGACAGAAATTGTAGCACATACAATGAAAAATAAGAGTGCTATGTATTGTTTTCACATACTGTAGCGAAAATTGTTTGATATGTATGTCCTGTTCCGGTTTCGTTGTTCCTTGCATACTGTAGCGTGAACCATCCATTTGCCGTAGCATATAAAGCATGAACAGTGGAGTGAGATATAATAGTTTCACTACTAGCACATGTTGTAGCGTGTGCATTTAAATTGCTTCACTGTAGCGAATATACACCTATTGGAAATTGGAAATGAAGTGAATGTTCACCTAGTTACTTTAACACCATTATCTTATCTCTTATATTGAAGAAAAATGGCTATATGTGTATACTGTCTTGTGATGAGCTAAGCATTGTAGTGTCCTATTAAATTGATTCTTTTCCTTCTACTGTATGTGATAATTTTAATGGACACAATGGCCTTGTATCTCATGTAGTTTTCACTATAGTGATATATGTATATATATAATTTATATACTAAAGCCATAAGTGTTCTTGTTTTGGTTTTCCTTTTCCTTTTCCATAATTGGAATTGATACATATAATTTCGAAACACTCTTGTTAGACCGAATAGGGGAATTAAACGGTATAATTAGTTGTCCGGAATTTGATGAAAATTTACGTGGTAGCTAAGTTTAATTAGTAGATTAACGTGGTGATGATTATTTTGTTGAAATTGTGATATTTTACAAATCGACCGAAATTGTGTTTTATTTAAATATTCTTTTAACAATTAAATATAATTGTCAATAGAGTTGTTAGAGTTGTCAATAGAGTTGTTAGAGTTGACAATAAGTTGTCAGAGTTGTTTAGAGTTATTAAGAGTCATATTTTTATTTGTTTTGCATAATTTTGACATGTTTAGAGTTGTTAGAGTATGATGTCGGTGTTTGTTTTTTTTGTTGAAACTTTAACAATTCATATCTTTTGAATCGTAACTCCGTTTGAGTCTCCGTTCGAAGCGTTAGAAAGCTAGCGCGATATTCTTTTCAATAAAAAAATGGTCTTGAGCAATAGAATGATAGAAATTGGAAATGGAGTAGAAATAGAAGTGAATTAAATTAATATAGTGTGATTATTAATTGGTTAATTAAATTAATAGTTGAATTAATTTTAATAAGACTATTTATTTGGAATATACTTGGACTTGGATAAATTATTCGGTTATCGGTAAATTACGGTATTTTGGGAATTTGTCCTTAATTGTGTTTTGGCTTGAATATGTTTATGTTGAGAATAAATATATGTATATGCTATGATGTTGTGCTAATATTGATTCTCTATGAGTAGTTGGATAGCATTAATTCTAATAATTAATTGTTTGATGTGGAAAGTGTGTGTTCATGTATAATTGACAAAAATGAGAATTAACATGAGATAGTATGGTTACTAGTGTTAATTGGATTGTGTGAATCGTAATTGATTAATTGGCCTCTCATATGTGAATGATGTGTGTGTGTGTTGTGAATGTTGTGTACAATTGGTGGATAATTCATAGAGTTGAATTATTGTGATATGCGGAAAGTTCAGATGGTAGAGATGATCTTAATTGCATATATTTGTGATATTGTACATACATTCATATCATAGTGTGCCTTGAAACATAGGTGGATTTTCTTTGAAACACAAGCGGGCTTGGATTCTAGAGTGAATCAGAAGCCGTAAACTATATGTTTACAATTGGTGGACTTTGGTCTTGTCCGGATCGGAAGTGTGGCTTAGATTCTAGAGATATGAATCGGAGGCCGGTGAAACTTAGAATTTCACATTGGTACCACATGCATAGTGTCACATGTTTCATTGAGTCACATTAGAGTTATGTGATAGTTGACTATGTGCATTATGTTGTCATGATAAGTGCATGATTGTGATAATTGATTATGTGCATTATGTTGTTGTAATAAGTGTACGAGTGAACAATTGATTATGTGCATTGATGTCGTAATGCTATGTGTATGAGTTTGGTAATTGATTATGTACACTTGGTGTTGTAGCGATATTTGTATTAGTTGATAATTGAGAATGGGTGATGTTTGAATACGTACTTGGTTAAATGCGGGAATATGTGATAATTATGGCTATGTGTATAATTGGGAATATAGTATTGAGATATTATACTCTTATACTTGGTGTATGCTTAATATATGTGAATTATGATTAGCATTAATTTTATGATTAGGCAAGTGTAATGCATTCCTATAATTGTTGATTTAACCATTGTATCTCATTATACTTTCTTCATAATGGTTTGTATTCTCACCCTTCTGTTTTAATGTTGCCCTCGTTTGGCGACATGCAGGTTTGACGATTAGTAGCTGGCGTGTGATCTAGTCGGAGTTTCGTCCGAGTTGCTTGGTAATTAAGTAGCGAGTCAATGCTCTGGTCATGTAACACTGGGTAGCTTAGATGTCGAACTCATGTTCTATTTGCTTATGTATTTTGTTATAACTGGTGAACTTGTTTAATTGGTTACTTGTTGTTGAAAGGCTTTAGGCCAAATATTATGATCATGGTATAGGATATGTATCATTTATATGAAACACATGAGTATTAATTCCTCTGTTAATGCATATTCTGGATGAATTATGATTATATGTAAGGTGTTATTTGAAATGACCAGGTGTATTGTATTTTATGGATAAATGTTGTCGGTTTTAAAAGCTTTTTTTTAGTTTTTGAAAATGTCGATGTGACGCCCTTTTGAGTTATATGCATGCTTATTCTCTGATTATATGCTTATTATTTTATGGGGTAAAAAGGGGTGTTACATTAGTGGTATCGGAGCATGGTCGACCAGTTGGTCAATAGTCGTTAATGTTGTCTAATCCTGTTGTATTTGATTTGTGTATCTGACACAATCGATACTGTTTTGTCTGTTTGGTTGTTGGATGTCTTAGGACAATGGCTGCAGGAACGAATGGTAACATTAATGTTGAGGCAGTGATGAGGTGGACTGGTGCGATTGGACAAGCGCCACAAGAGAGTGCCAGTTATGGAGGAAAGGAAGAGTTTCGTGCTTTTGGAGATTTCAGATGGTGCAATCCACTGATCTTTGAAGGAGAGTATGGACCGGACAAAGCACAAGCATGGATGAGAGAAATTGAGAAGATCTTTCAAGTCGTGAGTTGCACTGATGTACATAAATACGGTTTGATACTCACATGCTGACAAAAGGAGCTGACGATTGGTGGAGTAATACGGTGCGGAGATTTGAAAGAGAAGGTATTGAAGTTACTTGGACTCTTTTCCGTGGTGCATTTTCGGAAAACTATTTTCCAGAAGATGTGCATGGAAAGAAAGAAATGACGTTTCTAAAGTTGAAGCGAGGAAGAGGACAATCCAGCGGGAAACCATATGATGACAAGAGAGAACAATCTGATTTTGGCAAGAATCTAAGTGGGGGAGGAACTTCTACTCCACTTAAGTGTTTCGGATGTTGTATTGAAGATCATTGTGCCGTTGATTGTGATAGGACTCCTGTGATGGTCATAAAGCACACAAGTGTAGAATTGGTTTGAGTGTCATTTGTTACAATTGTGGTGAGCGAGGTCACATTAGTACCAAATGTGATAAGCCAAAGAAAGAGTAAGCGAAAGGAAAAGCATTTGCGTTGCCTGGTGCTGAGACCACTGCTAAAGAGAGGTTAATTTGAGGTACGTATTTTATTATTGATGATGGTGCAACGTATTCTTTCGTTTCTTTAGATTATGGTGTGAGATTGGATGTTGTTTTATCTGTTATGCATAGAAGTATGGTTATTGATACAACTGTTGTGGTTTTATCTGTTATGCATAGAAGTAAGCTTGAACATTCTTGAACATCTTCAATATTAGCGGCTATGTTGTGTTGATTTGGGTTGGTGAAGCCATCACTTTGAAAAGTTTAATGCAGAGTCTTGATGCAGCTTCCATACTTAGATTCTTTTCCTTTTAACTTCTGGGATGTGAATCCTAGACCACTTTTGTTCTTGTTCGTGGGAAGTTCAATGACTTGCCCCCATCCTTCATAAATTCCTTGGGCAACCACTTGTTGAGCATTTTTCCAGGATAAAATAGACGCACCATTTTTCTTTCCGTATTCAGGACCAACAACTCCACAAGCTTGGAATTGAGTTGTAATTTCTTCAATGTTAGGAACAGAGGATAGTTGACAAAAAAACATGGCCTGTTCTCCATATACAGTTATTAACTTGTCCTTCAAAGGGTATTTCAACATTTGGTGAAAAGTAGAAGGAACAGCTTTAGCATTGTGAATCCAAGGTCTTCCCAACAAACAGCTATAAGCGGGATAAATTTCCATTACTTGAAAGGTGACGTCAAAATCATGAGGTCCGATGCGGATTAGAAGATCAATCTTTCCAATCACAGTGCGCGAGAACCCTTCAAAAGTCAGTATGCTAACCCCATTTGGTCTAAAAGGGGCCCCTTGATAGGATAAACCTTCACAGGTGCTCCATGGCATAATGTTCATAGATGAACTAGAGTCTACTAGCACATCTGTCAAAATGTTGTCTTCGTACTTTGCTGATATGTACAGGTCACGGTTGTGCTTCGGAATCCTTTGAGGAACTTCTTGCAGCATACTGTCAAGCGGCCCATAGGTCATTTCTTCTTCAATGTAATTGTGTCTCTTTCTTCCTTTGATTTCTTCGTCTAGCAATCCTAAACCCATCAGAGTCAGAATGTCTTCTTGTAGATTAGCACAACCTCTTGTCCTTCCTTCACAAGCGGGACAACTATAATGGCTAAAGTCAATTAACTCGTTCTAGACCCATTATTCGTGTATCATTCGTAAGGATCCCCACACAGTGCAAACATCGGGTACATACTTCACGGTGGAACATTCCCCAATCATGTTGACATTATTCTCATTTCTATCTCGGAGAATCTAGATAAGTCCTCGATCCATGAGACTCTGGATCCATGCTTTTACTTGTGCACATCCACGGGTATCCCTGCAGTAGATCCGACAAGAGCAATAATTGTGTCGAGTTAATCCTCCCATTACCCATAAGGTGGCATGCATTTGTGTAGCAACCTGCCCTAAAAATTTAGATTTAGAGTCGCCACCTATTCTACTAGGGCGAATAGGAAACCCTACGCAGTTAAGAGATTCGGGGTAAGTTATTATATTTGGGTCAAGGGAAGGTGTTAGGCACCCTTAACCCTTTCCTACGATTTTGAGTTTAGGGCAAAGGCTTATGGCTAAAAGTGTTAAGGTTTATAGCTAAGGAAATGAATAGGGTGAAAAGGTGAGATTTTGGGGAAGGGGACTCGCCTTGGTTATCCAAGTGCCTACGTACCTCCTTAGGGAGGATCAGAGTCAACGTAGTTCGGGGCAGGGTTGTACGCCTTAGATTTGATATGAATGTATTTGAAGGTATTTTGAATTACCTTCTCATAGTTTCTGAAATTCGCAGTTTGCAAGGTATTTTGAATTACCCCGTCGCGGTTTTGAAATTCGTAGTTTGAAGATGAAATAGTGTTTTAAGATTTGGCGTACAACCCTGATTTTAATTTTTTCTATTAATCGCAATGATTAATAGATTTAATCATCATAATTAACAGATTAATAGGAATTGCTAACTACTTTAACCGATAGATTCGATTATCACTATTAGCAAATTGAATGTATTTTAATTAAATTATTAATTTATCGTTACCCCTCGTAATCAATAGATTTGATTAAAAATAGTAACGAATTGATAGAAAAGAAATGCTAATCATCGTAACCAATAGAATGGTTAAAACCTTTTAGCAAAATAAAACCCTATTTGAATTTAATTAATTAATTAATTAATTAAATAATTGATTATTAATCGTCGCGATCGATTAATTCGATCAAACCGATTAATAAATTAATCCCAACACTAAATTATAAATTAATTTAACTAAACCAAAATCTAAACTATTTATTAACTACTAATCCTAAATCATCCATTGGTTATTGGTTTACTAAACTAATTTAAATTAGTCAAAAATAATAAATAAATAAAAAATAGTTAGCTTAAACAAAAACAATGAAAATAATAAATAAACCTGGGCACTAATTTGGTGTGGCTTTTTATTGGGGGTACACCATGGGTCTTCAGTCCTGTATGCGTTGGATCTAGGTTGATGTGAATCCTGTGGTAGATAGCGAAGGTGTATGATAGCCATGCGTGGAGAGCTGAGTGCTGGATCCTGAAGGAGCAAATTAATAAAATAAATATGACGGACCTAGGGATGAACCCAGGTCTAAACGTTTGTAAAATCCTCTCCACTTCCAGTTACGCCTAAATCATTTGGTGTTGTTAGAATAGAAAATAAATATAAAATATGTAATCAAATGTCATATGGAAAATCAAAATCAGTCAAGGTGGGGCCCCTTTGTCTTTTTCGTGAACCAATAAAAAGCAGACAGAGAATCAGATTAAGTTGACCGGCCAATAGAAAAATCACACGCATGATCCCAAGGTCCAAAATACTATTCATTATCTTCTTCCTTGGGCATGGTTGTTTACTGCAATTTTTTGCTTCCTTTTAGCTACAAATTTATGCGTAGCAAAACCTACAGAATTTAAACTCAGCAAAAACAATGTTAAATAAACAACCAAAACGCTCAGATCCACTGAATGCAACCTCCTGATCACGGTCATGTGGAGTAAAGTAGTCAAGTTCACATAAGATAGCATGCATATTCACCAAGGATTGAGTGGATTCACAAACATTTTGGAGGTGTTCGTAACTGGCTTGAGTTTGGGTTGCAGGAATCTGAGCAGTCTCTATCTCGAAGATCACAGTAGTTTGAGCTTGGGTTAGTGGCTGATTCTGAGCAGCCACCAAGTCTTGAACCATGAAAGTTAGTCTTTCAATACCAGAGCATAGAACAACAACCTCTTCTTTCCATTCTTGATCATCAATAATACCGTCTTCCATTCTTCGACGATTGGCGCGAGTATTATACCGGTGCATCAGCTTGACTCTAAGAAGAGAGGGGGATGAATAAGACGGTGACTTAGATGTGTATGTCAATGTGAATGTGGTATGATACATGCAATGCAAAAGACTTTTTTATTAATAATATATCATGATATATTTCAAGGATTTATCTAAGAGCTTTGTAAATGTAAACACTATATAGTAACTTGAAAAAGAAATTTCATTCATTAATTAATAAAGGGACAAGGCATCCTTGGTACATATAAGGGTCATCGAGGGTCATCGAAGTACCATTTTTTGATAGCATACAAAGGGATAAGGGAAAACAAAGTCATAAACTACTTTCAAGAGTTACAAGGTTGAAACAAACAAAGAAAGCTAGTAAAATCCAAGAGTAATCATCAAAGCTTTAGTGAGAAGTATCCATATCATCTTGAGTCTTCTTCTTCAGCTTGACCTTTTCTAGCTTCTCAATATTACTCTTCCATGCAGCTTCTTTTAGGGAGAGATCTTCCTCTTTTTGCTTCCTTTTCTTCTCTCTTTCATACTTGGCAATGGTAGCATCCTTAGCTATGAGTCAAGTGTCTTGAAGGAACAGTTGATCATTCTTTTATTTCAACACTTCTTCATAGGATTCTTCCAACATTCCTATTTCAGCATCAGAATATTCAAACTTCTTCTTCCAATGGTCTCTTGATTTCTTCATCTTTCTTAGAGCTTCTTGGAGACTCTCAATTGTTGAAGGAACTACAATGGGTGGAACATACTCCTCAAATGGGGGTGCAAATGTTCCAGTGAGAATAGGCACTCTCATTTCAGCAGCTCTGGTAGTGACCCAACTATTAAAGGTCTTAGGAGAGAGATCCCCTTTGGTCTTCCAATCTTTGATTTCTCTTCTATGGCTTGGATGCTAAGCATTAGCAATCCTTACTCTAAACTCCTTGTTCTTAACTCTTTCTTCTAGAAAGAATCCCTCCAATAAATTTCTCCTTGGTCTTTTTTCTATGGGAAACCCAAATTGATGACGAGCTAACACGGGGCTATAGCTGATTGCTCCTTTTGTACCAACGAGGGGTAGATTAGGAAAATCACCACAGTAATCCAAAGTCTTCATTCTATAAAAGTGATTGTTTGTCCCAACAATCTCAGTGTTGGTAAGAGTCATAATCTTGTGTGACCATTGCAATCCTTCTTTCTGGCTCCAGAATTCAGAGGTGTCAGGCAGATGAGATATGTACCACTTGTATAACAAAGGAGTACAACAGGTAACCATTTCCTTTCCATAGGAATTTCTGAGATGAATAGAATAGTAAGTTTCCCCAAGTAAGGTAGGAACAAGATTCTTCTTCATAAAGATCTTGATGGCATTCATATCAACAAAGTTGTTAATGTTAGGGAACAAGAACAATCCATACACCAACAAGGCAAAAACAGCTTCAAAGTCTTCTTCCTTTCTTTCTTGTGACAAGGTGAGAGCTTTTTCAATTAAGAACTCAGCAGGTAACCCAGGTAATCCTCCTTTAGTAACCATGTTCTTTTTAATTTCTCCTTTTCTCAAGTGAGTAGATTTTTCAATCTCACAATTATTGGGATCTTGTTCTAAACCAGTGAAAGGAACTCTTCCGGTAATAGGTAACCCAATAATGCTTGAATACTCTTCCAAGGTAGGCAATAGTTGATAATCAGGGAAGGTGAAGCAATGATACAATGAGTCATAAAAATGGAACAAAGTGGAGACGATTCCTTCTTCCATCTTGGTTTTGAGGAGATACAACAATCTTCCATACTTGATATAAAACTTATCTTGATCAACAATCAAAGATCCTAGCTTTCTTAATTCTTCCACCTCTAAACTCTTGAAAGTATATTTCTTGGTTTTTCTTCTTTTAAGTTCCATCCCTATAATGTTTACAAAACAAAAAGGTTTCTTTTAATTCCTTGAAAGATATTATGTTTTTTAATGCATGGATAAATGAATGCAAACATAACAAAAACATGGGCTTGAGGGTTCAAAGTCACGAGCATGGAGCCAAAGGTCTACCCATCCCAAAGGTGTGTACTATGGTTATTTTGTACATGTAGATCAAGGTTCTATTGTTTCCCAAACTCAAGCAGCCCAACTTGAAGATTGTAAACTTTGTATCAACATACTAATTTGAACAAAGTCCAAGAGAACCTCATCTGAGCGTAGCCTCGTGTAACAACTATTTTTAAAATGATTCAGACATAGTTTCCACACTACATCTTAATGGCCAAGATTGGTTAAGGGTTTCTAGGTCCCCAGCTTCTACAGCCTAGTTGAATGCAACGATGTATTCCCAACTACATGGTCAACAAAGTTACTTCCAAAGAGGCCTCCACTGAGCGTTGGGTATCAAATTGAATTCTTTGAAAGTGAGCTCGATAATGTTAGAACAAGATTTGTTCTGATCAATATTCTTAGTTTTGATGATAACAAGCATATGAATTTTGTATGAGATAATGTGGTACTCTAATACTATGCAATTTCCATTTCAGGAATTATATAAAGAGTATGCACAAAATCAGCGCAAGAAGCACTGACTCAGAAGGTTCAGCATGCAACATCAGAACATGGTCTGGCAAGACATCAGAAGATGGTCAAGCAGAATCAGAACATGGGTCTATGGAAGCATCAGAAGAACTTGAGATCAGAAGCAGAAGCACTGAAGTTCTCATGGTATCACGCTCAGAAGCACTTCAAGGTCAGAAGACAAGAAGATGCTCTGCACCAAGCTGTTTGACTCTGATGATATTCAAACGTTGTTTACACAAACATCAGATCAGAAGCAAGTACTAGACTGGCAGGCTACGCTGACTGACAAAAGGAATGTTAGAAGCTATTAAAGGCAACGTTAGTAGACACAGCAGAAACAAGGCTCGAGGTAGTTGACAAAAGAGTGAAACATTAAATGCAATGTTGTACGGATTACGCAAAGCATTAAATGCTCGCAACGGTCATCTTCTCAAACGCCTATAAATATGAAGTTCTGATGAGAAGCAAAGGTTAACGAATGAATTACAAACTCTGAACCAACTTGCAGAAACGCTGCTCAAATCAAAAGCTCTCAAACATCATCATCAAGCTCACTACATTGCTGTTGTAATATCTTAGTGAGATTTAAGCTTAAACTTAAGAGAAAATCACAGTTGTGATAATAGCTTTATAAGAAGCATTGTAACTCTTTAAAGGATTTGTTTACATTAAGTTGTAAGTTCTAGAGTGATCAGGTTGTTGATCAGTATACTCTAGCAAGTCTTAGAAGTTGTCTAAGCAGTTTGTTCCTAGAGTGATCAGGTTGTGATCAGGATACTCTAGAAGACTTAGAGTGTTTCTAAGTGGAAAACCATTGTAATCAAGTGTGATTAGTGGATTAAATCCTCAGGTGAGGTAAATCACTCCAAGGGGGTGGACTGGAGTAGTTTAGTTAACAATGAACCAGGATAAAAATCATTGTGCAAATTGTTTTTATCTTACAAGTTTTAAAGCTACACTTATTCAAACCCCCCCCCCCTTTCTAAGTGTTTTTCTATCCTTCAATTGGTATCAGAGCGCCGGTTCTAAGGTGCAAGCACTTAACCGTGTTTAGAAAAGATTCAGGAAGAGAAAAACGCTTCTGTAAAAGATGGCTGGTGAAATTCCAACAAACACATCTACATCTACATCTGGCTCTGCGGAGCAATACAATGGAAATGGTAACAATGGTTATACTAGACCACCAGTATTTGATGGTGAAAACTTTGAATACTGGAAAGATAAACTGGAAAGTTACTTCCTTGGTCTAGATTGTGACTTATGGGATCTTCTGGTGGATGGTTACAAATATCCAGTGAATGCTACTGGCGTAAGGCTTACAAGACAAGAAATGAATGATGATCAAAAGAAGCTTTTCAAAAATCATCATAAATGTAGGACTGTTTTGCTGAATGCTATCTCTCATGCTGAGTATGAGAAGATATCTAACAGGGAAACTGCCCATGATATATATGAGTCATTGAAAATGACCCATGAAGGAAATGCTGAAGTCAAGGAGACCAAAGCTCTTGCTCTTATCCAGAAATATGAGGCCTTCAAGATGGAGGACAATGAAGATATTGAGAAGATGTTCTCAAGATTTCAAACGCTAACTGCTGGATTAAGAGTTTTGGACAAAGGCTACACCAAGGCTGATCATGTAAATAAAATCATCAGAAGCTTGCCCAAAAGATGGTGCCCAATGGTGACTGCATTCAAGATTGCAAAGAATCTGAATGAAGTCTCTTTGGAAGAGCTAATCAGTGCCTTGAGAAGCCATGAAATTGAGCTGAACGCAAATGAGCCTCAGAAGAAAGCTAAGTCTATTGCATTAAAATCAAATATTAAAAAATGCACTAACGATTTTCAGGCTGAAGAAGTAGATTCTGAAGAATCGGAATCAGAAGAAGAAGATGAACTGTCCATGATCTCCAGAAGGGTAAACCAACTCTGGAAGAGCAAACAAAGGAAGTTCAAGAGCTTCAGAAGTTCAAAGAAATTTGAACGAGGAGAATCTTCTGGTGGCAGAAGATCTGACAAGAAGAAAGTCGTCTGCTATGAGTGCAATGAGCCTGGACACTTCAAGAATGAATGTCCAAAACTTCAGAAGGAGAATCCCAAGAAGAAGTTTCATAACAAGAAAGGTCTTATGGCAACATGGGATGATTCTGAATCTGAATCAGAATCAAACTCTGAAGGAGAGCAAGCCAACTTTGCACTGATGGCCACAGTAGATGATGGATCAGAATCTACATCAGAATCAGATTCTGAAGAGGTATTTTCTGAACTATCTAGAGATGAATTAGTTTCCAGCTTGACTGAATTTCTGGAACTCAAGGCTCGCCTTAGTATCAAATACAAAAAGCTAAAAAAGCAATTTGAATTTGAAACTAAGAAGTTGGAATCGGAAAAATCTGAACTGAAGGAAAAAGTTTTAAAATTATCCAAAAATAGTGGATCTCCTTCTGAATCAGAAAAATCCATTCCTAGTCTCAATCATATTTTGAAAGAGCTTCAGAAATTTGAACCTGTTGATGATATGAAAATCACATACAAGCCATTGTATGATCAGTTCAAATATGGCCATGCACATGATATTAGGCTCACTTCACATGCACAGAGTTTTAACACTGTACACACCAAGAAGCATGTGACACAACCTAAGAAATATCATGCTGTCAAACCTAAAGAATATCATGATGTTCCTCCTGTTAACTATTATGCTAAACCCAAGTTCAATCAGAACTTGAGGAAAACTAACAAGAAAGGACCCAAGAAATTGTGGGTAACTAAGGAGAAGATAATTTCTGTTGCAGATATCCTTAGCTGCAAAGAGGACAAAGCACAAAATGTCATGGTACCTGGACTCTGGGTGCTCGCGACACATGACGGGAAGAAGGTCTACGTTCCAAGACCTGGTGCTTAAACCAGGTGGAGAAGTCAAGTTTGGAGGAGATCAGAAGGGCAAGATTATTGGCTCTGGAACCATAAGTTTTTGTAACTCTCCTTCCATAACTAATGTACTTCTTGTAAAAGGATTAACGCATAACTTATTGTCCATAAGTCAATTAAGTGACAATGGTTATGATATAATCTTCAATAAAAAGTCTGGCAAGGCTGTAAGTCAGAAGGATGGCTCAATCCTATTTATAGGCAAGAGAAAGAACAACATCTATAAGATTGATCTTTCAGATCTTGAGAAGCAGAAGGTGACTTGCCTTATGTCTGTTTCTGAAGAGCAATGGGTCTGGCACAGAAGATTAGGACATGCTAGTTTGAGAAAGATTTCTCAGAGTAACAAACTAAATCTGGTCAGAGGACTCCCAAATCTGAAATATAAATCAGATGCTCTTTGTGAAGCATGTCAGAAGGGCAAGTTCTCCAAACCTGCATTCAAATCTAAGAATGTTGTCTCTTCCTCAAGGCCGTTAGAACTTCTGCATATTGATCTGTTTGGACCAGTCAAAACAGCATCTGTCAGAGGGAAGAAATATGGATTAGTCATCATGGATGATTATAGCCGCTGGACATGGGTAAAGTTCTTAAAACACAAGGATGAGTCTCTTTCAGTATTCTTTGAATTCTGCACTCAGATCCAATCTGAGAAGGAGTGCAAAATCATAAAGGTCAGAAGTGATCATGGTGCCGAATTTGAGAACAAATTCTTTGAGGAGTTCTTCAAAGAAAATGGTATTGCCCATGATTTCTCTTGCCCTAGAACTCCACAGCAAAATGGAGTTGTAGAGCGAAAGAATAGGACTCTGCAAGAAATGGCCAGAACCATGATCAATGAGACCAATATGGCTAAGCACTTCTGGGCAGAAGCAATAAACATTGCATGTTATATTCAGAATAGAATCTCTATAAGACCTATTCTAAATAAGACTCCGTATGAATTGTGGAAGAACAGAAAGCCCAACATTTCATATTTTCATCCTTTTGGATGTGTGTGTTTTATTCTCAATACTAAAGATCATCTTGGTAAGTTTGATTCTAAGGCACAAAAATGTTTTCTTCTTGGATATTCTGAATGCTCTAAAGGCTACAGAGTATACAATACTGAAACACTGGTTGTAGAAGAATCAATCAATATCAGGTTTGATGATAAGTTTGGTCTTGAAAAACCAAAGCAGTTTTAGAATTTTGCAGATATAGATATTGACATATCAGAAGCTCTAGAACCAAGAAGCAAAGCTCCAGAAGCTGAAAGTCTCAGAAGCAATGGATCAGAAGATCAAGTTGCTGCATCTTTAGAGAATCTCAGGATTTCTGAAGAGCCAACAGTCAGAAGATCTTCTAGACTCTCTTCTGCTCATTCAGAAGATGTGATCTTGGAAAGAAAGATGATCCTATCAGAACTAGATCATTTCTAAAGAATGACAATCAGAAGCAGTGATCTGAATCAGAAGGTGTAAAGTATATTCAGAATGACACAGCTGTCATCAAGTAATTTCTGATGATGAACACGTGTCTGTACGGTTAGTAAAAAGCGTGAGGAATCTGTTGGGACGCCGTCCTAGGTAACTGTGTTAAATCATCTCATTTACCATGTTCTCTGACCTAACGTCACTCATCATTTAATGCAATTGATTTCTTTTGATTCTGTAACTTTTCTTTCTCAAAATTTTATTGTATTCTGTTTCAAATCCGTCTCTATAAATACATTTCAAATCATAACGCTTATCTTTTTCGCTCCCATTCTCTCATTCTTCTTGCATGCAATTTTTGCAACCTTTTCAGTCGCTTCTCAAACCCTAAGCGCAAACCCAGATCTTGTTCTTCTAATTTCTATTCTGTTTCAATGGCCGCTTCATCATCTCACAATGTTGGCTCATCTGTCCCTCTTCATCTTCAAGAAGAAGAAAATTAGCAAATCACTCCGGTTGTTGCCTGCTCTATTCCTAAGAAGGATCTGGAAGTTATCTGTGAACTAATTGTAGATTTTGATAGCATCGAAGAACATGAATAACATCTCAAAGAAGATATCATCTTTCAAGGATGGACTTCATTGTTTGCTGAGTTCTGTGGACCGGTCTACCCAGATCTTGTTAAGGAGTTTTGGGTGCATGCAATTGTTGCTCCTAAATCCATCTTGTCTTTCGTCCATGGGAAGTTTGTGGTATTTACTGAGAACATCCTAAGAATGATGTTTGATCTTAGAAACCCTGAGGGTGCTTTTGAAATTGATCAAAGGGCTGACTGGGATGATGTGTTGTCTACTCTCTACAAAGATGTAAACAAGACAAAGAATGTCAAGGACATGAAAGACCTCTACAAAATCTGGACCAAGATTCTTCTGGGGTGTTTCTATCACAAGAAAGGAACACATGCTGCTGATTTCGTCAACAATGAGCAAAAATACATTCTGTATTGCATTGCCACTAAGAAGAAGGTTGATGTTATCTACATAATCTTCAATCACATGTGGAATGCTGTGAGGGATTCCAGAAATGCCTTCAGAGTGAAAAATTGTACTATCATTCCTTTTGGAAGAATCATTACAAACCTTCTGGTTCACTCCAATATTGTTGAGAACCTGGAAGCTGAAGGTACTATCAAAGACCTTGTCGTTACCATTGGAAGTTGCTTGAATGCTCTCACTTTGAGAAAGATGAAGGTTATTGATACTATCATCAAGACCCCTCAACCTCTTCCTGGAACAAGAAGCAGAAGAGATCCTATTCTTGCTAACTTTGAAACCTTCTTCAGAAGTGAGGTACCAGGAGTCAGAACTAGGTATTTGAAGTCACTGGAAGAAGATGAAGGAGTAAAAGATCAAGAAAAAGGTGCTCCTGCTAAAGTAGGCCGCAAGAAAACTTCTAGGGCTGCTGCTTCAGAGGATGTTTCAGAAGCTGCTCCTCAAGCTGCTGAAAAGAAGGAAAGAAGGACCAAAAGAAAATTTGATCATCCTTCTGATAATCAGGTGAAGGTAGTTCAGAACGTAGCTGCTGCTACTGTTAAAGAGGTTGTTCCAGAAGAAGTTATTGCTAAAGTAGTTAAGGCGGTTTCAGTGGAATTTGAAAAGAATAAGAAGGAGGCTGCTGATAAGAGGAAGAAGAAGAAGAAGTCGAATAATAATGCTGAAAATGTTAGAGTTGTTGAGAAGAAGAAAATCAGAAAAAGGAAGCTGATAATAAATGACTCCGATGAAGAAGAGGCTGTTCAAGAAGCTATGAATCAGCAGGAAGAAATCTTGCAAAGACCAACAACTCAACCAGTTGAAGGTCAGTATGTTGTGGAAAATAAGAAGGAAGCTCTAGAATCTGCCAGAAGGAGAGAAATCTCTCGTGGTAAAGCAAAGATTGTTGAAGAGCAAAAGAGTAAGAAGCAGAAGAAGCTTGAGGCTGTGTTCGAAGCTGTTCAGAAGGTATCAAAAGGTATACATCTCTCTGAACCTGATTCTGTTCCTACTTTACGTTCAGAAGTTGCACCAATAGCTGTTGCCCAAACCCCTGAACCAGTAAATCAACCAGATAAAGCCCCATCAGAATCACCCATAAAAGTTCATGTTCTCACACCTCCCACTTCTCCTGTATCCAAAATCCTTACTCCTCCTCCTTCACCCACTCCAGATGCTCCCATTCCTTCTCCTCCTCCCTCAATCAACCTTGCTTCTGACCAAGCCTTTGATAATCCTGTTCTTGATATACCACCCCTACAAACTCTCTTTCCACCTCACACAAATATATCCTCTTCTCAACCTCCTCCCCATGCCAACTTTGAACCCATTCCTTCCAACTCTCAAAACAACCCATGTGTTTCTGATCTTCCAGACTCTGCATCACATGAGAAATTGCTCCGTGATTGCAACTACACTCCCAAGCCTCGTCCTAAAGCTGAAATGGTAGTGTTAGCTTCTGAGAACGAAGCAGAATCATCTTTTAGGTTGGATAGAGAAACTCAACCATATTCTATCCCTAACCCTATCTCTCCAATAACCAAAATAAAATCCCGCCAGGAATACCCTATTGGTGTAATTTTTGAATTGGTAAAGAGGAATCTCAGAAAAGTCTTTGATACTCTCAGAATAGCTGAAAGTGCTGGCCTGAATGATGTTGCTATGAGAAAGTTCTGGAGAATCTTCCGAAGAAAAGCTGATGCTTGTTTTGAAGAACTTCAAGAAGCTTGTGTAGAAGCTGCTCCACGGCCTCGTGGAATTCTGAGAAGTTATGAAGACTTCTGGTTTGCTCGTCTCGGAGGAAGATATATCTTTGAGGAGAAGAAGTTTGTGGATGAACTGGAAGAAGCAACAATTGCTGCTGCAATGGAAGCTAACCCATGCAGGGAAATTGTGGTCTGGAAACCTAAATATCCTGTTCTGCTCGGAGACTTCAGGATGCTCTTTGACTTTCTGAGGGAAAATCCTTCAGAGGAAGACCCAAGCTTGGTCATTCCAAAAGTTGTTGACCCACCAGAAGTTGAAGGTCCTTCTGCTCCTAGGAATCTTGTTGCCATTCTTCAGGCACTTGAAAATGGAGATTCTGAGGTTCCTGCTGCAGAGTATGGAGATGCTTCTTTGGAAGAAGCAGATGCTGATCATGTTGCTGAAACAATTTCTGTTGAGGAAAATCCTGCAAATGATCTGATCATGGAAGTTGCGGATCAGAATGCCATCCCTCTGGAAAGAAGTTGTGAAGCTTCTTCTGATGAACCTTCCCGTCTTGCAAGGACTTTGGAAGTTATTCAGAAGAACTAGGATGAGCAGAGATCAATCAACGCTGAGTTTCGTGCTTTCATGGAAAGGCAGAATGAGAGCAACAGTGGGATTCATGATATGCTGGCCAAGATCATGTCGAAGCTAGGGTCATCTTAGATTGAGTCTTAGAATGTTTTCTTTTTGCTTTGCTGCATCTGTTGTTGCATCTTCTTTTGCCCTTCCTCTTGTACTTCTGAACCTCTGTTTCTATGAGCTTAATGACAATTATCCTTTTCTTCTATGTGTTTGTCGTGTTTTTTCATCTGAATCTTTTATGTTTTTGATGTTATGACAAAAAGGGGGAGAAAAATGTGATAAATGATCTGATTTACTTTATCAGTTGCTGGGAGAAAGGCTCCATATTTCTAACAGAACTTGCAAAGTTCTATGCTTTTGAGTGTTGTCTTGCAGGAATTGAAGATCCTCTTTAAAGCTCAACATGAGAAGCAAAGAGATGAGGAAAAGCAATTCTATAAAGAATCAAGCTCTTGGAAATTGAAGTAAGCTGAGTGCTATAAAGCTTCAAGAATCAGAAGCAAGAAGAAAGAATGTTCTGATATTCTGATGATAGAATATACTTTCATTCTTATTCTTTATACGTTCTGATGCATGTTTTAGTTACAAAATATGCTCTGAAACATTTTATGTTTGTGTGCTCTAATACATAATTATATGTTCTGATACATATTTTATGTTCTGATTCATTCATGCTGACTTTTGTCGTTTAGTTTGTTCTGTAACATTTCAGGATGTAGAGATGCTCTAATGATGCTCTGGTACATTCAACAATGTTCTGATACAATCTAGCATGCAATGACTCAAGAAGAAATTCAAGCTCTGAAGCTGTCCAATGGAAGCAAGAATCAGAGGCTATGAATATTCTGAAGATCTAGGAAATTCAAGTTCTGAAGCTGTCCTATGGAAGCAAGAATCAGAAGCTGTGAATGTTCCGAAGATCTAAGCATATGTGAAAGTCTCTACTGAAATACTCAGGAAACTCTTTTATTTATAAAAATTCTTCTAGTATTTATTTCAGGGGGAGATTATTTATCTCAGGGGGGGATTGTTAATCTCAGGGGGAGACATATTCACACATTGTCTATATGCTTGTGCTATAGCTGTGTAATTGTCTTTAGCCGTCTGATATTCTGATCGCAAATTCATATCATTTATGTATGTTTTTGTCATCATCAAAAAGGGGGAGATTGTTAGAACAAGATTTTTTCTGATCAATATTCTTAGTTTTGATGATAACAAGCATAT
This sequence comes from Vicia villosa, assembly GCF_029867415.1. Classification (NCBI taxonomy): domain Eukaryota; kingdom Viridiplantae; phylum Streptophyta; class Magnoliopsida; order Fabales; family Fabaceae; genus Vicia; species Vicia villosa. The sequence continues at coordinate 43,160,188 of NC_081184.1, forward strand.
GAATTTTGTATGAGATAATGTGGTACTCTAATACTATGCAATTTCCATTTCAGGAATTATATAAAGAGTATGCACAAAATCAGCGCAAGAAGCACTGACTCAGAAGGTTCATCATGCAACATCAGAACATGGTCTGGAAAGACATCAGAAGATGGTCAAGCAGAATCAGAACATGGGTCTATGGAAGCATCAGAAGAACTTGAGATCAGAAGCAGAAGCACTGAAGTTCTCATGGTATCACGCTCAGAAGCACTTCAAGGTCAGAAGACAAGAAGATGCTCTGCACCAAGCTGTTTGACTCTGATGATATTCAAACGTTGTTTACACAAACATCAGATCAGAAGCAAGTACTAGACTGGCAGGCTACGCTGAATGACAAAAGGAACGTTAGAAGCTATTAAAGGCAACGTCAGTAGACACAGCGGAAACAAGGCTCGAGGTAGTTGACAAAAGAGTGAAACATTAAATGCAATGCTGTACGGATTACGCAAAGCATTAAATGCTCGCAATAGTCATCTTCTCAAACGCCTATAAATATGAAGTTCTGATGAGAAGAAAAGGTTAACAAACGAATTACAAACTCTGAACCAACTTGCAGAAACGTTGTTCAAATCAAAAGCTCTCAAACTTCATCATCAAGCTCACTACATTGCTGTTGTAATATCTTAGCGAGATTTAAGCTTAAACTTAAGAGAAAATCACAGTTGTGATAATAGCTTTATAAGAAGCATTGTAACTCTTTAAAGAATTTGTTTACATTAAGTTGTAAGTTCTAGAGTGATCAGGTTGTTGATAAGTTTACTCTAGCAAGTCTTAGAAGTTGTCTAAGCAGTTTGTTCCTAGAGTGATCAGGTTGTGATCAGGATACTCTAGAAGACTTAGAATGTTTCTAAGTGGAAAACCATTGTAATCAAGTGTGATTAGTGGATTAAATCCTCAGGTGAGGTAAATCACTCCAAGGGGGTGGACTGAAGTAGTTTAGTTAACAACGAACCAGGATAAAAATCATTGTGCAAATTGTTTTTATCTTACAAGTTTTAAAGCTACACTTATTCAAACCCCCCCCCCCTTTCTAAGTGTTTTTCTATCCTTCAGATAAGATATCGCATCTTAGGCCTACATACCCCCTAAGTGCAATAGGGAAGTCAGAGCTTTTGTAGTTCCTCTTTTTTTAAAAAGGGAAAAGGGGGCCAAAGTGGCCAAAATCTTTTTGGGTGTGAGCTTTAAAATACTCACAAATTTTTAAAAGAGGGTTAAGCTTTAAAATACTTAACAGGTTTAAAAGAAGATTAGGCTTTAAAATACCTAAAACGTTTAAAGGGATAAGCTTTAAAATACTTAACAAATAAAAGGGAATTAGGCTTTAAAATACCTAATAAGTTTTAAAAGGTTAAGCTTTAAAATACTGAACAAATTTAAAACAAATCAAAGAAGGATCAAGCTTTAAAATACAAGATCAATGGGTTAAGAGAAGTTTCACTGGGAATAATTCATCTCTTAACACCAAGGTTTAAAAACAAGATCAATGGATCAAGAATAGTTTCACCGAGAATAATTCTATTCTTAATACCAAGGTTTCAAAACAAAAGGGTTTTGGCTAAGCTTTAACAATACTAAACCATAAACAAGTGAAAAGCTTTAACAATACTTAACACCAAAATAAAAGAGATTGTAAAAGAGTCTAAGTACCTTGATAATTTGGTCAATATCATTCCCATCCTTTGGATAAAACATCAAGCTTAAACAATTAACAATAAATACCTCATGTATGTACAAGAACAAACAAGTGAGTGTTAACAAGCAAGAGATGAATATATCTAAACCCTTGGATTCAAATCATGTATGAATGATGAAGGATTAATGTGATGATCAAACATGAGGTTAGATAAACCAAGATAATAGCAAGTACAAATCACATGGATATAAAATCAACAAGTATGTACAAAACAAAGATTAATAATTAAGCATAAGTCATGGACTAAAATCAACAACTATGTACAAAGACAAACAAGGATAGACAAAGATCAACATGTTGCAAATTTTTGGTTAGGGTTTTAAACCTAAGGTTTTCAAAATAGGGTTTTAGAAATTAGGGTTTTAAACACATACCTAAACCTAATTGATTTTAATTGTTAAATACCAATTTCTTTAAGAGAAATGGTCTAAGGGTACATAAAAAAGTCAATGACATTCTAACTTAACCCTAAAAAAGTATTCACAAAAATATACTAAGTTACTTTAGAGAAATATTCAAAAAGAAACATATTTTTGTTGATTTTTCACTATTAAAAAAGACTTGTTTTTGATTAATTTTTAAAAGATGATAAAATACATATTTTTGAGATTTTAATCATGGTATTAAAATACACTAATTTAATGAAACACACAAAAAAGAGGGGATTAAAAATATTAATTTTTCTATTTTTGGTGATTTTTCAAAGTTTAATAAAAAAAGGAAATAAAAAAAGTGATAAAAAAAGTAGGTTTCTCCCTTGGAGGAGTTGAACTCATGACCTTCACTTTACCAGCTTAAAACAAGACCACTAGGCCAAGCGCCAGTTGGTGATCATAAGGCTCATTCAATTGTCAAAATATCAAAACAAGCCAGAAAACCTTGAAAAATAAAATAAATAAAAAGGTCTGGGGCGAGGGGATTCAAACCCTAGACCTGAGGGTCATGAGCGTTTTAAGGGGGAAGTTTGTAACCAGTTGTGCTAAAACGATGTAGTCGTTTAGCAAACAACCTCAACACAATATATTTTAAACACACGCGCCATTTTTCAAATTCAAACACAACAACTTCATCTTCTTCCTCGTGAAGAAACTCAAGCATACAACAACGTCTAATTTTCAAACTTTGCCAAAACTCAACCAATTTTGACAAATCAAAACCCTAAAATGATCAGAATTTAATCATGATTCTAACAGTGGGCTTAGCAATAAATAAAACACATTAAAACTCAAAAATTTCTGGAAGTTCGTTTGAACCCTAGAAATTTCAAATTAAAATTAAATGCTTAATCTGAACAATCAATTCTCAAAACCTTAGGGCAATTATTCAGCATGTTATAACAAGCATTTTGGTATCAAGAAACACATAAATTGAGCTCCTTTTGAGGGAGCTCAAAACCAAGTTACATACCTCTGAAAATGGAGGTCTCGAGAGCAATGTAGTGGACCTGGGAATGCCTCAAGTGTTCAAAAAGCTTCTACGAACCTCAGGGAAGCTTTTGCAATGCTCAAAAGTTCTTGAAGACCTACCAAACAAAACTCGATTTCACCTAGAACTTGAAAATGTTATGGTGATTTAGCTATGAAGATGATGTTCCATATGCAAAAAATATGTTTGGTTAGCTTCTATATAGTTTAGAAGCTAACAAACACAAAAGGCCTGGAAACGCACGAGTAGATTTTGTTTTGGCAAGTTTGAGTTCAAAGGTCCTTTAATGGAGTTTTGAAATGGTGATTTCTGGTTGTAAGTGTTTGGGGATTATGGATAGCTTCTAAATGATTAATATAAGCTACTTGAATGGTTGTTTTGGTTTGAAATTGTTTGGTTTGAAAAATGGCAAGTTATGAGCTTAAAAGCTTTGAAACTAAACCAAAAATTGTGATTTTTGGTTAGAGGCCCTTTTGTAGGTTAAAGAGAGTATGGACAGCTTCAAAATGGTATTTAAAAGTTGTTTAAACTCTTGTTTGACACCCAGAACTTGTGGAACTCAAAATCACTATGAAAATGCAAGAGGTAAGAAAAGAGAATCTCAAGTGAGGTAGTGACTTGGAGAATTCTGGTGTAATTGATCCAAGAGGCAAGGTCCTCTATTTATAGGCAAGAATTAGGGTTTGTGGATGGGGAAAGTTCAGGTTTTTAAGTTACGTGTGACTTGTGTACCATCTTGCTTGTTTGTGACGAAATGAAGAAGTTATGGTTCCCATGGTGAGTACAATACTTTAAGCATGCTTGATATGATCTTAGAGGCTTGCTTGTTGGATTTATATTGCTTTTCTGCAGAGGAGACAAGTTAGAGGCTCAAGGAGAGTGGACTTTGTGCATAAAGCCTCTTTACAAGAATGAAAGTGTGAGCTTTAGTTCCAAAAATGGCATGAAACTTGGACAATGATTAGACACTTGGTCCATAGATCAAAAGCAAGTGTAATCTTCTGAGTTTGGCCATTTGAACAAGTTAAAATGATTGTACTTGAGAGACTCTTTCAGATTTTCAAGGGTTTTGGTCTTTGTTCTTCAATTTCTTCATTTCAAGTGTTCATGGTGCCATATTGACAAAATCATATCTCATGAATGGAGCCAATGGTTTTCATGCTACTCAGCTCTTTGGAAAGCCCTTGCTACATACTTCAAATGAGTAGTTGAGAGTTTCCTCAAACTCTTCTTGGATCATTGTGAAAAATGGCCATAAAGTGGAGGAAAAACTAAGTAAATCACTTAGAAATTTTTTAAGTTTTTTGAACATAAACCTTGTTTGCTCAAAATCACTTATAAATAATCACTTTTTGAAAAAAGTTCCAATGTGATAAGTTGTTTGTTTTGCCAAGATTTATAACTTTCATGTTGGGAGATTTATGAGTGTGTAAGCAAAATTTTGAGATCCATGAACTAGGTCAAAATACACTTTAAAACCCTAGTTTGACTTTTTGTTGGCTTTTTGATTCTTGATGAATTCTTTGAATTTTCTTTGATCAAATGTCTTAAATATACATATGATGATGATTTGCACCCCTAAAAGTCCATGGTTGACTATTTTCTTCAAAAGTCAAAGGTTGACTTGCACAGATGACTTTTTCCAAATGAATGATTGTCTTGTGATTTTCAAATGAATCAAGCTCTCCTCTTCAAATGAATGATGTGAATGGAATATAATGTTGATTTGGATGCCCTAGAATCATATTTCGAGTCTTGGAACCATCTCCTGATTAAAAGTGAACCCTCTAGTGGAATTAGGTCAAAAACCCTAATTGGAGCTTCTGATGAACTTGAAGGTGATTGATCTTGTATTGAACCATCTTTGGGCCTTGATTTTGATTGGAGAACCTTTTGAATCATAGAGGAATGATGAATTTCTCTGTGTGCCTCAAAACCCTGATTTGTTCAACTTCTCCTCGAACAGTCTCCTGCCTTAGGACGCAAGCAACAAACAACATTTTTTTGTATTTTTGTTAGCAAATGATAAATGCATGATGATAATGATGATCCAAATATTTAGGAGATGGTGGGATCTCAATGGTAAAAAATTGGGGTGCAACAGATAGGAGTTGGGGGGGATATCAACGGTCAAGATTCTCTACTGGTAAGAAAGAAAGCTCTATCGTCAGTGGTGTAGATTTCAGAAGGAGCGTCGACGGGTAATGGACCTGTAAGACCCATAGAAATACTATAGCATGAATTAGAATTTGAGAATATTAAATAGTATTGTGCCATTTTATTTTATCGATTTTCTATATGATTGTCTATAAATAACACTAAGTTATTGAGACCATGGCGAATGGCTACCAAATATCTATTAATATTAGCACCATGTTCTTGCAGTTTTAATTATCGATGCAAAATATTTTTATTTTGTCAAAATTTAAATAGGAGTTTTACAAACAGATCGGTCGAAGCGATTTGACGCCGCGTGAAAAATTAGTAGGCGAAATATTTCGAATTTTGACTTGTATCCGACTATTTTATTAATCTATGTTGCGCATAGATTGTGTTGGTAAGCTCGTTTAATTTTTTCGACGTCGTTTGCGGTGACATGTTTACCTGTCAGAGCCTGTTTAACAGGGTATTTTTATTTATGATTTTGATCATTTTCGGTCTGTTCTATGTAACTTCGTTCTGCGTAAATCATTTAAATATTTCTATTTTCCAACCAAGTGCGCGTTCGACTATTATTCGTTTCTGTCCCCTTTTCTACCATTTTATTCGTGTAACATAGTCTTTCCTTTCATTTCATGTAGTATACTTTAGGATCTTGAAGCTCAAATTACTTAATTGTGCATGTTTGGCATTAGAATGATTAATTAATCATTTAATTTTTAGAAACTAAAAATATCATGATATTTTCTCACAAAGTCATCATTAGATGCCATGTGAGTAAATGATCTAATGCCTAAGGATCATCCTTATCACATAGCACTACTCCATCCAATGGCTAGTATGGTTTTGAAATTTCTATTTAAACAAGTCTTAAATAGTCATTCAATTCATTCCTTCATCTCCACTCTCACGTAAAACACTCTTCTTCTACCTACATGTTTCTTTTATTTGTTAAGAGATAATAAAAACAAAAATAAAGTGTTGGTAAAATTTGAAATTTGAATCATAAATCTTCACTTATAACATTCAAGTAAGAATCTCAGGAAAAGTGGTGAATCAAAGTTGATCCATGAGTTATGGTAGAGCTTCATATCTAGTTTTTATGGTGAGACAAATTCTTTTACTTTCTCTTGTTAATATCTACTTAGTTTGTTTAAATCAAAGAATTGAAATATTTAAATTTTGGTCTAAAAACCTAGAACTCATGTTTTACCCTCCTAGAGTTATAAATAGACTATGAGGATAAATTTACAATTATTTTGATTAATTGAGGTTGGATTAACTCTTTCCAAAAAAAAAAAAAAAGGAGTCGTAGTTCTAGCTTGTCTAGTTGTTGTTGAATTGTTTTTATTAAATTTAATTGAAATTAGTGAGTTTAATTTATAAATAAAATTTCTAAATTTCTAAGTATGATTATAAAATTAAATTGATTTATAATTTCTCTACTTTGTTTTGAAGATAAAATTTATGTTATATAAACTTGTTCAAATTAACTATACAAAATTACTGTGCATATAAACATTGTTTATAAAATTGTTATGATTTTCAAAACTTGATTTGTTGGTGTTTTTAACAAGAATCTTATTCTTGTTCAAAAACAAAAGAGCAATTATCATATTTGATACGAATTTATTTTAATAAAGAAAATAATAACATTTTAAGGACTTTTCGATTTTGAATTTATCTTTTAAATTAAAATCGCAAGAACCAATTATTGATAATAATAAATGAATTTAAAACAGTGATTTAGAAATATTGGAATTAGTATATTTTCTTATAAGAGAAAAACCATTTTCTTCTTTGAAAAGATATATTTCTAATATATAATGATTAGGTTAGTAATATGGTAATAAAAATCTAAACCTAATTGATTAGGTAAGTGGCCAAGGTAAATTCCTCATTATGGATGTAGTTGGGTTTGTATTAACTTAATTAAGTTATATATTTTAAAAGGTTGAAAATGTAAACTAGAAAGGAGACATCGCCGAGAGAGACAAATCATTCTCATATAGCGTAAGTTGAATATGTTGGAGGCTTACTAAGGTAAGGGCACTTTCTAACGATATTATATGTGATTGAATGCATATGTGTTGGTATGAATGATTGTGTGCCCAATTTAGGGTTCTGTGATAATTTTGTGCCCGATTGAGAATGATGTTGTGTGCCCAATTATGAATATGTGTTTATGCTGTGATGCTAAACTTGTGAAGATACTTTCATATGATTTTGAATAAATATATTAATTGACTATTGAGAAATATTTATGATGCATTTGCATTTTTGTGCTCATGCATATCATAGTACGTGTTGGCCAAGTGGGTCTTCACGGGGTGTGATTATCGGGAATGGATCCACCTTAATCCTGCGGGATTTATTTAGTCGATGCTAGTTAAGTTAAAGACTAGTCATCATGAGGAGATGCCTCATTGTGGAGACTGGCCACGAAATTAGTAGGAGATGCCTACGACTCTCTGCGGAGAGGTTAAATTCTGGAATTCATGCATGTGAGGAACCCGGTTAGGGGGATCACACCCATCTAGAGTCTGCATTAAGATATTTGTGCATTATTTTATTTATTGAAATAAATATGGTGACTGCTGTATATCATGTTTTACTTGCATGTGTGTATTCTTTCGTGTATGCTATTTTTAGATCGTGACCCTCTACTATTATTATTGAATGGGCTGAACGCCCCCAGGTTGTTAGGAATCGTGATAATTAGGGTATCCAGGTGTCTTGAAGACTTGCAAGATGTGAATGTCTTTGGCAATCAAAATCATCAAGGCTCAATGTCATAATGAGTCATTTGTACTAAGTCATCCTTGGCTTGGAATTCAAGATCAGCTTAGGGGTTGTTGTTGAAGTCATTGTTTACTCTTCCTTATTGTTTTCTCTGTAACTTATATTATGGAGAACCCTGTTTATTTATTTGTTAAAATAAAGATTGTCATTATGTTCTTTAGACAATATGTTTGATTTGTGTTCTTAAACCTTTAATTGAGAAAACAATTTATAAAAGAGGTCTTGTGTTATGATCATTGTCTTACAAAACTTTACTGTAATTTATTTTAAAAATGATCATATATGTTTTATTTCAAAGACTTTGTTGTTTTAAAAAAAAAAAGAAAAAAAATACACTCTCGCTGTTAAAAATCTGGGTGTTACATTGTGGTATTAGAGCTTTGGTCTAGATTTTCATGGGGCTGTGAGTCGGGTGTCCTAAGCTGATCAAGTGTCAGGTTTAGTGGGAGTAAATGTTTGGAGTCCTATATGTTATATGTTGCGTATCTTGGGTTAAGCATGATATACGCATAGGTAATCGATTGTTTCTTAACTGAAGTTAATGTACCCTATAGTACTTCAGTAAGAAGGATAGTTATAACCCTAGAGCATCAGTCAACTTTGGTCGATATGTGTCTCTGAATTCTTTGGATGTGTTGGTTTAGAAGGGACAAAATTGAATCAAGTAATAAACTTCAAACAATATAGAATGCAAGGTGAGAGTTCAAACCACACAGTGGAATGTAGTCACTACCTTTTGCCAAGATTGAGACCTTGGAAAAAAATGCTTTCCAAGAATGAGGAAGAGTATACTACTTTTTCCAGTAACATCTTGGATTGGGAGGAACATATTGAAGAGATGAAGAGGAACATCCAATGTGCAAAGGATCGTGACGACGAGCTAAGGAAGCTTGGTCGCAAGGAGCTTGATGATGAAATCAACGCATGAGTTAGACAAATTAAGAAGGCCCAACAGAGTTTAGTACTTAGCAGGAATTTGTATTTTGTAATGTTTGAGTACGTTGTATTTTGGATATATTATTTTTGTACTAAATGACTAAGCCTTTCTGGAGAATTAATATTTCCATTTTAGCCTTTTGCCTTTATTCGAATTTATTCTGTTGCGATCTTTAATTTCAAAAGCATATGTTTATACTTTTTTAAGTACTTGCCATTTATCTTCAAGATTCTCTTATCCTCTGCTAATTCTTATATTTCATAAGCATTGTTTAAAAATGTTTGGATGACACAAATTTTACAACTATGTTATCAATGTAAACTTGCATAAAAGTCTCAATAAAATCATGGAATATAGAGTTCATTGCTCTTTAGTAGGTTTCCCTAGCATTCTTTAATCCAAAAGGCATAACCACCCATTTATAGGTTCCTAAGGATCCTTTGGGGTTACAGAATTCAAGTCTCAAAAATCAATGCAAACCCTAAAGGATCATTCTTTTTAATAACATGTATTATATTTATGATCCCTTCGACATTCCATGTAGTCTGGATGAACTTACACATTAGGAGTCTTTCGACTTCTTCCTTTATTTTAGATAGAATATTTGGCACGAATCTCCTTGGAGTCTGCTTGATGGGCTTCTTCCTATCCTTTATAGGTAGCCTCAATTCAACGAGATCTCTACTCAACCTAGGCATTTCGTCATAGTCCTAAACAAAGCAATCATTGTATTCCTTTAGCAGTTGTATCACCTTGTTTTTTGTTTCTGGGTCGAGTTTCACGCTGATGAAAGTGGGTCTTTTGATAGACCCTTCACCTAAATCTACTTCTTCAATAGGATCTTGTGCCATCATTTTCACTCTTGGCGCTGTTGGATCTTTCCCGAACCCCAAAGGCTCTTCATCGTATATTGCGTCCAACCTCTAGTGTTTTCCTTCAAAGGGGTATTACTTTGTCTATGGGTTCTAGCTTGAAGTTTACCTCAGATCCCTTTGTATGGATTTCTTCATTATTGGCTTCGACATCCATGTATTTTACTTCGGCCTCCAAGGCCGTTTTTAATTTGTTTTCGGCTAAGTAAGTCAAAATCTTTTCGAAAAAACTAGACACATACATGGTCATCGTCTTTGCCCCTCTAGCCAGTATGCCAAAGTCTTGGAAATCCCTCTACACCATTTTCTTTGCCCATAATTTCCCGATCCCATTGGAATCCATTTTGGCGCAAAGTGAGGAAATAGAGGGTATTCTTTGTTGGTGAGTACACATCACCTACAGGATTTCATGGCCATATGTTGGCAAGATTCCTGTCAAAATTTCTTTTATCAACATGGTTAATCTCTGCCATATAGTAACTTTGATCAGCCTCTAAGTTTTCAAAGATCTCATCTTCTCTCCAAATGGCAATCCTTAGGTGAAGTGAGGATGGAACTGCCTCCACGCCATGAATCCATTCACGGCCAAGTATTAAGTTATAGTTTGCTCCTATAGTAATCATCTTGAACATGGTGGGTCTGGTGTTCGAACCCACACTAAGAACTACGTAGATGACTCCCAGAGTATGGCCCACCTTGCCATCATAATTTTACAATACCATGTTGTGGGGCTTTATGTTAGTGTCAAACATTCCAATCCTTTTGAGCATAAATTGTGGCATTAGGTCGACTGCTTCCCTCCATCTACTAGGATCTTATTAATTCCAACATTTTCTATTTTACCCCTTATGAATAAGGGCTTTAGATGATTTTTCATGCCTTGATCTGGACGTTTGAAGAACGCATTATGTTCTTCGACTGCTCCGTTATTCATAACGTATTAGCACATTGGCCTGTCTTTGACCATTTCGATTTAATTGGTCTCTTCATTTTATTCAACCTTAGTTACTTGGTCGTACTCATAAGGTAGTACAAAAACCATATTACAATTTATGTTGAGGGAGGATTCTTCGTCTGACTCAAAACTATCATTTAGTATATCCTCATCAGTCATTAGGTTTTCCTACTTTTTTTGCTGGCTTTCTCCCCATTGGATGTTTCATCTCAATTTTTTTGATGGGGGAAGTTGGTCGCTGCTTGATTCACCCACATCCTTCAAAGACATCTTTCTCTCTGCCTTCTTTATCCTCTGATGTCTTCGCCATTGAGACCTTGTCATTGGGTTCTTTCATTTATAATTATCGGACTTATAGGCCTGTTGTTTTGACACTTGGATTTCTTTCCTATAGTCTATAGACAAACCTCTCCTGAGTTGGAAATTCTTCCACTTTTCTTGTCCTTGTCCCCTAATCCCCAACACCATACTTTTAACAGGATTATCTTTGAACCCAAACAAACAATCCCTAAATATATGAATTGTCCAACCAAGGTATAAAAATCTTCCTTGATGAACTTACAAATGTACCATTCTAGAATTACAACTTCTTCATTCACAAAATGACTTTCTTGAAAATGGTACGACTAAACTTTAGTTAGAGAAAGTAAACAAAAATACTTTTAGAGAGAGGGTAAGAAGTGAGGAATGATAGCTCACATTTTAGTATGTGAAAATACATGGGTAGAGATCTCTATTTACAAAATAGAGGTTGGCAAAAAAAGAAAAATTAATGGCTAATAATGACGAGCCAATCAATTTTCATAATGCACCAATTGATTGGTAGACCTAAATTAATCGATTTATAAGTTTTTAAAGGCATGAAAAAATATATAGTTACTGTCCATCATTAATGTAAATGCAATATTCTCAAGCATAGTTTGTTTTGATGAAGACAATATGGACATCAAGCTTTCATAAAAGGATGTGCAAAATGTATTTCAAGTTTTAGGCAAGAAACACATCATTTCAAAGTCTTGAAGGAACAATAAAGATTCAAGGATCGAGCTAAAACTACAAAGGTACAAACAATACTCACTTTGACATATAATTGTTCACAAATATATTTTCATGCATATCATAAACATTATACAAAGTGTCATCCTTCAAAAGTTCATTTAAAACTTCTTTCAAAGTTAAAATCCAAAATAAAGGTTTTAGGAACCGGGTTGTCCCTATGGGGGAACCGGTTCCCAGCATTCTACATTTTCAGCATTCTGTGTTTTATTACTAGGAACCGGGTTGTCCCTAGGTGGGAACCGGTTCCTCAGTTCAAAATTTGAATTTTTCTGCTGTAACGTTCAGCAGGAACCGGGTTGTCCCAAGCAGGAACCGGTTCCTACTGAACCAGTGTGTTTTTCCATTGCATGATTTCATTCAAACGAATTTATCTTCTTACCACTAAATCATTGCATTGCTTCATGGAAAAATAACCATTCAAAGAGGTGTTTAACACATTATAAATACTACATCTTTCATAATCATTAATCACCTTCTTCATTAACAATTCATAACTTTCATAAATCTTCATCTTTCAATATTTCCAAGTGTTCATCAAATCCTTACTTTCAAGTGAAACTTTCTATACACATTTTCATTGAGAAATTCATTCAATGTTTCATGCATACATTGTGAACACTTATATCCATTTTGAGAATTGTTTATTTGAAGAAGAAGATCAATCCAAGATTGATAGTGCTATACAAACTTCATCTAAATCTCTTGTAAAAATTCAAAGAAAATTATTTCCTTACTATCCAGGATTGTTGGAAGTAAGTGGTGTGTTTGAAGAGGATTGTTCTTCATCCACATTAGTGTTGAATGATCTTAAAGGTGTTAAGAACCTTTGATCACCCTATAGGTTAAATAGTAGGCATAGGCTTGTACAATAATTCTAACTATAGTGAAATCTCTTTCGTGTTTGAAAGGGGACTGGAGTACTCTCGGATTGTGAGGGGAACCAGTATATATCGTTGTGTTCTTTATCTTTTCGCTTTTACCGCTTTCATCACCATTACCAAGAAAAAGATAAAAACCATCAAAAGCCTTCAAACACTTAACCAAAAATCAGTAAAGACTTTCTCATAAAACCGATTAATTTTTGAAAAACTAATTCACCCCCCCCCCCCCTCTTAGGCATATCTGATACTTACATTTGGCATCAGAGCAAGTTATAGGTAACTTGTTCCTAAAGATCCAGAATGGCTTCCGCAAATCAAAATCCAGTTTTCAAATATGGTGGTTCTAACAACAAGCCTCCATTGTTTTGTGGTGAATATTTTGACTTTTGGAAAATCCGAATGAAGGCTCATCTAGAAGCACAAGGAGAAGAAGTATGGGAGGCTGTCCTACAAGATCCTCATGTTCCTGTAACTGTCGTTAACGGTGTTGGATCTGAAAAACCTAAAGCGTCATGGGATGATAACGATAGAAAGAGGGTTCTTGCTGACAAAAAGGCGGTCAATCTTCTTCAAGGTGCTCTTAGTATGGATGAATTTTTCCGAGTATCGGCATGTACACCATCAAAGGAAATTTGGGATACTCTTGTAGAAACTCATGAAGGTACCACTGAAGTTAAAAGATCAAGATTGAATACTTTAAGCCAAGAGTACGAACTATTTAGAATGAAGCCCGGAGAAACTATTCTCGATTTGCAAAAACGATTCGTACATTTGACAAATCACTTGAAGGCACTTGGTAAGACTCTTACTACCGAAGAACTTAATCTTAAAGTGCTCAGATCTTTGACAAGGGAGTGGCAACCAAAAGTGACGGCGATATCCAAAAAGAAGAATTTATCAAAATTTACTTCCGCAACACTATTTGGAAAACTTCAAGAATATGAGACGGAACTTGGAAGATTAGAAAAGCATGAGAACTTAGAGAAGAAATCCAAAAGCATTGCATTAAAGGTAGATTCAAAAGAAAGAAAAATGAAAGATGCATCGGATGAAGATGAAAATTTCTTGCTTCTTGTAAAAAAGTTGTTGAAAGTATTTGTGGGTAAATATTTTCGGTAATATATCGTATCCACAGGGATTGGTTTAATATCACTTCTGTTCTATAGTTGGTTATTTTGAGTGAGAAAGGTTTATTGGATTTGTTTTATGATTATAATACTATCAAATGTAAGCAATAATTTAAATGCAAATAATGAATGTTTGTTAACGATTAAGGAAATATGTTGAGATTTAGGGTTCATCAACCTATTCCTATACAATTTATCAATTAATTCACAATTGAACAATCTTTTGAATTACTATCTTCACTTATCCTCAAATATGATTCCATGTCTGCAAATCAAATTAGATAGACTTTTACCGGTATCAGATTCAATCTCTCCAAATATCAATATCGATAATAGTAATTAAGAACGATAATTATGAAAACCCAATCACAATTCCATATCTGCAAATTGGGATTGAATCAATATAGTAACCTAGGGCAAAAGTTAGAATCCTTTCTTTCGATCAAAGACTCCACAATGATTTAAGATAAAAACAAGGTTTCTTATTGATAATAAATTCAAACAATTGTTCATAGGAAATAATTAATTGCATTGTATATTCATAGGTCAACTACTACCTTAAACTCAACAAGAGGAATTTAGCTCTCCATAGACATGAAGAACACACAAGGGTTAATAGAGGGATTCATCTTCATCAACGGAATGTCTTCGATTGGTAAAGATTTGGCCTTCGATTGTTGTTCTTGGCTGCAAACTCATAATGCTCTCCTAATTTCACTCACAAAAGATCTCCCTTTTACTTGGAAGCTAGGGATTCTATTTATAAGTTTTGGGCCTTGTAACGCAGCCACCGCGCCTCGGCACGCAATGGCGCGGCGCGAACCCAAACAGAGAGTTTGGCGCGTCTCGCCCCTTTATTGGCGCGGCTCGCCCTTTAATTATTCTTCCTTCTTTGTTATTCTTCCTCTCTAGAGCTTTACGCCAACGTGTTTCCTAGTCTTTGCCTCTTAGCTTCAATATCTGCACAATTAACACCCAAAGTGATGCAATTTGTTCTAAGATTAGCTTCGAACCTTGAAAGTTCAATTCTAACTATAAAATCCGTAAAATGCACAAGATCTATTCACTTTTAGCTCAAAAGGTAGTTAATCTAACACATTAAATTACCATTAATTCACTCCTAACAAAGGTTAGGCAAATTTTTTGGTAATAAAAATAATATTGATAATACTAACTATGTCAAAAGAAAGAAATTCTCAAAGCATAAAGATAAAGAAGCATCCACTTCATCACAAGAAGTTACATGCTATGAATATGGGAAACAAGGACACATAAAGCCGGAATGTCCAAAGCTTTCGAAGAAGAATGGATTCAAAAGCAAAAAGGAGTTCAAAAATAAAAAGGCCTACATAGCATGGGAAGATAATGAAGTAAGTTCCTCATCGGACTCCGATAGTGACGAAAGTGCAAACCTAGCACTAATGGCATCACACCACTCCGACGATGAAGAAGGCGAGGTTAGTTATGATGATTCTCTTTTTGATAATGGTGCACAAGATGCAATAGATGAATTATTAAAAGAATGCAAAATTCTCTATAAAACTATCTCATCTCAAAAGAAAATAATATCATCTTTAGAAGAGAAGTTTAAGATAATTGAAGTAGAACATAAAGATGACAAAGAAAAAATGATTAGTGTTCAAGAAGATAATGTTGCATGCAAGAATTGTGAATCACTTTCCTTCCAAATTGTCCAATTAAAACGGGTTTTAGAAAGATATGAAAAAGGGCAAATTGGAATGGAAAATGTTCTTAGCACACAAAGATACTCCAATGATAAGAGCGGACTTGGTTTCTCTAAATTTGATAAATCAAGATCCAACAAGACTATCTTTGTCAAGGCTAGTAACCAACCAATTCAAGAGAAAGTGATCAAGCCTAAAGTAATGCAACATTATCCTAAAAGGAAGAACTTTGTTAAGAAGAAATCTTATCCTCCTAGATATAGAAGTAACTTTGAACCTACTTGTTTTTATTGTGGTATTATTGGTCACACACACAATGCTTGTTATGTAAGGAACTTTAGTGTTCCTAGTGGACATTATGTATGGGTGAAGAAAGGAACTAACTATGATGGACCTAAAGCCACTTGGGTACCTAACAAAACATAATTTGTTTTGTAGGCATGCTTGAAGACCACCTCAAACCTATGGTATCTAGATAGTGGTTGCTCAAAGCATATGACGGGTGACTTAAACCAATTTTCAGATCTAAGGTTAAAGGCCAAGGGTTTTGTCACTTATGGAGACAACAATAAGGGAAGAATTCTTGGCAAAGGCAAAGTTGGTGCACCACCTTTCACATCCATTGAAGATGTTCTTTATGTTGAAGGACTAAAGCATAATCTTCTTAGCATTAGCCAACTTTGTGACAAAGGCTTCAAGATCAAATTCACTAAGGAGGAATGCTTGATCATCGATGAAGTCACCAATGAGGTAAAACTCAAAGGTACAAGAATTAATAACATTTTTATGATTTCTTTAATTGATTTATCTTTGAAAATAAAATGTCTTTTGGTAAACAATATTAATGATTCATGGTTATAGCATAAAAGAGCAGCCCATATTCATATGGATCATTTAAATAAGTTAACCAAACATGATCTTGTTATTGGCTTACCTAAGATAAAGTTTGTCAAAGATAAATTATGTGATGCATGTCAAAAGGGAAAGCAAACCAAATCATCTTTCAAACCAAAGAATGTGGTGACTACAACAAGACCACTTCAATTGTTGCATATGGATCTATTTGGTCCATCAAGGACAAGAAGCTTCGGAGGTAATGTATACGCCTTAGTTATTGTTGATGATTATTCTAGATATTCTTGGACTTTGTTTCTTGTGCAGAAAAGTGATGCTTTTAGAGCCTTTAAGAAGTATGCAAAACAAATCCAAAATGGAAAATCATTAAATATTGTATCCATAAGAAGTGATCATGGTGGAGAGTTTCAAAATGCATCATTTGAAGAATTTTGTGAAGAACATGGTATCTCTCATAATTTTTCAGCACCAAGAACTCCACAACAAAATGGAGTAGTTGAAAGGAAAAATAGGTTTCTAGTGGAACTTGCAAGAACAATGCTTAGTGATGCAAATCTTCCTAAATACTTTTGGGCGGATGCGGTTAGTACGGCATCTTATGTTGGAAATCGAGTAATCATTAGACCTATCTTAAAGAAGACTCCATATGAACTCTTCAAAGGAAGAAAGCCAAACATTGCTCACTTTCACATTTTTGGATGCAAGTGCTTTGTTCTCAACAATGACAAAGACAATCTTGGTAAGTTTGATGAGAAATCCGACGAAGGTATATTTCTTGGTTATTCTCTTTCTAGTAAAGCATATAGAATTTATAATAAAAGAACTTTAACTATTAAAGAATCCATGCATGTATCTTTTGATGAGACTAACACCTCCAAAGAGGAAATAGTTGTTTGTGATGATGATGATTCTTTAGATTTACCCCCGGAAGAACTTTCAAATGATACAATTGTGAAGGCACCGAAAGAACTTTCAAATGATACAATTATGAAGGCACCGGAAGTTCAACAAGAAAGTGTTCAACAAGAAAGTGTACAACAAGAATCAAACACCAATGATCTACCAAAAGAATGGAGAACTCATAGAGATCATCCTATTGATAAAGTTATTGGTGATATTAGCCAAGGAGTTGCAACAAGATTAAATCTCAAAGATGCTTGCTTACACATGGCTTTTGTTTCTCAAATTGAACCTTCCAAAGTTGATGAAGCCTTAGGAGACGATCAATGGATAAATTCAATGCAAGAAGAATTAAATCAATTCGAGAGAAATCAAGTTTGGGAACTTGTTCCTAGACCAAGTAATAAACACATCATAGGTACTCGATGGGTGTTTAAGAACAAACTTGATAAGAATGGTATAATTGTTCGAAACAAAGCAAGATTGGTGGCCCAAGGTTACAATCAAGAAGAAGGAATCGACTTTGAAGAAACATTTGCTCCGGTTGCAAGGTTAGAAGCTATTCGTCTTTTACTTGCTTATGCATGTTCATTAAATTTTCAGCTTTATCAAATGGATGTCAAGAGCGCATTCTTGAATGGCTACATCAATGAAGAAGTTTATGTCAAACAACCCCCGGGATTTGAAGACTTCAAGAATCCTACACATGTCTTTAAGTTGAGAAAGGCTCTTTATGGCTTAAAGCAAGCACCAAGATCATGGTATGATAGACTTAGCAATTTTTTGTGTGAAAAGGGTTTTGAAAAGGGTAAGGTTGATAAAACCTTGTTCATTAAGAAAATCAAGAGTAACACTTTATTGGTTCAAGTCTATGTTGATGATATCATTTTTGGATCGACTAACAAAGAAATGTGTGAGGAATTCTCATTGATGATGCAAGGAGAATTCGAGATGTCTATGATGGGAAAGATGAACTACTTTCTTGGACTACAAATTAAGCAACTCAAGGACGGAATCTTTATCAATCAATCCAAATATTGTAAAGAATTATTGAAGAAGTTTGATATGGATAATTGTAAAGCAATGAATACTCCAATGGGCTCCGGTACATATGTTGATCAAGATGAATCCGGTACTCCAATTGATATTACTAAGTATCGAGGTATGATTGGTTCTTTATTGTATTTGACGGCAAGCCTTCCTGACATAATGTTTAGTGTTTGTCTTTGTGCTCGCTTTCAAGCAAATCCAAAGGAATCACATCTTATGGCGGTTAAAAGGATCATGAAGTATCTCAAAGGAACGACCAACGTTGGCTTATGGTATCCTAAAGGTAGTGTTTTCAATTTAATTGGTTATTCTGACGCGGATTATGCAGGATGTAAAACTGATCGTAAAAGCACAAGTGGTACTTGTCATATTCTTGGAAATGCATTAGTATCATGGGCTTGTAAAAAAACAAGCATGTGTTGCTCTTAGTACGGCCGAAGCGGAATACATAGCAGCAGGTAGTTGTTGTGCACAAATTCTTTTGCTTAAGCAACAACTTCGTGACTACGGACTTGATCTCGGATGCATTCCTCTTCGATGCGACAATACAAGTGCTATAAATATCACAAAGAATCCGGTTATGCATTCAAGAACCAAACACATAGACATTCGACATCACTTTCTTCGCGATCATGTGCTTAAAGGAGATATTGAAGTCACTTTTGTAGATACTCATAATCAACTTGCGGATATCTTCACCAAGCCTCTCTCAAAAGAATCATTTTACAAAATTCGACGAGAGCTTGGAATTTTAGATGAAGGTGATGTTTAAATTCGTTCGTCATTATCATAAATCAAAGGTACACGTCTCTAACATTTTATGTGATAAAAAGTGTTTTATGAATGCTCATATATTATGACTTGGTATTTACGAATGATATGTATGCTTTATATTTCATAAAATTAAAGTTTTTGGACTTTTCCAGTCCAGGAACTGGTTCCCATGAGGGACGAACTGGTTCCCCATAGTAAAAACCATAGGCAAGTTTTTTGTGTGTCTCAGGAACCGGTTCCCATGTAGGACGAACCGGTTCCCACGTACTTTTTTCCAGATTTTCTTTTCCTCTCTTTTGCTGTAACGTAAACTTGTTTATTTTATTTATTTTTTAATTTTATTTGTTATATCACTTAAATGCTTTCTATCTTTTAATATACACATTCACTCACTCACAACCACTCACTTACTCACATTCACTCTCATTCAACATTCATCTTCATCTTCTTCAAACCTTCCACCTCCATTGTCAAACCAAATTAAAACCCCATTATCTCACCATAACTCTCAAAATTAAATTACTCACTACCTCAAAACTCTATATAATCCTCCATTCTTTCACATATCTCACTCAAATCATCTTCCACTCTACAAATTCAAATATCCTAAACCAAAACCCTAACTCTCAACCATGCCTCCAAGAGCTTCAAGAAATGCTAAGGGGAAGAACAAAGTTGGTGAGACAAGTGAAGAACCTCAAGAGATCCAACCAACTGTCAAGAGTCGGAGACTCACATTCAACATTCGTAGTCGGAAACTCCTTCCGGCAAAGTACGGTAATCTCCCTGATTTTCCTAATCATAGCTTCAATTTTCCGGCTAGACTAGCTAATGCAGGGGTAGCTAACTTTGTACTTGACCATGGTGATTATTACCCGGATTTGGTTAGAGAATTTTATCATAATCTTAAGATAGTGACCGATGAGTTTGATGATTTCACTTTGTTGTCTGAAGTTTCAAATAAAGAAATATGTTTAGATGTTGAGGAATTTGGAAAAGTGTTAGGAATTCCATCTCAGGGTTTAGTGCTCCTTCAAGGTAACATTCCGGAGGATTGGCAACCGTATAGTAAGATTGATGTCTTTGTAGATATGTGCCAACCAACTCAACGCGACACGGTTCACCAACAACTTGCTACCAAGTTTAACATGTTCGGTTCAAGTTTATCGGTGATTGATAGGATGCTCCATCTTATCATTGCTTATGTTTTATTTCCAAAGAACTCTAAGCATTCCAGGGTCAATGAGTTTGAGTTGATGGTCTTGCTTGCTCTAAGACGTGGCATTGAAGTAAATTGGGCTCTTTCAATCATGCGCCACATGCAACTTATGGCTTCTCTCAAAGGAGGCTTACCTTATGCAAGGGCCATTTCTCATATTGTTCGGAATGCCGGTGTTCTCCTCCAAAGGGAACCAAAGAAAAATATGGATGAACAAGAGTGTGCTATCACCACCGCTACCGCTCTTAAAAATACAGGAATTGTTACGGATCGTGAAGGTAGATTTTTCTACAAAGTTGACTTTGAACCAGCCGTGCCACAAATCCCTCAACCTCCCGAAGGTGGATACACAATGGAGATGATGTTTAACAAGCTTTGCTCCATTCAAACATCTATTGATAACAACAAGCGGAAGAACAACTATGAGCATAACCTTATGAGAAGACAAATGCGGGAAGTTCAACGGACTCAAAGGCGGATCTTGGCTCATTATGAGGGAGAGGAAGGAAGTGAAGAAGAAGATGAAGAAGATGATGATGATGATGATGAGCAAATGGATGAAAGTGATTAAAATATGGGCTCTTTATTATTATGTTCTATTTTATTGTTGGTTTTTATTTATGTTTTTAGACATTGTTCCATTTATGTTTCGTGATGTTTAGGATTATTTATGTTTATGTTGTAATCGTGAAAAACTACGTTTCGTATCGTTTAATCGTGTTATGTTTGTAGTATTTCAAATTGTGTTATATTTGGGGTATTTCACATTGTGTTATGTTTATATTTCATATCAATTTTCTCTTTTTCCCCATCCTTTTTGATAATAACAAAGGGGAGAAGAATATGCATGTGTTTTTGTTGTTGTTTTGTTTCAAAGAAAAATGCAGGCCATTGTTAAAATTATCAAATGAAACTCATCACCATCAAGGAATCATGGATTTAGGGGGAGTCTTTAACATAGGGGGAGCCTTGCATTGTTCAACAAAATTTCAAAAGCACAAAACAACTTTTTCAAAAAAAAAACATTTCAAGACTTGGTTGTCATCATCAAAAAGGGGGAGAATGTAAATGCAAGATTCTCAAGCATAGTTTGTTTTGATGAAGACAATATGGACATCAAGCTTTCATAAAAGGATGTGCAAAAAGTATTTCAAGTTTTAGGCAAGAAACACATCATTTCAAAGTCTTGAAGAAACAATAAAGATTCAAGGATCGAGCTAAAACGACAAAGGTACAAATAATACTCACTTTGACATATAATTGTTCACAAATATATTTCCATGCATATCATAAACATACTACAAAGTGTCATCCTTCAAAAGTTCATTTAAAACCTCTTTCAAAGTTAAAATCCAAAATAAAGGTTTTAGAAACCGGGTTGTCCCTATGGGGGAACCGGTTCCCAGCATTCTACATTTTTAGCATTCTGTGTTTTACTACTAGGAACCGGGGTGTCCCTAGGTGGGAACCGGTTCCTCAGTTCAAAATTTGAATTTTTCTGCTGTAACGTTCAGTAGGAACCGGGTTGTCCCAAGCAGGAACCGGTTCCTACTGAACCAGTGTGTTTTTCCATTGCATGATTTCATTCAAACGAATTTATCTTCTTACCACTAAATCATTGCATTGCATCATGGAAAAATAACCATTTAAAGAGGTGTTTAACACATTATAAATACTACATCTTTCATAATCATTAATCACCTTCTTCATTAACAATTCATAACTTTCATAAATCTTCATCTTTCAATATTTCCAAGTGTTCATCAAATCCTTACTTTCAAGTGAAACTTTCTATACACATTTTCATTGAGAAATTCATTCAAAGTTTCATGCATACATTGTGAACACTTATATCCATTTTGAGAATTGTTTATTTGAAGAAGAAGATCAATCCAAGATTGATAGTGCTATACAAACTTCATCTAAATCTCTTGTAAAAATTCAAAGAAAGTTATTTCCTTACTATCCAGGATTGTTGGAAGTAAGTGGTGTGTTTGAAGAGGATTGTTCTTCATCCCCATTAGTGTTGATTGATCTTAAAGGTGTTAAGAACCTTTGATCACCCTATAGGTTAGATAGTAGGCATAGGCTTGTACAATAATTCTAACTATAGTGAAATCTCTTTCGTGTTTGAAAGGGGACTGGAGTACTCTCGGATTGTGAGGGGAACCAGTATATATCGTTGTGTTCTTTATCTTTTCGCTTTTACCGCTTTCATCACCATTATCAAGAAAAAGATAAAAACCATCAAAAGCCTTCAAACACTTAACCAAAAATCAGTAAAGACTTTTTCATAAAACCGATTAATTTTTGAAAAACTAATTCACCCCCCCCCCCCCCCCCTCTTAGGCATATCTGATACTTACAATTAATATGTTGTTACAATCACTTATGGTGCATTTTTGAAATTACACAACCGATTGGGTTAAGTGTCAATCGATTGGTAAGAGAAAAAAAATTCCAGAGCTTTTTTGACAGCTACAAACTCATATGGCATGACTTCAAGGTATTTTTAGAAATATTTTTTTGAGAAAGAAAAGTTTAAAAATATTTTTAGTGTGTGTGGGTGATTATCTGTATACTTTACGAGAACGCTCTTATGCTTTTATAATGTATGTTCACTCAGATGCATCAAGCAGATCCTCCACTCACTTCAAGTCTTGTAAGATCTTTCACTCTTGTAGGCACTTTCTTGATATTTACTTTGAGATGAGGCTTGAGATATATTCCACTGAGTTGCCATCATTTGAGAATCAAGTTTATCAAACCCTAAGGATCTGCTTGCATCTTTAACCACTTTATGCTTGACTTTAGTTATTGTCATCAATGACTAGTTATCATCATTAAAAGCATGTTCTTCTTTAATAAGATTTCCATGACTAATAACCTGCAAAACAAGGTTTCACATAAGGAAGATTCTTCAAGGGAATTTTCTCTATCTAGAGAGCTTCTAGAGAACCTCTCCGACTCAAAATTATCATACACATTTAAAATGGTTGGGGCATGGTGGCCATTGACTCAAATGTGGGAGTCTAAACTAGAAGATGTTTTTGTTTTAACTAAAGGAGAAGAACTATTATTTCCATAATCACTAGACAGGTTTACAATAGGACCATTTATCTGAGCCCTAACAAAATTAAAGACTGGGTACGGGGAAATAAGCTCAATCTAAGAATGGTACCCAGAGATACTTGAATTTGGAGAAGATGATTGAGATTTAAATGCAAAATGGGAAAGCTTTATTCCAAAGAAGACAAACACTCGAGAAAAGGCTCCTAGAAAGAAAGGAATTCACTTTCATAAAAGGGAAGCTGGCTCTCAGGAGTGGCGGAAAAAAACCTCCATAAAAGCCAAGAAACCCTTACATAGGGGGAAACTAGAAGCATGTCAGATCAATTGAAAATGTAAATTCAAAACTCAACGGTCAGATTTTGTCTTAGAAACACAAGCGAATCCTAGTGCACTCGAATACTCTAGAGACGGACGTCATACTCTAACCTGAAAGCCTAGAGCTACATGCTTGAAAATCGAACACAATGATGGGAAATGTATTTCATGCTTTGTTCCCCACTACTTCTACAAATTTCCCCATGGCTTTCCTATTTCTTTCTATGACTGATTATGGTAACGAGATATCGGCCGCAACTTTGAAAGACTTCTCGACTAATAAAACAACTAATAATATGCGAGGGAGATTCATATGTCCACGCCAACCATGCAAATCCCAATAAAAATTATCCGACGGATATAATCAACACACGTGAGACTTAAGGTACACTTTTTAAATCTCATAATTTCACTTCACTCATCTTAGACTTCGTAATTGACTTAGGCATTGGAATGCTTACCTTATAGTTTCATCTATACGCCACTATATTATAGATCAGCACTACCGCATTCAGAGTCCACCATCATTAATCAAACGCAATTCGGGTTCAAAGAGAGAGCAATATGTAAACGGAAAAATTTATCATACGATAAAATCTTTTTTTATATAAAAAATTATGTTAATATTCATTCATATTTTTGAAATTTTTAATAAAAATTTAACTTTTATGTAGTCTAATTTTAATTATTTTTTAGAATATTATTTTATTATTTTAATATTAAAAATTTTATTTTTTATATCTTATTAAATTTCAGCTTTTATTTATTATATTAAATTATCTTAAAGTTAAATTGTTGATATATTTTCTTATCCAAATATTTAACTCCGCTTAAATTTAAGATTTGGATTTGAATGAAAGAAATTCATAGTCAATATTCTCATTTTCTATAAAGTTAATAAAAGAAATTCATAGTCAGTATTTTTATTTACTAGAAAGTCAAAACAAAAAACTCTTAGTCAATATATTGCCTGAGGCGTGTTATTAAAAATGGTACCTTATAACATAATGTTATCATATATAAATGTAGTGATTCCTTCTTTTTCAACATCAAAAAAAAAAGTAAAGTTTAGTATTTTTACAATTAGGATGAGAAGTTTAACAATGTTAATGAACAAAACCCAACTTTGTTATGTAACCTTTTTCATGCTCTCAGTGATCTTCAGAACTACTATTGCTTCATCCATTATATCTAAACGTATCAATTCTTCGTGACTGATATCACATTTTTAAATCAAACATTATTTTTATATTGCATCTTCATTTTATTAACACCTTCTATTCTTATTTATTGTAGAAGTTCGGTTTCCCTCGATTTCCAAATATGAGATGGATATTCAGGTATAGCAAATCATCCTTATTATTATTATTATTATTATTATTATTATTATTATTATTATTATTATTATTATTATTATTATTATTATTATTATTATTATTATTATTATTATTATTATTATTATTATTATTATTATTATTATTATTATTATTATTATTATTATTATTATTATTATTATTATTATTATTATTATTATTATTATTATTATTATTATTATTATTATTATTATTATTATTATTATTATTATTATTATTATTATTATTATTATTATTATTATTATTATTATTATTATTATTATTATTATTATTATTATTATTATTATTATTATTATTATTATTATTATTATTATTATTATTATTATTATTATTATTATTATTATTATTATTATTATTATTATTATTATTATTATTATTATTATTATTATTATTATTATTATTATTATTATTATTATTATTATTATTATTATTATTATTATTATTATTATTATTATTATTATTATTATTATTATTATTATTATTATTATTATTATTATTATTATTATTATTATTATTATTATTATTATTATTATTATTATTATTATTATTATTATTATTATTATTATTATTATTATTATTATTATTATTATTATTATTATTATTATTATTATTATTATTATTATTATTATTATTATTATTATTATTATTATTATTATTATTATTATTATTATTATTATTATTATTATTGTTATTATTATTATTATTATTATTGTTATTATTATTATTATTATTATTATTATTATTATTATTATTATTATTATAATCATTATATGTAATTAAATTTGATAAAATATACGATAATTGTAGTTATATTAAGTTATCAATAATTTTTTAGTTAATTGTCATATTTTTTTCCAGCATATTGAGAAAATTGAAGAGAAGTTTGTGCCTCAAATAAAATCAGATGAATTTAAGGATTTGATGTCAGGAAATCTTTTTAGTGAAATTGGATCACATCCTCCAAATTGCAAAAACGGTTGTGACAATTGTACTCCTTGCACACCTATCATTGTGCCAGGGCTGCCATATGAGAAATCAGAGTCTAAATCGGAATCGTGGAAATGCAAATGTGGTGATAAGTTATATGATCCACCCAGTAAATAATTCTCATTATTTATTTTTTTTCTTTCATTAAATAAATACTAGACACTATTGATTCTAGACTCACTGATATTCTTTGGTTTTCTAGCATTAAAAAAGGGAGTCCAAAGGTTCATGCATAAAAATGTTGTGTCTCTTATAATAATGAATGTATTTTTAAGTTAAAGTCTAAAAGAAATAGCAGCGTATACATAGTAATGGGTACAACATGCATATACATAGTAATGGGTCGCATATTGTGTTACATTTTAAGTCGTTGTGACGATGAAGTGGTTGTTATATTGTGTTGACGATATTGTTGTGAAGTTTAAATTGTTGTGTTGCTTTGTTGATGGTCTTGTTACAATAATGTAATAGTTGTCATATTGTGTTGATGAGTTGTGAAGTTGTAGTAATTGTTGTATTAAGTGGTGAAATTATGTATGATTTATATATTTATCATGCATTCCTTTATATTGTAAGATATCCCATCCCTTCTGCTAATATTTTCCCTACCATGGGAAATGGGCAGGTACTCAAGAATAGTTGTGGATGTTTGAAGTAATTTTATGAGGTATATATGTTACTCTATGATAAGTCATGAAGGTCTGGCTCTGATACGTAGCACTCAGGGGGATAATTATTATTTAAGTTGTTGTATTCTAAGTTGAAATGTGACATCCCATCGTATGTTAAAATTTCTAAAATACTCTGATTTTTGCTAATAATTACCGGGTAGAATTTGGGTGTTACAATCAAGCTACATGATCATATCAAGGTCAAGTGTTGGGGGTTCTTTGGTGGATGCTCAGGCTCTCATTAAGGGTTTTTAGTTGAGAATGCTTTGAAGTAGGGTTGTGGTATTTCTCGGCATCTTAAGCTAACTTCTTCGTTATTTGGGCACTCGCGGCAAGAAAATGTGGATTTCTCATCATCACTCGAGTAATAATTCATATTGGTCCTCATTATCATTTGGAGTTGTGTTTAGTTACTTTGGTTACGAGTCACTTACTTGGGTTCGTTTGCAAGCATTGGAGTTTACATGGTATTTGGGTGGATCATTTCAACTTTGGAAGCTATTTGATAAAGCATTGACTTTTGGTCAAAGTCAACCCTAAAAGTTTGACATTTTGTCCAAAATTCTCACGTTCAGCTCTTTGGTGGTTTCTTTCATTTATGCTATTGGTCATTCAAGATTACAAGTTGAGGTGGAAAAAGATTTTAATCTCAAATTGAAGCAAGTTGGAGGGAAAAGATAGTGAAGTCAACTTTCACGAGAAAAAGGGTTTTGTTCTTTACAAGGATACTGACCACATTCCATATCATTACAAAACTCAAACTTTCATTACATCATTTCATTTTTCTCAAAGCCAAATTCTATTACATGAACCAAAAAGTGCATTACAAATATGTTACAAGTAAATTTACAAGAAAATTAGTACAAAATCTACACTAAACCCACTCTACGAATTCTGACTTCTTCAACTTCATCCCGCCAAGCCATATACCTCTCCCTCCATGACTCCATGTTGCAAATCCTCCTCCTATAAACCTTCAAATTACCAATACGCATACCGCAGTTCTGCACAATAAAAGCAATTCGAAATTCTGTCAAACTCATGTAAACTTGCAGCATACAGTTTCCAGTTAACACTACTAAACCATTTCCATTTATTTCTAAACTATTTCAATATCCATTCAAGTCTGCCACACATGCACAAAACCATATGTTAAAAGGTCAACTATTTCCTTTATCGTTTCCACAGGGATTAGTGCGATATTACCTCCGTTCTACAATGATATATGTTTTGAGAGAGAGTTTGTGAAAGAATTTGGTGACATGAAGTGTAGATTGCATGAAAAGTAAACAAAGATGGTAAAATAGGGTTTTAAAAGATTTGAGAAAAACGTGTCAAGATTAGCTTTCGTTGACTTGCTTCATAAATATTCGATTAATCATGTGTATGAACTTATTAATGATCAATATAATCATGGAAGCACGCTGCGAGCTGGCTAAGCGAGATTGCTGAATTTTTGATTTTTGATTTTGATTCCAAGCTTCTTCCAAGCTTTTTGCTTCCACTATTTGCCTTCCAATCTTGCCAAAGCCATTAGTACCTATAAAATGCAAAGAAAAGTCAGGAAACATAATATTTACAATCAAACCTCGATTTTATTTATTTACATGAGTATAATGAACAATTAAGTGAAAACATAATATAAGAGTTGTAAAATACCACAAAAGTTATGAACATTTATATGTACAATTTAGCTTCTAACAACTCTCCCCAACTTTGTCCTTTGTTTGTCCTCAAACAAATATAGCTTACAAGCAACAAAATTTTGAATTTACACAAGGTTAGCAACACAAAATGAATGATTCAAACTTGACTTACACGCATGCACGATAACTATCCATTCTTGTACAAGATCACAACATGGATATGAATTAAGTTCTATACACAAAACAACTCAACAAAAATACATTAGCAAAATAATGTTCAAGTTTGAATCACCTAATTTTTCACTTCACAATTTCATGAACGACAAAGTGCAATAACTATTTAGCACAAAGGACCAATCACAGTCACTAGCAATTTTGCACATCAAGAATAATTCAAGCATTCATCCTGTCATACCCCAAAATTTGCCCGTCATATTCCAAGATATTTTCGCTCACTTGACTTATAATTGCTCAAGACAATACAAGTTCACGCTTCTCCAAAGCACAAAATCATCTCCATGCGATAAAAATTGAAGAGAATACGACTTGTACAAGTTAGTTGATTTTCAAGAGACGCATAAAAGTCAATATAAAAAAGGTTGCATTTTTGACTTATGGGTCCATCATTTAGGTTCTAAACATGCCATGACCTTATAATCCATCATGATTTTATTTTCTATTTTACTAATTTATTTTGATTTTTTATTCATAGAAATTCAAAGATAAATTAGATAAATTATGAAATAGATTACTTAAACATATGGGCTTGGACTTAAGTGACATTGGCTATCCAAAAAGGGTTGCAAGTCGTGTGAATCTTTTTTCCCAGATAAAATCTAGACCAAAATTATATGTGGAAAATAGATTCAATCCAAACAAGAAATATTTGATAGAAGAATCAAAGGAAATATTTCCAATCAAATCTCTTTGATCTGTCTCCGATTTTTCTTGCCTAAATTGATCCCTTATAAAAACAAAAAGGGTGGCAGCATAGAGTGGGATTTTTTTTACGGCACCAAAACGCTAACCGAAGGAAAAAGCGTGAGAAAAAGCGGAACTGCAAATCAGGATTTTAAGGCGTTTCAACCTGTTCCAAACATCAAGAACCTCTCTTCGTTGTTTTCTGAATCAATAGAGACCATTACAGTCAAGTAAATAGCGCAGAAGCACCCCTGTTGCACTCACGGTTTGCGTCCTCTTTTCGAAATCAATTTCATTCATTCACTCATGATAAACATATTTCGATTACATATTCATGTCCATAATGATGTTTGCAATGTATCTGTATGATTTAATTCGAGTTTAGGTACTGAAACAACCATTCACCATTGTTAGGTCACGGAGGTTTGGAATTGGGATTTTACGGACTAGGCGAAATTAGGCCGAATTAAGGATATTATTTGACTCGGGAGGGTGTTTACGTTTGATTTAGGCTTTTGTTTGGAATTATTTCATGATGATATGCAGGTTTTAAGAGGGGAGGCTGAGACCACGTAAGAGAACCGTGGCCGAAAGGTTCTTCATTCGCCAGAAATCTTCAATGAAGAAGAAGATGCAAGGGCGCATTTTTTAAAAATCTGTCATGCGCGTTTTCTTTTACATAATGATCACTCGCGAATATTATAACATCGAGTGAATCAAGTCCTGGTGGTAGCGCATATCTCTGATGATCAAAGGGTCCTAGGTTCGATCCCTGGCCCTTGCATATTTTTTCTTTAAAATACCTCTGCAGGATCACATGTGCCTCAACAACATGGCTTGCCATACGCCGTCCCATCAACAGCCGTTAGATCTTCACAGAATCTCATCCAACGTCCACCACGCAGAGAATGCATCTTACACCCTCAGACATGCACCATACGAGATCCAGCGCCCAGCTAAGCTTCTTTTCCTTCTTTTTTTATTATTTATTTTAGTTACTTATTTATTCTTTTAAATTTCTTTTTTTTAAAACAATTTTATTCTAACTTCTTTTCTCTTTTATAAAAAACACAATAAATAAAATTTTATTTTATCTAAAATAAATAATAAAAAAAGCCCATTTACGAGCTAAAGTCCATTTTTCCTCTTTCATCTACATTTTCTGAAAACGAGCGAGCAAAGCAATTAAGAGCCCATGGAAAAACATGGATGCAAAGGGTGCCTTACACCTTCCCTTTGCATAAATTACTCCCCGAACTTAGATTTCTTTAAAAGGTTTTTTTCTGTTTCTTTTTGCCTTTCTGATTTAGTTTGGATAAAATAAAAGTCGGTGGCGACTCTTGCTTACCGTACATTTTCGATTATAAAAAGTCAGTTCACCGTATTACAGAACTGGCGACTCTGCTGGGGATATATTCGATAAAAGAGGGGTTACCTTAAAAGTTTAGGAATCACTTAATTGTTTTCTATTGTTTGTTTTGCTTGTTTTATTTTTTCAGGGCTGTTTTGGGAAAATTGAAGGACGAATCCTATTCCCGGATTCAAGAACACTTAAGATTAGGAGTGGCATAGTCATGGCGACCTCTTTCACATATGTGGGAGATGAGTCAATATGAAGTTCACGCTTGAGTTAGGACTCCATAGCATATGCACACCTTTCTCAAATGAGGGAGGTCTATGTATGTGTCTGTGGGTGCGCCGGAGCTCAAGGGCCTTTAGTTACCCTTAACCCATCCTGGCCTTTAGGAACGTAGCGGGGGGACTACTCTTGACAAATGTTAAGAACTAGTCGCTACCCGATGCTACAATTCAGATAGGTTCTTTCTCAAAGTATCATTGCATGGTGCGAATGCATCATGTCCGAGGGTGCTTTAGAAGGGCTGACAATTCTGGATAACTTGTAGAACCCGTTGCTGAAATCTCCTCATCCATAGAAATACCCTTGGGAAGGACACCTGATCAGACCCCATGCAAGCCTTAAGCCAAAAATTGTGTGACTTGTGTGACTTGTTTGTGTTTACTACTAACCTTCATTTCCTCGCAGGTTTTGTTGAAAGGATTTGTTTGTCCTTACCATCTCGCACCAAGTCTAATGAACTGCATTCGCATAACATCATGACATCATGACATCATAAGCATAACATGATTTAACTAACCCTTTCAAGGATCTTAGGGATTTAGGGCGCACAATTCCAGGTACTTTTATCAAGGACTAAAGTCCTATCAAGGGGCAAGAGGATTTATTTTCCTCTGGCCACATACCTTCCGGTTCAGAGACACTGTACCTATCAAGGGGCAAGAGGATTTATTTTCCTCTAGCCATGTACCTTCAAAATCGGAAGTTCCCGAATCAGAGGCTATGACCCACTGGATATGGTGAGCTTGATTCCCCTAAAAGAACATCCAGAAATCAGAGTTCTTCAAACGAAGAAGCGACCAAATCATTTTTGACGTCGCTAACTAAATTTCTAGAGATCCTTGAAAATATTGCATCTGCATTCATAACATCGCATCACAGGTTCCCGCCACAGGTTTCTCACTTCCCCGCTGTTTATTTCAGCATCATGAATCTCGAGCAATCAGTTAAAGACCTTCAAGCTCAGAATGCCCAATTTCAAGATCTGATCCTGAACTTATCCAAGGGGCAAGACGAGCTGAAAACCCTTCTGACTAAGAAGGAGAAAAAGACCAAGAAGCCCAAAGGAGTGATCAACCTAGGAAGAAGATTCAAGGGTCGTCCCAAGAAGGCTGCAGAAACAGTTCCTAAAGATGAGGAAGAGGAAGAGGAAGGAGATGATCTTAGTGTCAAGAATAATCAGGGAAGCCATGTAGGTTCTGATGGCCAGGAAGAAGAAGAAGAGGAAGATGAGTATCCTCAAGATGAGGATTATGCTGATGAGAAGTATAGACTACTAGAAGAGCGCCTGAGAAGCGTGGAAATTCAGAAGATACCTGAGCTGGATTTTGAAGAACTAGGACTCGTTCCTGGGGTAGTTATTCCTCCAAAATTCAAAACTCCCGCCTTTGCTAAGTATGATGGAGTCTCTTGTCCAAAGATGCACTTGAGGTCTTATGTAAGAAAGATTCAGCCCCACACTGCTGATAAGAGGCTCTGGATCCATTTCTTCCAAGAGAGTTTATTTGGAACTCAACTCGAATGGTACTATCAACTGGAAAGTACCAACATCCGTACTTGGGAAGATTTGGTTGTTGCTTTCTACCAGCAATACCAATACAATGCTGACCTCGCACCTACTCGCATACAACTACAAAGCATGTCTATGAGACCCAAGGAAAGTTTCAAGGAGTATGCTCAAAAATGGAGAGATCTAGCTGGAAGAGTCAAACCCTCCTTGAATGATAGAGAATTGGTTGATATGTTCATGAATACACTGACTGGTCCTTTCTACAGCCATTTGCTGGGAAGTTCGTCATCTGGATTCACTGACCTCATACTGACTGGGGAACGTGTTGAAAGCGGTATTCGAAGCGGTAAAATTCAAGTGGCTACGTATGCTAATACCTCAAAGAAAGCGCACAATGAGAGGAATGAATCTAATACTGTGGGGACGGTCCTAGCCTCCAATCAAGTGCCGACACAACAAAGGGGCAACCAACGTAAACAAGGTGCATCTAAAAGGCAATTCACAAAGATCAACATAACTTTGGCCGAAGCGTTACAACAGCTGCTTAAAGCAGGGTTGATTACTTTAAAGGATCCTCCTCTGAAGCCCAACACCTTATCTCATCAATATAATCCTAATGCAAGATGCGCTTATCACTCTGATAGTATTGGACATGACACTAATGATTGTTGGCCATTAAAGAACAAGATCCAGGATATGATCGACGCCGGAGAAATTGAGTTCGACCCCCCTGCAACCATGCCCAATCACAACAAGTTTGTTAATACTATGAATGGCTAGAAGGATGAACTATTTAGATCATTAGATTTACTTTCATTTGCAATTTCTATTCTGTTTGTTTAAAACATTCGAATTATGATAGACATTATTTGTTTTAATAATCATCATCAGTGCATTGCATATGTTTGTCTTGAATAAATTATTTCGCTATCACTCTTTTTAAATTATGTCGTTACTCTGCATATGTTTTGTGATGCTCAACTACTGCTAAGCTGTAAGCCTTTTAAGGGAGGATGACGAGAACGATACCGCAACCTCATATAGTATGCTTTTGAATAGACTATGCTGACGATGTACAGGCATTGTTTCAATTCCTAAACAGTGGAGATATAAGGATGTTAATCCCTCGTTAACCCCTTTGAGCCTAAGAAGTAGAAGTTTTCTTTCTTGTACTAATTAAAACCTTTGATTATAACCTGGGGCAGGGTAGTTCTCAGTTAATTTGGCTATGCATTCTATTTTAAGAGAATCATTTAGTACACCTTTCAACAAAGGTTTCAATCACAAGCGTTCATCCGCACACATCAAAGAAGTGTTGGAGATGTCAACCAAAAGACAATGACGGTTCATCAATCATCAAACAAGGCAGTCAGTATCTTTCAAAAAGAAAAATGATGGAAAAAACATATATACAAAGAAAAGCCTGCTAAGTCAAAAATCAAAAAGATGACTAAGGCAAAAATCAAGGCATCCCGCTGACTGTAAACTCAAAATAAACAGTTCAGGCAAAAGTTAGGGATATCAAAAAGACGAAAAAAGAGAAGTCAATAAATTCCTGAACAACACAATGCTGTGACTACTAAAAGAAGGAAGTGACTGCCGTCTCAAAAGTTCTCTTTGCTCGTGAACCATCATCATTACCAAAGGTGTAAATCCAAAAGTCTCTCGGAATCTGAATGCATAAGACGAATCAACTGAGCTTAGGACTGAAGAACATCACGAAGAAGGGGATGGGTATAATTAAATTTTGAGCCATTATCCCTTGCTTCTTAAACCGTGAACCAAGCCACGTTACAACCCTTGAAAGTCCTAACTGAAGCATGGTTAGTTCGAAAGCATACTGTCATAACAAAGGTATCCCGACTCCTTAAGGTTTACCTAAAATGCTGAGTTGATATTTCTCTTTTACAAACATCACGTTGTTACAAATATCATGTTTTTACAAATATCACGCTTTTACATCTCTTGTTTTAATGTGTTTCCAAAAACTCAAGACAAACGTATGCATTGCATCTCATGAATACATTATTAAACATATTCTGCTACATAATTTCAAATGTTAGCAACAGAAAGAATTTGCACAGGGTACAACTAATGATTGAAAGTTATCCCGACAAACAAAATTACTCCAAGAAGCCATGTCTCTTACGTATACAAGGGGCATGACGCGTTTTGCCCAATCAATCTGGGGCAATCAAGTCAAGATTCTGAGAATCTCTCATGGATGCTCGAACAATCAGGGGCATGCATCCAAGCATATCTAAAGCTACTCCCCAATCAACGTGAGACATTGTCATGAGCCTATGATTATTGGGGGCATATCGCCCATAGTAAACATCTCATAAAGTCCTCGCGAGGCGAATCTTTCCAAAGTTCCTGCTAACTGGGGCAAATCTATGCAAGTCCAAATTCAACATCTTGATCAATACTCAGTGGCGTGCCCTGAATCAAGTAGTAAGTTACTATGATACTGGGGGCAACTTTCAAGACACCCATGTCTCCCCATAGAGCCAGGTTCACAAAACCACCTCCCCGCAGAGTAATCATTAAGAAGACATCTTCAAACATATTCGTCTCAACAAAGACATGACTCCCCAACAGAGTTTACATCTTCCGCATTACCGGTCATCCAATATGTTGCTCTTCTCCAACATGGTTTATCTCTAAAATCAGGGTACATCAAACTACTAATCATCCCCAAGCAGAAACCATAAATCACCAGCTGAGCATCTTCAAGACAAGATCCGACAATAAAATCACAAGGATATAGAGATTTATTTTCTCAATCAGGACAACATAAATCATATTCGCATATCATATGTCATAAACATATTCATACATTGCATACATCACTTCATGCAAGTTTCTCATTTATTTTGAGAATCCCATCTCATTCATTACATGCATCATGACATTGCATACTTTGTTTTCAGGTTCCGCCTCGACAATCATTCCTCTTAGATATAATCGAGCTGGAGATTCATTCTGACAAGCCTTTTTACATTCCAAAACTTCGTCAAATAACTCATCAACCCTAACAAACAAACATTCTCTATCAGATATGGTCTAATATACGACCCGTTCCGGTATTCTTAATCAAATATGGTCTAATATACGACCCGTTCCGGTATTCTTAATCAGATATGGTCTAATATACGACCCGTTCCGGTATTTTTAGTCAGATATGGTCTAAATGTATGACTCGTTCTGGCATTATTAATCAGATATGGTCTAATATACGACCCGTTCCGGTATTTTTAGTCAGATATGGTCTAAATGTATGACTCGTTCTGGCATTATCCATCAGATATGGTTTAATGTATGACTCGTTCTGGTATTCACCTTCAGATATGGTTTAATGAATAACTCGTTCTGATATCCCTCCTCAGATATGGTCTAATGTACGACTCGTTCTGCTATTTCTCTTCAGACACGGTCTAATGCATAGCTCGTCTTGATATTCCTCTTTAGATATGGTCCAATGTATGACTCATTCTGACATTCCTCTACAGATATGGTCTAAATGTATGACCCGTTTCTCTCATCACGAACAACGCTAACACGATCAATCTCTAACAAATACTTCTCAAACACTCCAAACCGAATCTAATGCATGATTTGCTGGATGGCATCTTCAAGCCCATCTCCGACAAAAGTCCCTACATCAGCTAGGGCAAATTTCTTGGTATTCTAGTGTTCAATCATCTTCTACCTTCAGATTCCGACTGGCGCACAAACCACTCTACATCTTCAGATATAAGAAAATTGAACAGGGGCAGCTGTCATACCCCAAAATTTGCCCGTCATATTCCAAGATATTTTCGCTCACTTGACTTATAATTGCTCAAGACAGTACAAGTTCACGCTTCTCCAAAGCACAAAATCATCTCCATGCGATAAAAATTGAAGAGAATACGACTTGTACAAGTTAGTTGATTTTCAAGAGACGCATAAAAGTCAATATAAAAAAGGTTGCATTTTTGACTTATGGGTCCATCATTTAGGTTCTAAACATGCCATGACCTTATAATCCATCATGATTTTATTTTCTATTTTACTAATTTATTTTGATTTTTTATTCATAGAAATTCAAAGATAAATTAGATAAATTATGAAATAAATTACTTAAACATATGGGCTTGGACTTAAGTGACATTGACTATCCAAAAAGGGTTGCAAGTCGTGTGAATCTTTTTTCCCAGATAAAATCTAGACCAAAATTATATGTGGAAAATAGATTCAATCCAAACAAGAAATATTTGATAGAAGAATCAAAGGAAATATTTCCAATCAAATCTCTTTGATCTGTCTCCGATTTTTGTTGCCTAAATTGATCCCTTATAAAAACAAAAAGGGTGGCAGCATAGAGTGGGATTTTTTTGACGGCACCAAAACGCTAACCGAAGGAAAAAGCGTGAGAAAAACGGAACTGCAAATCAGGATTTTAAGGCGTTTCAACCTGTTCCAAACATCAAGAACCTCTCTTCGTTGTTTTCTGAATCAATAGAGACCATTACAGTCAAGTAAATAGCGCAGAAGCACCCCTGTTGCACTCACGGTTTGCGTCCTCTTTTCGAAATCAATTTCATTCATTCACTCATGATAAACATATTTCGATTACATATTCATGTCCATAATGATGTTTGCAATGTATCTGTATGATTTAATTCGAGTTTAGGTACTGAAACAACCATTCACCATTGTTAGGTCACGGAGGTTTGGAATTGGGATTTTACGGACTAGGCGAAATTAGGCCGAATTAAGGATATTATTTGACTCGGGAGGGTGTTTACGTTTGATTTAGGCTTTTGTTTGGAATTATTTCATGATGATATGCAGGTTTTAAGAGGGGAGGCTGAGACCACGTAAGAGAACCGTGGCCGAAAGGTTCTTCATTCGCCAGAAATCTTCAATGAAGAAGAAGATGCAAGGGCGCATTTTTTAAAAATCTGTCATGCGCGTTTTCTTTTACATAATGATCACTCGCGAATATTATAACATCGAGTGAATCAAGTCCTGGTGGTAGCGCATATCTCTGATGATCAAAGGGTCCTGGGTTCGATCCCTGGCCCTTGCATATTTTTTCTTTAAAATACCTCTGCAGGATCACATGTGCCTCAACAACATGGCTTGCCATACGCCGTCCCATCAACAGCCGTTAGATCTTCACAGAATCTCATCCAACGTCCACCACGCAGAGAGTGCATCTTACACCCTCAGACATGCACCATACGAGATCCAGCGCCCAGCTAAGCTTCTTTTCCTTCTTTTTTTATTATTTATTTTAGTTACTTATTTATTCTTTTAAATTTCTTTTTTTTAAAACAATTTTATTCTAACTTCTTTTCTCTTTTATAAAAAACACAATAAATAAAATTTTATTTTATCTATTAGCAATAGTTTGTTTCTTTATAGTTTTAATTTAATTTAATTTATTTAAACGTTTAAAATCATAGCTGATTGCTTCTAATTAATAAAAAGGGTCATGGTAAGGTCATATTTAATCGAAATTTATTTTCATCAATTTGATTAATTAGGTTGCAAAACCAATAATTAATTAAATCGATTGGTTACTTTATTTTATTTAACGCCCGAATCAGGGTTTACGAAGAATAACCTTACACTAAATATTCTTTTTTTTTATGCCTTTTCAGGGTTACTTTTCAAATACCGTCCGACTGCGCGCCACTTCAAACAAAAGTTAAGTTCTATCCTTTCCTTATTTAAATTTTCTTTCACCTCTTATTTTTAGGGTTTGATCCCCGCTGACAATGAACTCCTCCTACCCTTGCTTCTTTTTCTATTGTCAATGTTTCAATGGTCAGAGTCAATGCTTCAGGCTACCTCCAATTATCAACCTTCAAAAACACGAAGCTAAGTTTCTTTTACCCTTTTTCTTTTATTATTATTTTCATTTTTAGGGTTAACCCTTATTGTCTCTGAACAAATAATACACTCACCCCTTTTTCTATTTATTCTTTTTTCAGGGTTTGTCGACCGCCAAAGCTACGAGTGTTGGTAACCCTAAACCCTAACCCTAATGTTTTCTGCTTTTATTATTACTTATATCAAACCCTATTAAGGGATCCGCTGGTTACAATTTCCCTTCCCCATATCTGTTTTGATTATATTATTTAAATGCGTGGTTAGTAATCCTAGGGAGTGCAACCTTTGAATTGAACATAGAATCACTAAATTTACAAGATAATATATCTGAATCAAATCACGTGATTGGTACACACACGCACACTTTTGGGTAACCCTCTCTGTTGCCTGTTGCCTTGTTGCCTTGTGTTTTTGCAGAATAGCCAGTCCCTCGAATACGAGGATACCTCAGCCATGTTGCCTCGATTAAAGGTCATGGTCCCTAATGATGCTGCCTTCGATACACTAACATGACCTCGACCCTCGAAAGTTGCCTACGGAAAAGGCTGAGGTATCTTCTGGCTGCCTACGAAAGGCTATTCTGATCCTTCCCCTTAGACTACCTGCCTCTCTATGGCATGGGTCAGTCTCATGGCGAAGGATATTTCGATGACCCTTCTACCTCCAAACGAAAGGCTTCCTGCCCTCTTATGGCAAGGATAGACCCTTTCATTCTAAAAGGCTAAAAAGAGACCTATCATCTGAGTTTAAGGTAATTGCCCCTAATTTCCTTGCCATGCTCTATTTTCTATATTCTTTCTCAAAATTCTTCAAAAAACAGGCTACGCTCATTTACGAGCTAAAGTCCATTTTTCCTCTTTCATCTACATTTTCTGAAAACGAGCGAGCAAAGCAATTAAGAGCCCATGGAAAAACATGGATGCAAAGGGTGCCTTACACCTTCCCTTTGCATAAATTACTCCCCGAACTTAGATTTCTTTAAAAGGTTTTTTTCTGTTTCTTTTTGCCTTTCTGATTTAGTTTGGATAAAATAAAAGTCGGTGGCGACTCTTGCTTACCGTACATTTTCGATTATAAAAAGTCAGTTCACCGTATTACACATCCAAACAATGTACAAGAAACAAATAGAAACAAAGATCGTTGAGGACTTTTTCAGGTTGTAATTTGGCTCGGGTTATGAACAAGTGTTAAGATATACACGACCATTGAAACGAAAAGGGTGAATAATCATGAAGAGCATTTATTCATCTACACCATTTTCACGTTTTTGTTCACATTTTGTTTCTTTCTTCAGACTGCATCCTTTTCTTTCTTTTTTCTCTTAAACTTTGATTTTTCGATTTTTCCTTTCTTTTCATTTCTTTCTTTTACATAGAATGCATTGTACCATAATTTCCTCTTTTCTTTTCTTAAGCAACCCCCTCTCCCCAACTTTTAACATTTCATTCTCTTACAACAATCCATGCTCTTCATTCAAGGCTCAATTCTCATTGGGTTAAGTGTTTACAAAAGAAAAAATTTCAAATGAATCCCACGGGTAGTCTACTTATTAAGTGTCAACTCTCATTGGGTTAAGTGTCAACAAAAAACTTAATAAGTAGTCTACTTATTAATTTGTTGAACTTTCACCTGAGTGATTTGACAAAAAAAATTCTAGGCTCAACATTGGTTATAAATGTACACACTCTCACGGGTAGCCTTTTCGAAAGGTGGTTTCTCTCGCCATACACAAAAAAAAAAGCCTCGATCACTTTTAAGTTTCTAAAGTTCCACAACAAAGCAAGATTAAACATGAATTATCCGAGTTAACACAAATTACTCAAAACACAATTTAGAAAACAATGAAGGTCCTCTCACATTTATGCTTTTGTCCTACTTTGATTCAAGCATGAACAAAATTTTTAAAAATGTAATGTGCTAAGAGTTTTTGCATAAAGCACACAATTCATAAACATACTACAATCTACAAAGCAAGAAAATAGTGTACCTTAAGCATGCATCATCGTCAAGAGTATTATCATCACCATCCAACTTTGATGTTGACAACATACTTTGAAATCAACCTTGCTTCTTTGAGCATCTCAACTATTTTCAAGGACAAACAACAAAAATTTCTATATACACAATATAAACCACAATTATTTAGATAACAACATATTTAGACACTTAATTAAAACTTAGTTAATCATAAACATGTGAACCAAACAAAGTGCCCAAAATAAGTTTGGGT
Organism: Vicia villosa; assembly: GCF_029867415.1. Lineage (NCBI taxonomy): Eukaryota > Viridiplantae > Streptophyta > Magnoliopsida > Fabales > Fabaceae > Vicia > Vicia villosa. The sequence continues at coordinate 43,200,871 of NC_081184.1, forward strand.
GGCCTATAATGCCACCAAAGTACAAAAGCCTCATCCATATAAGGATCGTACAAAATTATCCAAAATTAACAAAGTACAAGGAAATTGAAACATAAAATAACTAACATAAAAACTAACACCATGAAAATAAACAACATGAAATACTACTAATCAAACTATAAGATCACTCATCGTCATCCTCCTCTACATTTGCTTACTACTCCTGCTTATTATCATGATCCATGGGTGCCTCCATCCCCTCCTGAAAAAATGGCCTGTCCCCGGGCCAATTACAATTATCTTCATATTCCTCATTAGTAGGAAATGAAGGAACATGTGCCAGATTTCACCGATGGCAGTATATGTAACACCCCAAATCTACCCCGCAATTAATAGGACAAATCAAAGTGCAAAATCTCAAAACAACATCACATTTGAGGCGTCACATATATCAACTTAAACAACATCTCTTGCAAGCTCATATACAAAGATACATAACACATGTCAATAGAGGAATCATACTTCATGAAACATTCAAATCCAAATAGTTCATAATATCGGAGCAGAATTCAAAGAACAACATAAATCCAAATCATAACATCTTTGACAACATGTCAATAACTTTCCAAAATGTCACAACAAAATGATAACATCAACAAAATCCAACAAGACCTAACAATGTAATAAAAACAAGCAACCATCCCCTGAGTGCTACGTATCATAGAATAGACACACCGACTCGAGCTATAAGGTAAACGGCTACTCCACGTTGTTACCTGCATGTTTCCAACAAAGGGTAACATTCAAACAGAAGGGATGAGATGTCAAGAAGTATAAAGGAACGTATGATAATATTCAAAGAAAAGAAAAGATCATACATTGTTCGCCACTTCTCACCATAAAGCATCTTACAATAACTTTCATCACAAGCAGCATTGTCATTATTCAATTACAACAACATATTCAATAGCACAACTAATCACCAACATATCACAATATTCACGTCATCACCACAAACATTCAAAATGCGACTCAATATGTGACTTAATATGCGACTTAACCTTGTGCACATGCATGTGGTACCATTGGAGTAAACTTCCATCTCAAACAATTTCCATTGGACCGTCTTAAACATTTGACATTAAGGTCGTCTCAAGCATTTTCCATTAAGGCCATCTCAAATAATGCAATGGATGTGACTCAAATGATGCACATCCACAAACAACAACTTAAACATCATAAGCAACATAAACAACATGAGAAACATGTCATACCTCGTCTAAAACAACACCAACTCAATTCCAAGGTTCTATGGCAATAACCACATCTCAATCGCGTCCTTACAACAAACAAACATTCATCACGTACAACGTCACAAAATATCATTAAATCGGCAACATATAAATTCAAGAAAAACTTCTAAAGAATCAAGAAAATCACATTCATTGGTTAGACAATGATTTCAGAGTTACGGAGGTTCAAACGACACTTAAAAAGGAGTTACGAATCAAAAGTTATGATCGTTCAATTTTTCACAAACAGGGCATTTTCGCCCGGCGGAAGCATCCGCTCGCCTGACGCTTCAAGGCAATAGCGTGACATCTCCTAGCCCGCTTGACTCGCCTAACAGAAACTTGTGGACAGTGGCTCACCTGCGAAGCAACTCTCTCGCTCGGCGGAAACCACAAAACAAGCGCTTGCCCAACGAAGCAAAACGCTCGCCCGATGCTCTACACCAGACTGGAAAAATCTGTGCGTTTTCAGCATTTCCAACACCATCTCAAAGTTCGAGTTTAACCATCCAAAACTCATCCAAATAACAATTTAACACACATAAAAGGTTCCTAAACATGTTTCTAATAATGGGATCATATACAAACATCATCAACATGATTAATGGCACAATTTCATGGAATTCTATCATAAACCCTAACAATTCCAATTCACACATTCATGGATAACAACATACAATCTAACCCACCATAAACATCATCATACAACCCTTTATCATGAAAGAATCCCATCCTTACCTTAGGTTTTGGATTGAAGACAAGTCTAGCTTCAATCTTTGATTCTCTTCTTCTCTTCACTCTTCTCTTCTTTCTCTTCTTTTCCCAATTTCACCAAATAAGCTTATACCTCTATATTCTCTATAACCCTTGTTTTTGTTAAACCCTTACTATCTTTCTCATAATGCTAACGGGCTCTAATTAGCACCTCTCAAATACTAATACTAACTTTGGCCCAATAACCCATAACCAGACTAACTTATATTTATTTAGTAATAATTCCCAAATAAAATAACATAAAATCAATTAAGCATATAATTAACAAATAATTTACACAATTGTCAATTAATTCACACAACACACATAGCATAAATAATTAAAGTAAAAACGGGCGTTACAACCCTCCCCCACTTAGAATATTTTCGTCCTTGAAAATTACCTTAATCAAATAACTCAAGATACGACTCTCACATCTTGCTTTCCAACTCCCACGTCAAACTCTCTCCGGTAGCCCCCGACCAAACTACCTTCACCAAATCAATATCTTTTCCTCTAAGGTTCTTCGTCTCGTGATCCTCAATCCGTTCTGGCATAGTCTGCACCGTGAAATTATCCCGTACTTCCACATCATCCATATGAATCACATGTGAAGGATCAGAAATATACTTCCGAAGTTGCGACACATAAAACACATCTTGCAAATTCGAAAGATTTGGCGGTAGCAACTCTATAAGATAGATTCCCAATCTTCGCTGAAATTTGATACCCTCCAATAAAACGAGGAGTGAGCTTCTTAGATTTCAAGGCTCTCTCTACACCGGTCATCAGCGTGACTCTTAAAATAAATGATCACCAGCTTGAAATTCCAAATCTTTCCTTCTCTTGTCATGATTACTCTTCTGGCTACTCTGAGAAGTCTTCATCTTCTCTCGAATTAACTTAACCTTCTCGGTAGTCTCTCGAACAATCTCATGTCCAAGTACTACACTCTCACTAGATTCATGCCAACACAACAGAGTCCTACATCTTCGACCATACAATGCTTCGAAAGGAGCCATTCAGATACTAGAATGGTAACTATTGTTGTAAGTGAACTCGATAAATGGATGATAAGTATCCCCCGTACCTCCCTGCTCAAGAATACAAGCTTTCAACAAGTCCTCCAAAGACTGAATCGTCCTCTCCGTCTGACCATCTGTTTGAGGATGATACACCGAACTGAACCTCAACTTAGAACCCAATGCTCCTTGCAAACTCTTCCAAAAATTTGAAGTGAGCCTCGGATCTCTATCTTAAACAATGCACAAAGGAACCACCATGCAGATTAACAATCACATTGGTATAAATTTCGGGCAACTTAGAAACTGGATAAGTGACGTTAATAGGTACAAAATAAGCCGACTTCGTAACCCTATCAATGATCACCCAAATCAAATCATGACCTCTTACGGTATTCAGCGAACCCATCACAAAATCCATAGAAATGCTATTCCATTTCCATTCCGGAACTTCCAACGGTTGCATTAACCATGCAGGCTTCTGATGCTCAACTTTCGATTTCTGACAAGTCAAACATGTATAAACAAACTGAGCTATGGCACGCTTTATTCCAGACCACCAAAACAAATTCTTCAAATCTTGGTACATCTTAGTAGCTCCTGGATGAATACTCAAATTACTTCTGTGACCTTCTTCAAGAATTGCCCTCTTCAAATCCATATCATCAGGAATACAAATCTGATTACGGAATCTCAACACACCTTGTGCATCCAACTTAAAGTCACTATTCTCAACTTGATCGATTCCAACCATCGAATCTACCAATTTCACATCTAACTTCTGAGCTTCTCTGATACTATCCAGAAAGTCATTTTTAATCTTTAACATACCCAATCTAACACTCTTAGGTGTCACTTCACACACCAAACTCATATCTCTAAATTGCTCAATCAATTATAATTACTTAACCATCATCGCCGACATATGCAAGGTCTTTCGACTTAAAGCATCAGTCACAACATTAGCTTTTCCTGGATCATAATTCAAACCGAAATCATAATCCTTCAACAACTCTAACCACCTTCGTTGCCTCATATTCAATTCCTTCTGGTCAAACAAATACTTCAAACTCTCATGGTCACTAAATACTTCAAATCTAGAACCATAAAGATAATGCCTCCAAATCTTCATTACAAACACAACAGCAGCAAGCTCTAAATCAGGCGTAGGATAGTCCATCTCATGTCCTAATCTTTTGTGCCAGACCCATTGCTCTTCAGAAACAGACATAAGGCAAGTCACCTTCTGCTTCTCAAGATCTGAAAGATCAATCTTATAAATGTTGTTATTTCTCTTGCCTGTAAATAGGATTGAGCCATCCTTCTGACTTACAATCTTGCAAGACTTTTGATTGAAGATTATGTCATAACCATTGTCACTTAATTGACTTATGGACAATAAGTTATGCGTTAATCCTTCTACAAGAAGTACATTAGTTATGGAAGGAGAGTTACCAATACTTATGGTTCCAGAGCCAATAATCTTGCCCTTCTGATCTCCTCCAAACTTGACTTCTCCACCAGATTTAAGCACCAGATCTTGGAACATAGACCTTCTTCCCGTCATCTGCAACAGAAATTATCTTCTCCTTAGGTACCCATAGTTTCTTGGGTCCTTTCTTGTTAGTTTTCCTCAAGTTCTGATTGAACTTGGGTTTAGCATGACAAGTAACAGGAGGAACAACATGATATTCTTTAGGTTTGGCAGCATGATATTTTTTAGGTTGTGTCACATGCTTCTTAGTGTGTGTAGTGTTAAAGCTTTTGGCATGTGAAGTGAGCCTAATATCATGTGAGTGGCCATATTTGAACTGATCATACAATGGCTTGTATGTGATTTTCAAATCATCAACAGGTTCAAATTTGTGTGGGGTATCACCCTCATAGCCAACGCCAATCCTTTTGTTTCCAGAAATACCATATATCATAGAAGCAAGATGACTTCTGCCAATACTTCTAGATAGAAACTTCCTGAAGCTTGAGTCATATTCTTTCAGAATATGATTGAGACTAGGAATGGATTTTTCTGATTCAGAAGGAGATCCAATATCTTTGGATAATTTTAAAACTTTTCCTTCAGTTCAGAATTCTCCACTTCCAGCTTCTTAGTTTCAAATTCAAATAGCTTTTTCAGCTTTTTTTATTTGATACTAAGATGAGCCTTGAGTTCCAGAAGTTCAGTTAAACTGGAAACTAACTCTTCTCTAGAAAGTTCAGAAAATACCTCTTCAGAATCTGATTCTGATGTAGATTCTGATCCGTCATCCACTATGGCCATCAGTGCAAGGTTTGCCTGCTCACCTTCAGAGTCTGATTCTGATTCTGAATCATCCCATGTTGCCATAAGACCTTTCTTCTTATGAAACTTCTTCTTGGGATTCTCCTTCTGAAGTTTTGGACATTCACTCTTGAAGTGTCCGGGCTCATTGCACTCATAGCAGATGACCTTCTTCTTGTCAAATCTTCTGCCTCCAGAAGATTCTCCTCTTTCAGGCTTCTTTGAACTTCTGAAGCTCTTGAACTTCCTTTGCTTGCTCTTCCAGAGATGGTTTACCCTTCTAGAGATCATGGACAGTTCATCTTATTCTTCTAATTTTAATTCTTCAGAATCTACTTCTTCAACCTGAAAAGTGTTACTGCATTTTTTATAATTAGATTTTAACGCAATAGACTTACCTTTCTTCTGAAGTTCATTAGCATCCAGCTCAATTTCATGACTCCTCAGAGCACTGATCAATTCCTCAAGAGAGACTTCATTCAGATTCTTGGCAATTTTGAAAGCAGTCACCATAGGACCCCGTCTTCTTGGCAAGCTTCTGATGGTCTTCTTGACATGATCAGCCCTTGTGTATCCCTTGTCAAGAACTCTTAATCCAGCAGTTAGCGTTTGAAATCTTGAAAACATCTTCTCAGTATTTTCATCATCCTCCATCTTGAAGGCTTCATATTTCTGGATCAAAGCAAGAGCTTTAGTCTCCTTGACTTGGGCATTTCCTTCTGTCATACCCCAATTTTTGACCTAAGATACCACCTCATATCATTTGCATATGCATCATTTGCATCTCTAACAAATTGCATAGCTTGTGTTTGTTACTTGTGACTCAGAAGTCACTCATCAGTACAAGCAACAATCAATAAGGGTTTTGTTCTCCCTTCATCTCAAATGAATCACCTTCATCAACAATCAACATTTGATCCTCAAAGATTCATTTCAACAAGCTCAGAGACTTTGAATCAACCAGATTAGGGTTTTGACTGAAGATAGCATACCCCTGATTTTTGCTCAGGATTTGACCTAATGACTTGGGACATGACCTCAAGACCCCAAGCACATCATGTTGACCTAATCTATTGGCTCAGGACATCCCCTACACAGGGACTGATCAACAGTGAAATTTCAAATCATCAGATTAGGGTTTTTGAACTATCAGGGACTGAAATCAGGGATCACATTTAAGAAACCCTAAAAAGCTCCAGGGGATCACTCAAAGGTTTTAATCATCTTCAAATAATCCCTATGACAATACCCAATGGAAATTGTATCTCAATTCAAGATCCACAGTCATCAATTTCATCAGGTCGACAATTAGGGTTTTGACCTAATACACCTGAACAACTGACTTTTTAATCAGAACATGGTGCCACAACTTAAACCATGGCTCAAGGTCCTCCAATAACTCAACATGATCCATTCATACCATTCATTTATTGAGGATAGTTTGGTTCATTTGAAATCTCTAGAAACGCGATTCGTTTGAAAAAGTCAACTGTACAAGATCACCATTGACTTTTTGGAAATTTTGGTCAACCATGACTTTTGAAGTTTCAAATCATCAATATATGATATATGAAGTCATTTGATCAAGGAAAATCAAGAAAATCAATCAAGAATCACAAAGTCAAAAGTTTGACTTTCATACTTAGAAAATTTTCGAAGTGTTTTTCAATGGTTTTTTCCAAACTTTGGAAGGGAATAACTCAAAATTTCACCTACAAACTGAAAAAAACTTCCAGCATGAAAGTTGTAGATTTTGATCCAATAAACAACTTTGTCACATAAAATGTTTTTCCAAAAGATCATCCATTTAAGAGATATGGAGCTTCAAAGTTGGTATCTTTTGAAAAATACACTTAAAATCTCACTTTCTTCAAAGTTCATGGCTCTTTTTCACCCATTTCCTTAAAGGTCTTGAAGAAACTTTCAACAAGGGTTTTGAAGTACATAACATGAGCTTTCCAAAATGTCCAAGAGCATGAAAAAATATTGAGTGGAGCCATGGTTTTGAATTTTGTCATTAGAGGTCATTATGCATGAAATTTCAAACCATTTTCACTAAGTTTCAATACTATATGACCTATAATGCAAGTAATGATGCATCAATGCAATAATTGAGAGATATTTTCTGATTTGAAGATCAGAATGGAAGGAGATAAGAAGCTTGGAAGTTTAACCATGGTTAAGTCATTTTAACCATTTGCATTTAATGTAAAAGATTCCATTCTATCTCTTAAGCCAAATCATCACTCTTTGATCCACTTGCAAAAGCTTTGCATTCAGAAAGCTTGGCCTATAAATAGAGGTCATTTCCACTCTTCAAATCACACTAAAACCTCACAAATCATAGGTTTTCTCTCTTCTTTCTTAGAATGCAAGTTTCATGAGTTTCAAAGAGGAGAAAGTGCAATTTCCATCTCTTGCAAGTTCTGAGCAAAGTGTTGCTTCTAACACTTCCTAAACATCATATGTGATGTGTTTGATCCACTCACACACCCCAAAAACACCTAAATTCCAAAATCACTACCTCACTTCCATATATGCATAAAGAGAGCCTTATCATGCCAAAATCCATACCAAGCCAATTCTGTCCAAACTAACCTTCTAAACATCATCCATATACTTCATATGAACTGTTACAACCATCATCCATGATCTGAAACATCAAAATCATCAAGCTTGATCCTCACTTGACCCATACTGCAGATCGGGTACCATGACCATGCTCAGATGAATTCAGGTTGTTCCAAGCATCCAGACACCTTCCATAATCATCATTGAAGCTATCCAGATCATTACAAAGCATCTATAACACCTCCAGCTCAAAATTCAATTCTCAGTTTGGCCGTTTTTGAGGTAAGTACACTTGAACTTCAAACTCTATCATACATGCATCATAAATGAAATATTGCTTTGCCATCTTGTTTCTGCATGTGTATGGATCATTAACCCTCAGTCAATTTCATAATTCATCAATCATACACGATTTCATGATCAATCTCAGAATTAGGGTTCTTCGTGTTCATCAGAAAATCAATGGCCTTAGAGTGAAAATAAATGAAATTAAATGGTACCATCATGTTCCTTGTGAAAAATCGAGCAAGATAGGCTATTCACTTGATCCAAACAATTCAGTTTTCAGAAATTTCCAAATCAAATTGGGGATGTGTTCTTGGCGCCATATTTTGAAACTGAATTTAGGAATTTGATTCAAAAATATAACTAATTCGCTGCAAGTGTTAAACAGACCACGCGCGTGGTCCAGTTGGCTATGTTTTTGAATGATAAACATAAGGGCATGGGTTCAAGCCCTTTGGAAGACAAACCTTGTTTTTTAACACTTTTTTTCTTCATTTTCTACAAAATTTCATCCATCATTTTAACCAATCAAAATTAATTACTTTTACTTCATTTTTTGCACACTTCATATTTAATATATATATTTTATGAATATCCAAAAAAAATCACAAAAAAAATATTTATTTAATGTGTTTTTATTAAGTTTAAAGTGACTTGTTTTTAAATGTTTTAATACTTTAAAAATAGTTTTTTTCACTTAATTTTCAAAACTTAATCACTTGTAAATATTTTGTGATCAAAACCTAATCACTTAGGTCTTAATTAAGCATAAAATTTGTTTTTATCTTAATTAAGTTGACTTTTGTCAAAATTCAAACTGTTTTAAAACAAACGATCAAAGTTTTTCAAAACAATAAACTATTTATTTTTGGTTTTCTTTTCAAAAAAAGCTCTTGATTAAATCTTTTTGGATTGATCAATTGATTTTCAAAACAACATGGGCCTCTCGAATATTAGAAAGTATAGGTCCCATTCCTTTTTCTTTGTACAGTTTTTCTTTAAACAGAAAACTTCTTTCAAAACAAAACTTTCAAAGCTTTTCAAACGACGAAACCTCGCGTTTTTTAACAAATCAATCAACCATGTTTTATAAAATAAAACATGGGCCTCCACATAGGTATAGGTCCCATTCCCTTACATGAAATTAGGTATTTCATTATACATACACCTTTTTGTACATACCTCGATCAATTTGATTTTTAACTTCGAATAACAAATCAAAAATGAAGGTTTTCTTTAAATCTTCCCAAAAATACCATGGGCCTCCATGTAGGTATAAGTCCCAAGCCCTTTTGTAAATACTTGTTTACATAGCTTTGAATAAACTCAATGGGCCTCTCCCCGAGTATAAGTCCCGAGCCCCATGTATACAAATGGATCATCCTTACAGGTATATTTCCTTCATAAACTCCATTGTATACACCCACCTTGTCATATATAACTGTTCATATTTGTTCATGTACTTGTTCATATTTGTTCGTACTTGTTCATATTTGTGATTGTGTTATATATACTTGTTCAACTTAGTACAACACTAGGTTCCCCATAACCTCCTATTGGGCTTCGTGCAAAGAATCTCCCTTAGTTTAGGTTAGGACATAGAGTATGGTTTCCCGTGAAATCGCTCTAAGAGCTCAAACCAACTATACCATGCCTCCTCTTAGGATTCATACAAACGACTTGTCCCTCCCATAGCCTCCTCTTGGGCTTACAATGCAAGGACCCTCGATTGTCCCTCCAATAGCCTCCTCTTGGGCTTACATTGCAAGGACCCTCGAATAGCCTCCTCTTGGGCTTCGTACAAGGACCCACGGGCTTCTTATAAGCATCCCCAATATCCAAAACAAATACCCTAGGAGATTAGACATTTATCATCTCTATGATAGGAGTATCTCATCTATATCATCACAAACAATCAATCAATCAAATTTCTCTTTTGCCACAAGGCTGGCTAATCAATCAAACCTTTTGCCACCAGGCTGGCTGATTAATCAAAGTTTTTGCCACAAGGCTGGCTTCGTCGAAACTTTTGCCACAAGGCTGGCTGATTAATCAAAACTTTTTGTCACAAGGCTGACTTCATTGAAAGTTTTTGCCACAAGGCTGGCTAATCAAACTTGTTTTTGCCACAAGGCTGGCTAAACAAAAACATCTTTATCATTCTAAGCGCCATAAGTGGCACAGCCCAGGGTTTATAATGAAAAAATTTCAAACAAAAACAAACAGATGTATGTGATGATATAGATTAGATACATCGAACATTTAGATGACATTTGTCTCTTATCCTTTGCTTCCACTAGCATAAGTGGGAACTACGATTGCTCTGACTTTCTCAACATCCCTTTGAGAATACGTAGGCACAAGGTCGTATCCTTGGCGAGCAAAACTTCTCCCTCAAACCACTCAAACCTTAGCACCCGTAGACCCCGAGCTACAGATGCTCTGATTCCCTCTAAGGGATATGTATGCAGAGGATCGCGATGATCTTTGCGAGCATAATCAAACAAACACCTTAGGTCCCACCTATTTCACAACATAACCTCTCAATAACATAGAATGAAAAACATAACAAAGAAGCCTATAGAGTATTATAGATACGTTGGGTGCTAATACCTTCCCTTCGTATAACCAACCCTCTTACCCAAGATCTCTCCCCCACTTTTAAGGTTATTGCAGCTTTTTTCCTTTTCCTACTTTGGAAATAATAAAAAGTTTGGTCGTGACAAAAACAAAGAAAAATCTTTTTCTTGAGCACTCGAGCCCAAAGAAGGCATCAGGTGTCTCATCCCGCAAAACGATGATTTTTCCCCGCGACAGAAAAATGGCGACTTCACTGGGGACAAGAGACCGTCTTTTTATTGTTTCCAAAGGAAGGGTTAATTCTATTTGCTATATTTTTCATTTCATTTTTGTTACATGTGTGGTTCTGGTTCTGTTACTTGTGTGGTTCTGTTACAAGTGATACATTATGGACAAATCCTAACCCGGATTAAGTACACATAAGAATTAGGTGGAGGGTATAGTCATGTATGGCATACAAGGAGTTCAGTCCTTAAAAAGCTGGCATGAGAATCCTTCCGCTCATTGGAGGTTCCTTGTTGGTAATATATGTTTAGCATGTTTCGTAACGAAGACATTATTGCTTTCATTGAACTGTAGAAGCTGAGTTGGCCGTAGAACCCCAACCCATCCTGGCCTTATTAGGTTGTGGCGCAGAAACTATTCAGGTGAAGACTTGGATTAGTTGTCATGCGGAGAGCCACACTCAGACGAGTTTTTCTTGAGAATATTGCTAGCTCACAAGTTCAGTTGTGCAAGCCGGTAATATCCGAAAGAAAAATGTAGACTCTGACGTATCAGTAGAACATGTTGTGCAGGTGATTAACCCCTAGTACCATCCCATGTTTGGTTCTCTGACCTCATGCTCGTGACGCTGGACCTTTGAACCTATGTGTACCATGTTTATATTACCATGTTTGCAATACCATGTTTGCGTTACCATGTTTGCATTACCATGTTTGCTTTACCATGTTTGAATATGTGGCATCCATGCATCCATGCATTCATACATTCATTAAAAAACCCATCTTTTTCCATAAAAACATGATTTTTCCAAAAATTTAGAGAATTTTCTTTGCAAACTTTTAAGGATTAAGTTATGGAAGGGGTAAAAAGGCATACCAAAAAGTACGGCTTCAAAGCGCCTGATGTGGAAAAACTGAGAGAGTTAGCATCTTCTGTACAAGATCCTTCCGGTTTTAGGAAAAGTTATGGAAAGCTTTTTCCTATCTTGAACACTCATGTTGATGAAGGACTTCTTAAAACTCTGGTTCAGTTCTATGATCCCGTCTACCGATGTTTCACCTTTCCAGACTACCAGTTGGTACCAACCTTGGAAGAATATGCCAATCTTTTGGGTATTCCCGTGTCTTAAAAAATACCTTTCAATGGTTTGGAAGCCATTCCTAAGTCATCAGTCATTGCAGCAGGTATCCACTTGAAGAAATCTGAAGTAGAGAGTAATTGGACTACCAAAGGAAACCTCCCGGGTTTAACTTCACACTTCCTAATGAAGAAAGCCTTTGATTTCATCGAAACTGGTAGCATGATAGCTTTTGAAGCTATACTAGCCTTGCTCATCTATGGGTTGGTTTTGTTTCCCAACGTCAACGATTTTGTTGATATCAACGCCATAAAGATCTTTCTAATTGGAAATTCTGTTCCGACTTTGCTTGGTGACGTGTATTTCTCTATCCATCATAGGAATCGCCAAGGCGGTGGAATCATTGTATGTTGTGCACCTCTGTTGTTCAAATGGATTGTATGTTGTGCACCTCTGTTGCTCAAGCTGCACAACGCATTTGGTTCTTCGTCTGATGAAGATGCTTAGGATTGTTTAGCTTTTTACTTATCATTTGCTTCTGTAAGGAGCTATTCTCCAATGTTGTAACTGTAGCGGGGAAAATCTGATATCGAAGCCATGGGATTGACTCGAATCAATATTCCGTTTGAAATCGCCACCGCGCTTTATTTTTTCAAAGGAAAAGGGAAAAGAACGTAAAACCCAAAGTTTTGTTTTTTAAAACAAGAAAGAGATCTCAGGTACGGGTGTTGATTATATGAGGGGAAGGTTTAAAGCACCCCTCATATCCGTGGTACTCCACGGGAACCTTTTTGAAAATCTGTGTGTGTGCTAAAAAACGGTTTGTTTTATTTTTAAAATAAGCTCGGCAAGACGTTAAGTCTTGGGCCTACATACCTCCTCGGTGCAATGGAGAAGTCAGAGCTAATGTAGATCCGCTTTTGGGAAAAACGTTTTAAAAACGAATAAACACTTTGTTGTCATTAGAGAGAAATACTCAGCCATTGATCTTGAGCATGAGAACAAACAAGTTCTTTGCATCGCAAATGAAAGAAGGGCTCCAACTCGGATAAAATCAACGAGTATGCCACTAGCTCTCTCACGCGGAAAAGATCTTGTTATTATCAATCAATTTCAAAATCGTGGGGTATAACCACTCGTTTCGACAATTAACGGTGTCTAAACTTTTGAAGAAAAGCCACTAAGGGCGAAAGATATTTTTAAGAAAAAAGTTTTGAAAAGATTGCAAACATAAGAATATTTTGGAAAAAGGGAGAAGATTTTGAAAATTTAAGAAGTGGGAGGAGATGAAGAGGCTAACCTAGTGCATAAAATAATAGCTAAAGAAAGAAACGGTCTAACCGAAATAAGAAGCCAACACTTGACATTAAGAGCCAAGGTAGTTTTCCCATCCTTTGGATTTATCAATACCAACACATTAACACTTGGGGATCCAGATGAACTTATTGTCTTAGCACCATTTTTCATTAAGCACATTAAGATTCTGACGAAAGTCGGGCAGAGTAACGGCTGTTTTCGGGTAAAATCCTTATCTCAATGCCTTGGAATTAACCATCAAGGGCTTTCAAGGAAATACCTGCACATACAAACAGACAACAATCCAATGCCAGACAGACAGAATAACAGCAGAGTAATAACAGAATAAGGGTCCAGAGGCACTAAGTCCATAAGTCTGAATCTCCAAAATGCTAGGGATAGTAACCAATAGTCCAAAAGAGAGCCTTATGTGTTTTTTAGATTTTGGTTGTTTATTAGTGTTTTAGCATAAAAGTAAAGTATGGTCCAAGTGGACAAGAGGAAAATAGCGGAAGCATAAACATATGTCCAAGTGGACAAAGGGAAAATAGCGGAATTATAAACGTCCAAATGGACAAAGAGAAAATGGCGGAATGTAAATATGATGAAATGATAAAATAAAGCGATAAAGCGAGAAATATAAAGAGCGGTATAATAAATTGCGGAAATTAAAGTTAGTTGTTAGATGTTAAAGATAACCATCTTGAAACTTGTCAAGTATGTTATCAAAGTTAGTAATCAAGATCGATGGTGAGTGAATGATGTACTCGGATTTAAGGTCAATGGAAACTTATCAGAAGCTTGATAAAATCATAGCGACTACACGATAAATTTCCATAAGTCATAAATCGACCGCATACAATTCTCTTCCATATTTGATCTTTTATCGAGTCGGGACAAATGTAGGAGAACTCTCCATGTATCAAGATCATTAATCAAAGAAATAAGAAGGAGAAGAAGAAATGATCTAGCCTTTATCAAGAATCCATAGAATTCTCAAGATATCAAGACTTTCGTCGATCAAGAGAAAATAAGATGAAAAAAAGATAAGAATGAAAAACAAATTGATCTAGTCTTTATCAAGAATCCATAGAATTCTCAAGATATTAAGACTTTCATCGATCAAAAGAAAATAAGATGAAAAGATAAGAATGAAAACAAATTGATCTAGTCTTCATCAAGAATCCATATAATCCTCAAGATGTCAAGACTTTCATCGATCAAAAGAAAAATAAGATGAAAATAAGAATGAAAACACAAAAGATAATCAACTCACACTATCATTAATATCATTCATCCATTTTGGTGGATTAGGTCATTTCAAACCTATCAACACCCTAGATCCAATGATGTTAATGAAGTGTAGGAAGAAGGAAGCCAAAACAAGCACAAAAAAGGCAAAAAACCACATTCTGCCTGCTGGAAATCGATTTCATGCAGGGGGAAATCGATTTCCATAGTGTAGTTTTCAAAAAAACAAGTTACGTTCAGCAGGAAATCAATTTCAGCCTTAAGGAAATCGATTTCCTCAGTGTAAATTTCAGCAAAAACAGCATTTAAAGGCATGAAACTTGACTTGAACAAATATACAAACACCTTATGATCACACATCAATTAGAGCACGAATTTTCCATCAAATCACCAACAAATAGCACCAATATAGCATCAAAGATGCATTGAACACAAACAACAAAGAATCACATTGTGATATACAAAAAGGATGAAGAAAATTACCAAATCTTGAACAAAACTTAGATCTACTTCAAGAATCACCAACACAAATCTTGATCTCTCAACAATTGAAAAAAAAAGAGTGAAATAGATGGTGGTTTAGCTCAAAGTTTGTGAGGTTCAAGATGTGACTCACAAACTTTATGGAAGAACAAAGAGCTTTGGTGAATTTGGTAGGGATGAGGAGAGAAATTGCAAGGGGTTTTTTGGCTCTCAAAAGCTTGAGAAATGAGAGAGTAGTGGGCTCTATTTATAGGATGAGAGCAAGAGTAGTGGTAATTTGGTCTTTTTGCATTTGGTAATTAGCTTGTGTTTAATTGGTGATTAAAGTGGCAATTAAATGGTAAAAAGTGGTAAAATGGGGTTTAATGAAGAGAATTATTTTGATGAGGTGGAAAATTGGTGAAATGACAAAGATGGTCAAAGAAAATAGGTGCCAAAATCAAATCAAGCTTCCCTCTCTATTTTTTTTGAATTTCGCCTTAAGGAAATCGATTTCCCCAGGAGTGAAATCGATTTCACTCTGTTCCAGAAGAGAATTTGGCGCAAAATACACTAGGGAAATCGATTTACCCAGGAGGGAAATCGATTTCATGCTGTCCAGAATGTGATTTTGTTGAAGATTGCTGCAGGGAAATCGATTTACCCAGTAGGGAAATCGATTTCATCAGTCAAAAATGTGAAAAATGCCTTGCTTAATGCATGTCTTGGCTTGGTACCTACAAAACAAAAGCCTACAAAGAAACAAAGCAATGTTTTTGGTATTTGGGTTAGTATAGTATGCATACAAGATAAACAATCATTGGTGCTTGATGGTCCCTCTTATTGATGAGGTGAGTGCAACACCATAAACAAAACATCCAAGTGAAGCTCTTGATTAGTGATTGGGATATGAATGATATAGGATCTTAGGGTCAAAAATTGGGGTATGACAGATGCCCCTATTTAAGTTTCTTCGATTTGGAGATACGATGATTGGAAATCTTCGTTTTGACAAAATCGAAGAGACTTAAATATATAAAACACAATTTTTTATCCTAAGATGCAATGCAATGTTTAATGAATGCCTATGATGATGATGAAACATGAAAACATTGGGGAGTAATAGGAACTCCACTGGGGAAAACAAATGTCTTGCTATAACTCCGCTGGGGAAAACAAATGTCTTGTTGGCATAAATCCACTGGGGAAGGCAAGACTTTGTTGGAGAGACGAAACTTTGGTGGGAAAAGAAACTTTTCTGGGGAAAACATTTCGCACCAGAGAGGTTAAAGCATCACCTTTCGCTGGAGGTGAGAAAATGGGGTATCCTCTTTCACTAGGGATGAGAAAGTACGCATCCTGAATCAGAATACCAATTTTCGTTAACACACCATCGTAACATTTTGATTCGTGGACCATCCTCTTACTCAATAGTTGAAGGTAGAAGCAAATTGATTTACCGCCTCAATGGTTGACGATAAGCTACCAACTCAATAGTTGAAGGTAGAAGAAAATTGAATTACCGCCTCAATGGTTGACGATAAGCTACCAACTCAATAGTTGAAGGTAGAAGAAAATTGAATTACCGCCTCAATGGTTGACGATAAGCTACCAACTCAATAGTTGAAGGTAGAAGAAAATTGAATTACCGCCTCAATGGTTGACGATAAGCTGCTAAGAACAATGAGTTGCCGCAGAGAATAGGGATCAACTTCCTCTTTAATCAAGGACATGGCTTGAGAAAAGGAACTGGATGCAAACTGTCACTTACACTGAAGCGACTTACAATTTGCTGACTTTGCTGAGGAATCTTTAAGCAAAAACGAACTGTCTTCGTGAAGAAGGCTGCCATTCGTTATCTCAAAGGGAACAAACTGTCTTCTGCTGAAAGAGACTGCCATTTGCCGACCCTGTCGAGAAATCCTAAAGCGGAACGAACTGTCTTCTGCTGAAAGAGACTGCCATTCGTTGACCCGTCTTAGGAAAAAGTGAGCAAACTGTCTTCTAATGGAGGAGACTGCCATTTGCTGACTTTAAAATTAGAATTCTTAAACGAACTGTCTTCATGAAGAAGACTGCCATCAGTTATCTCAAAGGGAACAAACTGTCTTCTGCTGAAAGAGACTGCCATTTGCCGACCCTGTCGAGAAATCCTTAAGCGGAACGAACTGTCTTCTGGTGAAAGAGACTGCCATTCGTTGACCCATCTTAGGAAAAAGTGAGCAAACTGTCTTCTAATGGAGGAGACTGCCATTTGCTGACTTTAAAACAAGAATTCTTAAACGAACTGTCTTCATGAAGAAGACTGCCATTCGTTATCTCAAAGGGAACAAACTGTCTTCTGCTGAAAGAGACTGCCATTTGCCAACCCTGTCGAGAAATCCTTAAGCGGAACGAACTGTCTTCTGCTGAAAGAGACTGACATTCGTTGACCCATCTTAGGAAAAAGTGAGCAAACTGTCTTCTAATGGAGGAGACTGCCATTTGCTGACTTTAAAACAAGAATTCTTAAACGAACTGTCTTCATGAAGAAGACTGCCATCCGTTATCTCAAAGGGAACAAACTGTCTTCTGCTGAAAGAGACTGCCATTTGCCGACCCTGTCGAGAAATCCTTAAGCGGAACGAACTGTCTTCTGCTGAAAGAGACTGACATTCGTTGACCCATCTTAGGAAAAAGTGAGCAAACTGTCTTCTAATGGAGGAGACTGCCATTTGCTGACTTTAAAACAAGAATTCTTAAACGAACTGTCTTCATGAAGAAGACTGCCAACCGTTATCTCAAAGGGAACAAACTGTCTTCTGCTGAAAGAGACTGCCATTTGCCGACCCTGTCGAGAAATCCTTAAGCGGAACGAACTGTCTTCTGGTGAAAGAGACTGCCATTCGTTGACCCATCTTAGGAAAAAGTGAGCAAACTGTCTTCTAATGGAGGAGACTGCCATTTGCTGACTTTAAAACAAGAATTCTTAAACGAACTGTCTTCATGAAGAAGACTGCCATTCGTTATCTCAAAGGGAACAAACTGTCTTCTGCTGAAAGAGACTGCCATTTGCCAACCCTGTCGAGAAATCCTTAAGCGGAACGAACTGTCTTCTGCTGAAAGAGACTGACATTCGTTGACCCATCTTAGGAAAAAGTGAGCAAACTGTCTTCTAATGGAGGAGACTGCCATTTGCTGACTTTAAAACAAGAATTCTTAAACGAACTGTCTTCATGAAGAAGACTGCCATCCGTTATCTCAAAGGGAACAAACTGTCTTCTGCTGAAAGAGACTGCCATTTGCCGACCCTGTCGAGAAATCCTTAAGCGGAACGAACTGTCTTCTGCTGAAAGAGACTGACATTCGTTGACCCATCTTAGGAAAAAGTGAGCAAACTGTCTTCTAATGGAGGAGACTGCCATTTGCTGACTTTAAAACAAGAATTCTTAAACGAACTGTCTTCATGAAGAAGACTGCCAACCGTTATCTCAAAGGGAACAAACTGTCTTCTGCTGAAAGAGACTGCCATTTGCCGACCCTGTCGAGAAATCCTTAAGCGGAACGAACTGTCTTCATGAAGAAAACTGCCATTCGTTGAGCTTCTTCCATTTGGGAATCAAGAAGTTCATAAAGTATGAGAGATTATTACTTGATTTGAAGATAAGATTGATATGTGGAGACGCACAAACTTGCTCAAATAAAGAGGCTTCAATTTGTTGTCAACCAAAACATGATGGGGATAACACAAGTTGCTTAAAGTCAAAACCTGCCCCTTGCTTTCAAGCACAAATTCCAAGGGAGTGCAATAACAACACTGCTGGAAAATAAATATTTCAGTCTCTGATAAGAACATCAATCACAAATGAATTTTCCATTGTTGAGGAAAGAAGAAATCCTCAAGAGGTGCAAAATAAATGCCTTCTCAATCTAGGTTTCCCAGCCTAGAGAGGTTCAAAATAGCATTGCAAGAGTCCAAAGTTCAACTCCAAGAACAAACTGGATAGAAACGGTCAAACAAAGCTTTGCTCCTTGAGGAATAAACTCAACTGGGGATTAATCAATCTCTGTGAGGAGTTTACATATCATCTTCTTCTTATCAAAAAGATTGGACAACACATCAAGCTCTATTATGGGAAATCAGAGAAAATTTCTTTGGAGAAAATCACCATTCCGAACTTGCAGAGGAACTAAGAAGTTAACATCAAAGCAAACAAGTTAACATGCGGGGGATTTTAGTTCAAAACTCAACACAAGGTGAGAAAGAAAACCCAACAGTCAACCGTTGTCTCAAAACTTCTTAGTAGAGAGTGACATACTCTGGATTGATCATGGCAACAACCTTTGTACTTCAAGCTAATGAGGTGATCAAGGTAACTTCTGATTCAAAACTTGCCCCCGACTACATAGTCTATGAGAGGAAACTACCTCAAAAAGGTTCACAGAGACCCTTGGCGTCATGAAGACTTGGAATAATCTGCCCCAGATCAACAGATTTTTTTTTTGAGAATTGTCAAATCTCGACGTAGCTGCCCCAGATTGACTAAACTTGGCACATTCTTTTACTTGACAGAGTCTTCGAGATTTGCCCCATGATGGTAATCAAACTTGCAAAAGCATTATACTGGGAAAACAACATGCCCCTGGCAATGTTTTAGTTTTCTATTGATGATCAGATGTAAACTTCATGGATGTCAAACAAATGTTTACAAGCAGAAAAATGTTTATTCTGAGAACGATAATGAAAATGCAACAATTATGTAAGTCTTGAAGTTTTTTAAAAAGATGTCACAAAACCTTGTGAATGAATCACTAGTTAAGAGATGACATTGATTTTTTGTATGCATATGATACCAACACAAGTTTTCAGCATAACCGATAGGAGTCAGGAACGCTTTCTTGTTTAAGTATGCTTTCGAAATAAACCCTGCTTCAATTAGGACTTTTGAGGGTTGTAACGTGGCCTGGTTCACGGTTTTCAGAAAAAAAGATTTTTAGGCTCAAAGTTTATTTAGCCCACCCCGACTTCGTGATGTTCTCCAGTCCTATGTTCAGTTAACTCAACATGAGTATTCATCTCTCAAAAGGATTTTGTGCCATTAAGGACCTAATGAAGCTTTCTTGGAGTAGCAGTCACCCTTTTGTCTTCATTTTTGTATTCACACGGATTTGTTCATTTTTGAGGACTTTTGCTTTGTAGTCCTTTCTTTTCACTTTTCACTCTTTTCTCTCTTTTTTTTTTTTATTTATTTCCCTAACTTTTTCCTGGACTGATTCTTTTGAATTGGTCGTCCAGCGGGATGCTCTAACTTTTGCCTAAGTCACTTGTTTTCAAATTTTTGACTTAGCGAGCTTTTTTCTTTCTTTTTTTGTCACTTTTTCTTCTTTTGATTTGAACAAATCGTGTGACATTGACTTTGTCTTGACTTGTTGAGAGGGTTGTGACTGCCTCATTTCTTGGCGGATGAAGGATAACCATTGTGGTTTCACATTTTCCAGCCTTTTGATGCGCGGGGAATAACCATTGTGGTTTCCCATGATCCATCCTTTGATGTGGATATGACGTGCTTGACCTTTGGATGCACAATCCTTTTTGAAATATGAACACTCGGTCAAATTAACTGAAGACTACCCTGCCCCAGGTTAAAAATTAGGGTTTTTTCGTTTAGAAAAGAAACTCCTACTTCAAGGCTCAAAGGGGTTAACAAGGGATTATCTTCCTTATATCTCCGGTGTTTGGGAATTTGAAACAATGCCTGTACATCATCAGCAGGGTCTTATTCAAAAGCATACAACCAGAAATTTTGCGTTTTCAGATCATCATCCTCCCTCCAATCTCTGCATAAGCAAGAATTTGGCAAAAGCAATTGGTATCATAATGCATAAAAACAAATAAACATGAGTGAAACGAATGGATTACTTCAAGACAAACATTATCATTGTGTTAGCATTAACATTCAAAAATAAACAAGTTTCTACATGCAAACAATGCATTGAAAAACAAGAAATATTACAAATGGAAATCAATAAGAATACTAAAAACTGAGAAAAACTCTCTCCATATGGGCATATGCTGAACGACACATCTTTTGAACTTCAGGCTACCATCAATAGTGATTCAATCATGCTTTGGCAAAGAATTGGCTTGAACATCATAACCAACATCTTGGAAAGTCAAAATACCAGCATGGATTAATCTTTGAACTTCATTTTTTAGAGGCCAACAATTATCTAAGTCATGTCCAGGAGCATTCTGATGAAAAGCACAAGTGACGTTAGCATTGTACCACCAAGGGAGTTTCTCGGGAATTGGAGGTGGTGAACTTGTCTGAACCAAATTCTTATGAACTAGAGCAGGGAACAATTCTGCGTAAGTCATGGGGATAGGATCAAAATTCCCCTTTTAAGGTTGATTTTGCTCATTCAGTGGAGGAGCTTGTTGATGAGTATCCTGCTGATAATCTGGGATTGCATGAACTGAATTGGATACAGGAATGACATAGGAAACATTCTGATGTTGATGTTGATTGTTTCCTCCCCTGATTATCTTCTTTGAAAAGTCATTACCAAACTTCTTCACACTACCAGCTGAGTTACCTTCTTCAAACAAACATTCCTTTCGGACATCCTTTTCGAGAAGCGCTTTCATATCCACCTCTCTGTGGAAGTCAGCAGGTGTACTGACTACTGTCCCCTTGGGAAAGAACGAGTTCAGAGTTTCAAGAAAGACCTTTGCCATCCTTTCTTCCATCATAGGAGGATTGACTTGGGCAGCAACTAAAGCCTCGACCAGAGCAGTCAGATGCTCCATACCAGCCTTCAAAGTAACCACCTCTTCACGGAGCTCAAGAATCTCTTGTTTGATGCTTTCCATTTCTTCTTAGCAAGAGTGTTGTACTGATGATACCAGGAGAAAGGAAATAAGGCTCTGGAAAACTTCTTTAGAAAGCAGAACCAAATGCAGAATGATGCATGCAATGCAGATGATTTGTTTTTTTGTTTTTTATTTTTGAGTTTCAAGGAACTTAAGATATTAACTTGTAAACACTCAACATTGGATTAAAGCTTCGATTAAGTTATCATCAAAATCAATCATCCATTTTGGTGGATTAGAGTTTTCACCCCATCAACACCCAAGATCCATTGAGTTTGATGAAACTTATGATGTTTACAAGGAAAGACCTCTAAGTTCCTTGAAAATCAAAAGAAAAAGAGTTTTCATGGATGCATGAATGCATGATTTATGCATCAACCACAATCAAGAGCATGCAAGGTCACATAAGATCATAGTTCAAAGGGTCGACGTCATGAGCATGGAGCCATGGGTCTACCCATCCCACAAGGCGTGATCTAGGGAAGTTTGTACCTGCCAATCGGGTTCTACAAAGGTTCCCAGAGTTTTCAATCTTCTATTGGATATTACCGGCACGCACAATTGCTCATGGGCGCCAATAATATGCCTAAAAAGACCTCGTCTGAGCGTAGTATCGCATGACAACAAGCTCAAATTGGTACTTGATCTTGTTTCTGCACTACATCCTAAAAAGGCTTAGATGGGTTAAAAGGGTTCTAGGTCATTCAGCTTCTATGGACACTCACTATTGAAAGTAATAGCATTTTCACGATGGTTCGTAACAACCTCTACTACCTTCCATGAGGCCTCCACTGATTGGGGTTCCACCATATGACGCTCATGGTAAGGATTGCTCCTGACATGCGACTATTGGTCTTACCACCTCCTATCTCAAGTTACTCACCAAAGTTCGGGTTAGAACTTTATCTCATCACAGAGGAACCATCGAGCACCAAAAAGAAAAAAAAATAAAATAACAAATAAAGCACACAGCAATATATACAGATAAAAACACACAGATAAACAAAAATAGGCTTAACACACTTAAAATTGCATCCCCAGTGAAGTCGCCATTTTTCTGTAGCGGGGAAAATCTGATATCGAAGCCATGGGATTGACTCGAATCAATATTCCGTTTGAAATCGCCACCGCGCTTTATTTTTTCAAAGGAAAAGGGAAAAGAACATAAAACCCAAAGTTTTGTTTTTTAAAACAAGAAAGAGATCTCAGGTACGGGTGTTGATTATATGAGGGGAAGGTTTAAAGCACCCCTCATATCCGTGGTACTCCACGGGAACCTTTTTGAAAATCTGTGTGTGTGTGCTAAAAAACGGTTTGTTTTATTTTTAAAATAAGCTCGGCAAGACGTTAAGCCTTGGGCCTACATACCTCCTCGGTGCAATGGAGAAGTCAGAGCTAATGTAGTTCCGCTTTTGGGAAAAACGTTTTAAAAACGAATAAACACTTTGTTGTCATTAGAGAGAAATACTCAGCCATTGATCTTGAGAATGAGAACAAACAAGTTCTTTGCATCGCAAATGAAAGAAGAGCTCCAACTCGGATAAAATCAACGAGTATGCCACTAGCTCTCTCACGCGGAAAAGTTCTTGTTATTATCAATCAATTTCAAAATCGTGGGGTATAACCACTCGTTTCGACAATTAACGGTGTCTAAACTTTTGAAGAAAAGCCACTAAGGGCGAAAGATATTTTTAAGAAAAAAGTTTTGAAAAGATTGCAAACATAAGAATATTTTGGAAAAAGGGAGAAGATTTTGAAAATTTAAGAAGTGGGAGGAGATGAAGAGGCTAACCTAGTGCATAAAATAAAAGCTAAGGAAAGAAACGGTCTAACCGAAATAAGAAGCCAACACTTGACATTAAGAGCCAAGGTAGTTTTCCCATCCTTTGGATTTATCAATACCAACACATTAACACTTGGGGATCCAGATGAACTTATTGTCTTAGCACCATTTTTCATTAAGCACATTAAGATTCTGACGAAAGTCGGGCAGAGTAACGGCTGTTTTCGGGTAAAATCCTTATCTCAATGCCTTGGAATTAACCATCAAGGGCTTTCAAGGAAATACCTGCACATACAAACAGACAACAATCCAATGCCAGACAGACAGAATAACAGCAGAGTAATAACAGAATAAGGGTCCAGAGGCACTAAATCCATAAGTCCGAATCTCCAAAATGCTAGGGATAGTAACCAATAGTCCAAAAGAGAGCCTTATGTGTTTTTTAGATTTTGGTTGTTTATTAGTGTTTTAGCATAAAAGTAAAGTATGGTCCAAGTGGACAAGAGGAAAATAGCGGAAGCATAAACATATGTCCAAGTGGACAAAGGGAAAATAGCGGAATTATAAACGTCCAAATGGACAAAGAGAAAATGGCGGAATGTAAATATGATGAAATGATAAAATAAAGCGATAAAGCGAGAAATATAAAGAGCGGTATAATAAATTGTGGAAATTAAAGTTAGTTGTTAGATGTTAAAGATAACCATCTTGAAACTTGTCAAGTATGTTATCAAAGTTAGTAATCAAGATCGATGGTGAGTGAATGATGTACTCGGATTTAAGGTCAATGGAAACTTATCAGAAGCTTGATAAAATCATAGCGACTACACGATAAATTTCCATAAGTCATAA
This sequence comes from Vicia villosa, assembly GCF_029867415.1. Lineage (NCBI taxonomy): Eukaryota > Viridiplantae > Streptophyta > Magnoliopsida > Fabales > Fabaceae > Vicia > Vicia villosa. The sequence goes on from NC_081184.1 coordinate 43,225,431, forward strand.
ATCGACCGCATACAATTCTCTTCCATATTTGATCTTTTATCGAGTCGGGACAAATGTAGGAGAACTCTCCATGTATCAAGATCATCAATCAAAGAAATAAGAAGGAGAAGAAGAAATGATCTAGCCTTTATCAAGAATCCATAGAATTCTCAAGATATCAAGACTTTCGTCGATCAAGAGAAAATAAGATGAAAAAAAGATAAGAATGAAAAACAAATTGATCTAGTCTTTATCAAGAATCCATAGAATTCTCAAGATATTAAGACTTTCATCGATCAAAAGAAAATAAGATGAAAAGATAAGAATGAAAACAAATTGATCTAGTCTTCATCAAGAATCCATAGAATCCCCAAGATATCAAGACTTTCATCGATCAAAAGAAAAATAAGATGAAAATAAGAATGAAAACACAAAAGATAATCAACTCACACTATCATTAATATCATTCATCCATTTTGGTGGATTAGGTCATTTCAAACCTATCAACACCCTAGATCCAATGATATTAATGAAGTGTAGGAAGAAGGAAGCCAAAACAAGCACAAAAAAGGCAAAAAACCACATTCTGCCTGCTGGAAATCGATTTCATGCAGGGGAAATCGATTTCCATAGTGCAGTTTTCAAAAAAACAAGTTACGTTCAGCAGGAAATCGATTTCAGCCTTAAGGAAATCGATTTCCTCAGTGTAAATTTCAGCAAAAACAGCATTTAAAGGCATGAAACTTGACTTGAACAAATATACAAACACCTTATGATCACACATCAATTAGAGCACGAATTTTCCATCAAATCACCAACAAATAGCACCAATATAGCATCAAAGATGCATTGAACACAAACAACAAAGAATCACATTGTGATATACAAAAAGGATGAAGAAAATTACCAAATCTTGAACAAAACTTAGATCTACTTCAAGAATCACCAACACAAATCTTGATCTCTCAACACTTGAAAAAAAAAAGAGTGAAATAGATGGTGGTTTAGCTCAAAGTTTGTGAGGTTCAAGATGTGACTCACAAACTTTATGGAAGAACAAAGAGCTTTGGTGAATTTGGTAGGGATGAGGAGAGAAATTGCAAGGGGTTTTTTGGCTCTCAAAAGCTTGAGAAATGAGAGAGTAGTGGGCTCTATTTATAGGATGAGAGCAAGAGTAGTGGTAATTTGGTCTTTTTGCATTTGGTAATTAGCTTGTGTTTAATTGGTGATTAAAGTGGCAATTAAATGGTAAAAAGTGGTAAAATGGGGTTTAATGAAGAGAATTATTTTGATGAGGTGGAAAATTGGTGAAATGACAAAGATGGTCAAAGAAAATAGGTGCCAAAATCAAATCAAGCTTCCCTCTCTATTTTTTTTGAATTTCGCCTTAAGGAAATCGATTTCCCCAGGAGTGAAATCGATTTCACTCTGTTCCAGAAGAGAATTTGGCGCAAAATACACTAGGGAAATCGATTTACCCAGGAGGGAAATCGATTTCATGCTGTCCAGAATGTGATTTTGTTGAAGATTACTGCAGGGAAATCGATTTACCCAGTAGGGAAATCGATTTCATCAGTCAAAAATGTGAAAAATGCCTTGCTTAATGCATGTCTTGGCTTGGTACCTACAAAACAAAAGCCTACAAAGAAACAAAGCAATGTTTTTGGTATTTGGGTTAGTATAGTATGCATACAAGATAAACAATCATTGGTGCTTGATGGTCCCTCTTATTGATGAGGTGAGTGCAACACCATAAACAAAACTTCCAAGTGAAGCTCTTGATTAGTGATTGGGATATGAATGATATAAGATCTTAGGGTCAAAAATTGGGGTATGACAGTAACATTTTCCCATAATTTCAATAAAATCACAGCTTGTGTTCCAATGTTTGCAAGAAAATAATCTTTAAAATATTTGGGAAAAAATCATGAACTTCTTTTTTGCATACATCATTCTGCATATCGAGTCTATTGTCTAGAATCTTATCTTTTGGATTTTCCTCCATAAGATCGTCAAGCTGTCGCGTCTCAAAGTTTCTCGACCGCGCTCGCAATCAGATCACAGATACAATACTCGTTCAAGCAAAAGAAGAGTGATGGAACACTCTAAACAAGAGAATATTGAGCTCCGTGGTACAGTTGCCACCCTTCAAGAAAAGTTGGAAAGTCTCACTACTCAGGTTGACTCCTTAATGGCCGCACAGAATCAGCTGCCGCCACCCAACAGTCAAGCAACAGTGACATCTGAAGTCACTACTCCAGTCTCTACAGTTGCATTCAGCATTCCATCTTTCTCCATGCCAGAAGGTTGGGGCACGCCTTTCAGCTTTGGTACGGGTTTTCGCCATAATTTCTCTGGGATTCCAACATCCACAACTGAAGCGCCCGCTGCACAAAGTTCACTGTTCACTCCAAATCAGGGGGTAGTTTTTTCTCAGATCACTATGGCACTCTCTCAACCCACTATGACAGTTGCAACTCCTATGGTTCACACTGTTCCTTATGAAGGCAATGAGATTTATCATGATCAAGGTGATAGCACAAATCAGCGAAACCTTGTGGAAGATCTCCAAGAGCAGTTTAACAAGATACAACTAGAAGTCAAAGCTATTCGCGGGAAAGATTTGTTTGGGAAGAATGCCCAGGAGCTATGTTTGGTTCCCAGTGTACAAATACCTGCTAAATTCAAGGTCCCAGACTTTGAGAAGTACAAAGGTAGTTCTTGTCCACAAAGCCATCTTGTGATGTATGCTAGGAAGATGTCTACTTATGCAGATAATCATCAGTTGTTCATCCATTACTTTCAAGACAGTTTGACTGGTGCCGCACTGAAGTGGTACACAGGTTTGGATAGCATTAACATTCGAACTTTCAACAACCTAGGTGAGGCCTTTGTCTGACAATACAAATACAACTCGGATATGGCCCCAGACAGAGATCAGCTCCGATCTATGGCTCAGAAAGATCATGAAGCTTTCAAAGAATATGCCCAACGATGGAGAGAAACTGCTGCTCAGATTAATCCACCGTTAAAAGAGAAAGAGATGACAAAGATCTTCTTGAATACTCTTGGCCCGTTTTATTATGAACGCATGATTGCTAGTGCTCCAAGTGATTTCACCGAAATGGTAAATATGGGGATGCGTCTAGAAGAAGGAGTCCGAACTGGACGTCTAACTAAAGAAGGTGGATCTTCAAGCGGAACCAAAAAGTTTGGAAGTGGTTTCCCAAAGAAGAAAGAACAAAGTGTTAACATGGTATCCCAAGGAAAGCCAAGAGCAAATGTCAATCGTCAACGACAGATTGCTGCTATCGCACCAGCCGTTAATACAGCACCGAATCCGGGATTTACTCCGCAGTTTCAACAACAACAGCCTCGACAACAGGCTCAACAGTTTAACAATAATAATCAGAATCGTGTACAAAGAGCTCCACAGTTTGATCCAATTCCAATGACCTACACAGAGTTGTACCCTGCTTTGATTGAAAGAGGTCTGGTTCAAACTAGAGCACCACCACCAGTACTTGAGAAACTACCATGGTGGTACAAAGGTGATATCTCGTGCCCTTATCATCAAGGAGCACTTGGCCATGATCTCGAGCATTGCATAGCTTTGAAACATGAAGTTCAGAGGTTGGTTAGGTCAAATCTTCTCTCTTTCAGAAATTTGAATCTTAATGTGCAAGCAAATCCGCTGCCCAATCATGGAGGGCAGGTTGTAAACATGGTGTATGGATGTCCCGGTCCACACCGAATCTATGACATCAATTTCTCAAGAGCATATTTGGTACAAATGCACGCTACTCTCTGTCAAGGGCAGAATTTTCGCCAGCATCACTACGGTTCCTGCAACATATGTTGTGTAGATCCTCATGGATGTTCGATTGTGAGAAGAGATCTTCAAGTGTTGCTAGATGATGGTACTATTCAGATCTACAGAAATAGGAATGAAGATGAAGTTAACATGATAGGATGTTATCCGCATGAGCATTTAGTCTCAGATATCAAATCGAAAATGCCTAAAGTTAACGTCATCGTTCCTCATTTTAACATGCCTGAGCGCATAGAAGTTACTTACAACAAGCCAAGGGTTCCTGTTGCTCCTTTGATCATTTGTCTACTTGGACCTGTTCCTTATGACTCTGACAAGGCAGTTCCATACAACTACAATGCAACAATGATAAAGAATGGACAAGAAGTTCCTTTACCTACTCTTTCATCTGTCGTAAACATCGTTGATGTAAGTCGAGTAACAAGAAGTGGACGTGTGTACACTCCACTACCTCCAAAGCAACTCGTTGCTCCTGCAACCAGGCAAAATCCTGTAGATACACCAGTGGGGAATCCTGTGGAAACTCCTATCAGTAATACAAGCACTGATGTTAGCCAATCCAGTGGAACCAATGTCAATCCTGACTTTGATGAAATTTTGAAGCTTATCAAAAGAAGTGAATACAAGATTGTGGATCAGCTTATGCAGACTCCTTCAAAGATCTCAATACTTTCATTGTTGTTGAATTCAGAAGCCCATAGGGAAGCCCTGATGAGAGTATTAGATCAAGCTTTTGTGGATCATGATGTGACTATTGACCATTTTGATGGGATAATAGCCAACATAACAGCTTGCAACAATTTAAGCTTCTGTGATGAAGAAGTCCCCGAGGAGGGTAGAAATCACAATCTTGCTCTGCACATTTCTATGAACTGTCAGTCAGACTCTTTGTCCAACGTGCTGGTAGACACCGGATCTTCCTTGAATGTGATGCCAAAGACGACTCTTGCTCGTTTATCTTACCAAGGAATGCCTATGAAGTTCAGTGGTGTAGTAGTCAAAGCATTTGATGGATCGCGAAAATCTGTTATCGGCGAAGTCAACCTTCCCACGACAATTGGTCTACATACATTTCAAATCACCTTCAGGTCATGGACATTCAAGCTGCCTATAGCTGTCTGTTAGGACGACCATGGATCCATGAAGCAGAGGCAGTAACTTCTACGCTCCATCAAAAGTTAAAATTTGTAACAAATGGAAAATTGGTAACAATAAGTGGGGAACAAGCCTTGATGGTGAGCCATTTATCCAATTTCTCTTTCACAAGTGCTGATAATGAGGAAGGAACGCAGTTCCAAGGTCTCTCTTTAGAAGAAGAATCTTCCAAAAAGAAAGCATCAATCTCTTCTTACAAAGAGGCAGTAAAAGTAGTGAAAGATGGAACTACCACTGGCTGGGGGCAAGTTGTGATCCCTACCAATAATGAAACCAGAACAGGACTCGGATGTTCACCAATGTTCTCAAACTGCACCAAGAAGGATGAAACCCTTCGTCCGATCAAAGCAACATTCATTAGTGGAGGGTTCCTTAACCCGATTCCTCAAGAGGTTAATGTCCTTATCGAAGAATGCATCGAAGAAGGTCTACCCGATCCTGAAGAAGAATGGAAATGTTATCTCAATGACTCGGGATACATATCTCAGGAAGAACTGTATGCACCGTTCTATCCTCCTTCAGAGAAAACCAGAGGAAAAGTCAAAACAAGTGCCAACGAAACTGCGCCTGTTCCTGCAGAGGTCTGGGACACCTTGGGACAACCAAGTGGCAAATATGATTATATGGTGAAATATACTGCACCTGAAAGTTCAAAGATTGCGATTGAAGATATCCAACCAACTGGATGGGGAGATTCCTTTGAATATAATAGTCAACCAGAAGAGGTTTATCAGCCCTCTCAATTTTCTCAGCAGCCTGAAATTACTGAAGATTTCGGCTTCAACGCATCTACCAAGATTTATAATCCTGAAGATGGTTATTATCACGTAAATGCCATTTTTGAAGACGAAGGGGAAGATGACTCCGTAGTTGACTCAGAAAGTGTCTCTGACAATGAGTCTCTTCATCCTGAAGATTGGGAAATACATCCTGAAAATTCGGAAGATTGTGATTCATCTTATGCTCTTCAAGAAGTAGAAGAAGACCGTTTCAACTCTACAAAGAACAAGGGTGACAAACCAGGACCTTCAAATCCTGCTCGACCAGCGGTCGATGTCAATACTGAAGATAATTCTGAGGAAAATTTTCCTGAATACATAATACACCGAGGAGTTCGTTGCTACTGGAAAGCTGTCGACGTTCCGATTGTTGTTCGCCGCTCAAAGTAATCACCTCGCTGTTATTTTGACCTCCTGCCTGGCCCAAAGCAGAGAGATGTTTTATAGGGCTTTGCTTTTAAATGTTCCGCCCAAATAACTTTGTGTATAGGGCTTTGTTTTAAAAGTTTCCCTCTTTGTCCTGCCCAAGACAAATGAGTTTGTGTTTAGGGCTTTGTTTCAAAAATGAATCATAAATAAAGTGTCATCTTGAATTCCCTACGCTATGTGTTTTATTTTTTGCTTTTTTCTGGAAATGGTAATCCTAAAAAACCAAAAAAAAAAAAACTTTTCAAAAAAAATCTGCATACACTCTTGCATTCATAAATTTTCTGAAATAAATATAAATCATATGTGCAGATTTACTATTGATAAACCCATTGAATGCAATAACCCTATGCCCTCTCCCAACTTCGAGTTTCCTGTGTTCGAAGCCGAAGAAGAGGAAGAAGAGGAGATCCCGGACGAGATCTTTCGATTACTTAAGCACGAGGAAAGAGCCATTCTGCCTCACAAAGAGCCTTTAGAAAAGATCAACTTGGGTTCTGAAGAAGACAAAAAAGAAGTGACCATTGGATCGCTGCTTGATGCTGATATCAAGAGTAAGTTGACAGACCTTCTCAAAGAATATGTTGACGTGTTTGCCTGGTCCTACCAAGACATGCCTGGGTTGGATACCAATATTGTTCAGCATTACTTGCCATTGAAGCCAGAATGTCCGCCAGTTAAGTAGAAATTGCGAAGGACTCACCCTGATATGGCTAACAAGATTAAAATGGAAGTTCAAAAGCAACTCGACGCAGGTTTTCTTGTCACCTCTGAGTATCCTCAATGGTTGGCCAACATAGTGCCAGTTCCGAAGAAAGATGGTAAAGTCAGAATGTGTGTTGACTACCGTGACTTGAACAAAGCCAGTCCAAAAGATGACTTTCCATTACCACATATTGACATGTTGGTCGATAACACCGCTAAGTTCAACGTCTTTTCCTTCACGGACGGGTTCTCCGGTTATAATCAGATCAAGATGGCTCCCGAAGACATGGAGAAAACATCTTTCATCACCCCATGGGGTACCTTTTGCTACAAAGTGATGCCGTTTGGATTAAAGAATGCAGGCGCAACTTACCAAAGGGCAATGACTACTCTCTTTCATGACATGATGCATAAAGAAATTGATGTTTATGTGGACGACATGATAGCCAAGTCCAGCACAGAAGAAGAACATGTTGAATACCTTTTGAAGTTGTTTCAACGACTAAGGAAATATCAGCTTCGCTTGAATCCTAACAAATGTACTTTTGGGGTTAGATCTGGGAAACTCTTGGGTTTCATTGTCAGCCAAAGAGGTATCGAAGTAGATCCCGACAGAGTCAGAGCTATTCAAGAGATGCCTGCACCAAAGACTGAAAAGCAAGTAAGAGGATTTCTCGGACGATTGAACTATATCTCCAGATTTATCTCTCAAATGACTGCTACTTGTGGGCCAATTTTCAAGCTTCTCCGCAAAGATCAAGGGGTTGTATGGACTGAAGATTGCCAGAAAGCGTTTGACAGTATCAAGGAATATCTGTTAGAACCACCAATATTGATTCCTCCAGTTGAAGGAAGACCATTAATCATGTACCTTACCATGTTGGAAGAATCCATGGGTTGTATGCTTGGACAACAAGATGAAACCGGTAAGAAGGAGTATGCCATCTATTTCCTGAGTAAGAAATTCACAGATTGTGAGTCTCGTTACTCCATGCTCGAAAAAACATGTTGTGCTTTGGCTTGGGCTTCAAAACGTCTCCGCCAATACATGATCAACAATAGTACTTGGTTAATCTCCAAAATGGATCCAATCAAGTACGTCTTTGAAAAGCCTGCATTAACAGGAAGGATTGCCCGATGACAAATGCTGTTATCTGAGTATGACATCGAGTACCGTGCTCAAAAAGCGGACAAAGGTAGCATTCTCGCCGATCACTTGGCGCATTAGCCAATTAATGAATATCAATCTCTCAAGTTTGACTTTCCTGATGAAGATGTCATGTACTTGAAGATGAAAGATTGTGACGAACCGTTACCTGAAGAAGGTCCTGATCCTGGATCAAGATGGGGCCTAATTTTCGATGGAGCAGTAAACGCTTTTGGCAATGGAATTGGGGCAATCATCATCACTCCCAAGGGTACTCATATCCCGTTCTCCGCCAGATTACTATTTGATTGCACCAACAACATCGCAGAATATGAAGCTTGTATCATGGGTCTCGAAGAAGCCATTGACTTAAGGATCAAGATCCTAGACATATATGGAGATTCAGCCCTTGTGATCAACCAAATCAAAGACAAGTGGGAAACTTACCACCCTGGTTTGATTCCTTACAGAGATTATGCAAGACGTCTGTTGACTTTCTTCAACAAAGTTGAATTGCATCATATACCTCGAGATCAGAATCGAATGGCAGACGCCTTGGCTACTCTATCTTCCATGTTCAAAGTCAATCATTGGAATGATATGCCTAAAGTCAGAATTATGCGCCTTGAAAGGCCCGCCTATGTGTTTGCAACTGAAGCAGCCATCGATGATAAACCGTGGTTCCACGACATCAAACGCTTCTGTTATACCCCAAAATTTGCCCGCATCTTTTTTCAAGAAAAACTCCAATCTGAAAATTAAGAGTCTCATATAATCATGGATTTTTATTTCAACAAATATTCTGACATATGAAATACTTAGTTTTTAGAATTTTTTCTTATACAGTAATTTGGCTTGCAGTTGAATTTATTCTTACGCAAACGCCAAATACTGTTTATTACTTCACACATGCTATTTATTTATTTACAGATAAATAGTACTGACACAATGGGTACAGAGTTAAAATCTTTTTGCAGGCGCAGAATCAGGAAACTCAGACTGTACTGGTAACAGTATATTAGTTATTTATTATGTCTGTGTTTTTTAACAAGTCATGTAAATAACTTTCATTTTTCACATAAAACAAAAACAACAAAAAATAAAATTAACTTTGACTGTTGATTTTTCACTCTAACTGCTACATCAATACCTGGACAGTCAGTTGACAGCCAAACTGCTGGCAGTACAATTCTCAGTGTTTTGTACCATCAATCAAATCAATCTTTCACAATTCAAAATTCCAAGATTTTTGTTCTAGAAGTCTTCTGAATATCACGCGATTAGCAGAGACTCAACACTGCACAAAAATCAGGTACGCTTAACTGTCTCCTACATAAACAGTCCCTGACTAGGGTTTTCTTGTTTTTACAGGAGAAACAAGTTTTTGAGAGCTCAAATGGATTTCATACACATCCATATATCTCAAAGTACCATCACACAAATTTTCAAACTTCAATTCACTCAGACGCACCGTCAGCAGCTCAAACAGTCAACAGACGACCCGTTTGACCAAAAAAGTCAACAGACAGTAAAAAATGAAATTTTTTGTCAAAGTCCATATTTTGTCAAAGGATTCATCATTTGATCATTGGATGATCATAATTCATCAAGGAAAGATCAAAAATCAACAAAACCCTAAGATTCAAAATTAGGGTTTTTGCCTGAAAAGTCAACTCAACTTTGACTGGTCATAACTCTCATATCCTTCATCCAAAAAATTCAAACCAAAGCTCATTTTGAAGGAAATTCAATTATCTTTCAAATTCCATTGATCCCATGGTCATTGGATTCACCATTTGAAAAATATGACCAAAGACATTACAGGTCATTTTCAAAGTCAACAAAAAGACACTTTTTTCAAAAGGACACACAAGGAGCATCAAAAATCATTTTGACATGAGACCAAAGACATTGGTTAGAGGACTCTTTGAGGTTTCCAAAAAGTGCAAGATCTCCTTCATATGACAAAAATTGAGGGATTTACACCTTGTTGAAGTTGGCTAAATTTTGGGAAAATGCATGAAACCAACATTGCTCAAAAATGCATTTTTTCCAAATGGGGCCAAGTTTTCATGATTCAAACATCATTTCCATAATATAATGGGCCTCCCACGACCAAGACAAGGCCCATATCATTTTTATCCATTTTTTGGCATAATTTTATCTTATTTTAAGATTAAATTAAAAGGAAAATGGATGGATAATGGGTAGCTTGATTTCCAAGCATGACTCACCCAAGGAATCTTCATCTTTCTGCAGAGAATTGAAGAGCAAGGCAGGTGCATTGAAGACAAGAAGACTTGGTCAATAATTCAAAGCTTTTAATATAAAAAATTCAAGAATTCCACAAAGGCAACTAGATGCTTCTTAGCTTCAATTCTAAGCACTCAATGCTTATATATAGACTAGCTTACTTCAGTAACAAGAGAGACAGAGATCAGAACCTAAGCATAGTGTGTAACATACTTGTAATCACTTGTTTTCTTTCAAGGAAATTTAAAATTCGAATTTTAATTTCCAGCTTGTTTCAATTCAAACTAAACACTTAAACATCTTCCTCAAGTATCATTGAACGTGTCTCAATCAATTGCAAGCTCTGAAACCTCACAAATCGAGCTACACAAGCCACGGTTTGTTCAAACTAAAATCAACTTGTATCTCATAACACACGCATATTTAGCAAGATGTAGACATATATTTGGATTTGGTTTGAGGTGTAGATCATTTCTGGAAACTTAATTGAAGTTTGGACACCTATACGAGGAACCACCATTTTAGGGTTCTTACTTTCAAATTTAGGGTTTTATGATCCATGCAAAATTGCAAGTTCTAAATAGCACCATTAAACTCGCGTGAACAATACGAACTTAACCATGGCATCACGCCAAATTTATACTCATGTTTGCTTGTATTCGCTATTATTAACAGGTGTAAAAGATTGGAGTTTTTACACCACCTGCAAATGAACGGTGTAAAAGCCCATCTGAAGGTTGAAGATGATGCGTGGCGTCCTCTGATTGGCTGGGAGGCGCGCGCGTGTTTTTTTAAACTGACCTTGGATTCAGTGTTTTGCAGGTGTTCCACGTGCTATGGTCCCTCATGCTTTCCACCATCTGATCCATCCATCTCCTAATCCAACGCGCCAGATCATGCAGCCACATCATGTTCCCTCACATGCATACCACATCTGATTAGTATCCTTTTATTTTCTATTTTTATTTTAATTTCTTTGTTAAATTAATTAAAAATAGTTTCAAAAATCCAAAAAATACACAAAAAATATTTTTAGACTTCTAAAATAATATATTATTTTCTGAAATAAAAATATTTTATTTTTCTTCAAAATTTCAATATTTTGCATAATTAATTAGTATATATTTATATATTTGCTTTTTAATTATTCTAACCAATCAAAAAATCATAAAAAAAATTGTTCTTCATGTTAAATATTGTTTATATATTATAAACTAATTTTCTACATATTTTGAATAATTTTATCTTTAAGTTTTAATTATTGGTATAATTATTTGCATAATTATGTTTTAATTAACTTAAATCAATTTCAAATCAATTCCAAAAATTCCAAAAAAATTAGTTTTGTTTTAAAATTAATTGACAAATATTTTGTACATATTTTAAACTTAATTTCTAGGTTTAAATCTATTTTCATCTTTTTTCTTCATTTTAATTTAATTAATCATGCATTAATTATAATTAAAATCAATCATAAAAAATCCAAAAACATCCCTTTTATTTTTCTTGCAATTTAAATTCCTAGATAAATGTATAGGATGTCAAATTCATGTAAATAGGCTAGTTTACATTTCCTGCACAATCGATGTAATAGCGTAGATTTACTTTCCGCACTTTACATTTCCGCATTTTAATTTCCAGCAAATATAAACTGCGTGCATGTCAAAGATAAAATTGAACCGTTAGATCACTAACTTCAAAGATAAAATATCTGAATCCAATCACAATCACACTTGCACCTTTTAAGGTAATCCCTTCTCATTCTTTTCAAAATCAAAGTCAAAATTCCACTGTTTTGAGTACAAAATCGAACCTTGCGTTTATATCCGGTGAAAGGATAGATTTTTAAAGGAAATAGGATAAAGACCTTACAACTCAAGGTAGACCTCCTAGTTTGCTTGCTCAAATCAAAACAAACAAAATTCTCATACACTGTTGTTTTTCAAAACAAAACTTCCAGAAAAGACAATACTTTGTATACATCCAAACACGGATTATTACAAAGTTAACGTTCTTTTCAAAACATCTTTCGAAAGATAAACAAGCATTTTGTATACATCCACACACGGATCATTACAAAATTCAATTTACAAAAGTATTTGAAACCACATATGAGCAATTTCAGAGCAATTGAAAAGTGATCGAAAAACAAGTGAGCTAAGCAAACTTAAGAGCCCATGGATAACCATGGATACAAAGGGTGCTAATACCTTCCCTTTGTATAACCTACCCCCTTACCCAGAATTTCTTAAAGGTCTTTTTTCTGTTTCTTTTATAAACCTTTCCGTAATTGGATAAAATAAAAGGTCGGTGGCGACTCTGTGAATTTTCAAAAATGCGAAAGCATTAAGCGATAAAAAAGAGTCAGTTCACGTATCTCTACAGAACAGAGGTATGGCCCGGGATTAAAAAACGGAGGTCCACAGAACTGGCGACTCTGCTGGGGAGATACTTTCAAAAAAAACAAAATGTTTTCAAAAAGGGGTTACCTTAAGAGAATAGATTACTTCGATGTTTTCAATTGATTGACTTGATTGCTCTATTTTTCAAAGGTTTGTTTGGGTATTTTGCTTGTGTGAAAGATTCTAACCCGAATCTAGAGATACCTTAAGTATATGACAATAGACCAAGGAAACTGTACGGCATGTACCGATACGGTTGATCTGGTAGTCATCGTTAGTGCGATACTTTGGTTTATACTGATGTCCCTTGAAAACGATCAAGGAGTATATTATGCTTCCGAAATGTCATTAAACACTAATTTGTCTTAGAACCTTTTTAGTTGAACTTGACTTGTGGCCTATTAAGTGGCTAGCTTTGAAATTGATCGAAGTTAGTTATCCTCGAGGAATATTTTGATCGGCCGCTCGAGCGCCGCATTGAGATGTTACTTCCAAGGATCATAGAACCCGAATACTATTCTAGGACAGGTTTTAACCAACTCAACTTCAGTGGGGAGGGTATCACCTATCAGCTCCATGCAAGCCTTTAAACCTAAGGCTATTGTTTGATTTGTTTTTGTGTGCCACATGTTTGCATCATAAGCATATCATTTTTGCACCAAACACTTCAAGGATCAAATAGTTTACCTTTGTTTTTGCAGGTAATGGCTCCCGCCACCAAAGATTACATCCGAATCAACATCTCAACGGTACCATCTGAACTAAAAGACTTAGTGTCAGAATTCCCCAGGAATGTTCAATTCACTGAAAGGCATGGTCACCTACTCCATTTGGTTACCTCAAAATTTGAAGAAGATATGATACGGGTCCTGTTCCAGTTCTTTGACCCTGAACATCATTGCTTTACCTTTCCTGATTACCAGTTGGTACCCACTTTGGAAGAATTCTCTGAACTAATTGGATTGCCTGTTCGAAATCAATTACCTTTCACTGGTTTAGAAAGGATTCCAAAACCTGAAGTCATTGCTGCTGCTTTACATCTGCGGAAATCAGAAATCGAGTCCAACTGGGAAACAAAGAGTGGAGTTAAGGGTTTACTTGCCAAGTTCTTATTGGAAAAGGCTCGACTACTGCTAGAAAACAAAAGTTATCCAGCTTTTGAGGAAGTTATGGCCCTTTTGATCTATGGGTTGGTTTTATTCCCTAATCCCGACCAGTTCATAAGTGTACACATCATCAACCTTTTCCTAAACCGTAACCCGGTACCAACATTGCTGGGAGACATTCTACATTCTCTACACACTCGTACCATGAAGAAACGAGGAACTCTCATGTGCTGTATACCACTACTGGCTAGGTGGTTTACATTTCATCTTCCCCGATCAGTGTTGAGAAATGAACAAAGAATGCATTGGTCTCGCAGGATTATGTCTTTCTCTCATTCAGATATCCGGTGGAACAACTTCTTTCAAAGAGACATTACTATCATTGATCATTGTGGAGAGTACCCTAATGTGCCACTCCTTGGCATCAAAGGAGGCATCACTTACAATCCCTCTTTAGCTCTACGCCAATTCGGATATGCAAGGAGCAACGGTCCTCATGACATGATTATCCATGGCATTATGTTTGATTACGAGAATGATTCTCATAGACACCGACGAAGGTTCATACATGCATGGGGCAATGTCTATAGAATAGAAAGCAAAACTCTGTGGCAATGGAATTCTATCCCTATGGAACCCTACCTCAGATGGGTCCGCACTCATGCTCAGAAACTCCTTATGCCATATCCTGCTGTTCTACCTGTGACTATTGAACCAGAGGTCGAAGGATATGAACCTCAAGTTATTCTACACCCGGACATGCCAACTGACCTAGAAGAGTTGCAAAAATCTTGGGTTCAACTCAAAGAGGAAAGAGACACCTTCAAATCATACTGTCAAGACTATGAGAAAAGGATATTGGAGCTCACCGGACAGCTTCAAGAAGAACAGCAGATCAACACATTCCTGGGGGCAAAGAGAAAGCGTCCACGGGAGACCTGAAGGATCATTTATTTTATTTCTGTCTTGTAAGCCCAAATGAGGCAAAGAAAAAGAAGCAAAAAAAAAAAAAAAAGAAATAAATTGATTAACTAACGTTTGTTTCTTCTTTAACAAATCTAAACTCTAAGATCCTTGAAACATTGCACACACATTTCACTTCATGCATTGCATATACATTTCATACATTGCATTCATATACATTGCATATACATTTCATACATTGCATACACATGGCATCCAGTCATACACATTGCATAACAGGTTCACATGACGGATTTCTTATCTTCTCGCTGTTTATTTCAGTCAGAAGAGATGGAATCTGAAATGGGCATCAAGAATCTCGAAGCACAAAATGCCCAAGTTCAAGTGGCAATTCTGGAACTGGCAAAGGGGCAACAAGAACTGAAAGCCCTGATAATCAAGAAGCCCAAAGGATCTGTAGGCTTGAGTCACCTGAAAAGGAAGATCAAAGTCCCAGTCAAAAAGTTCAAAAAGCCACCGATCCCTGAAACAGTCGGTGATGGTGAACAAGAAGACAATCAAAGCAACCAGGGTTCTGCTAAACCCTCTCTCTCTTCAAATGAAGAAAATGATCATTCTGGGGACGAACCGGATGATGAAAAATACCAACAGCTGGAAGACCGTATGAAAGCTATGGAGATACAAAAAATACCTGGCTTAGATTTCAATGATCTAGGGCTCATCTCGGATGTTGTTATCCCTCCAAAATTCAAAGTTCCTGTCTTTGCAAAATATGATGGAGTTTCTTGCCCGAAACTACATCTGAGATCCTATGTGAGGAAGATACAACCTCATACAACAGATAACAAATTGTGGATTCACTTCTTCCAAGAAAGTCTGTCGGGTACACAACTCGAGTGGTACTATCAGCTGGAAAATACCAAGGTTCATACTTGGGAAGAATTAGCTGCTGCTTTTTACAAACAGTACCAATACAATGCTGATCTTGCGCCAACCCGTACTCAACTAAGGGGCATGTCTATGGGACCAAAAGAAAGTTTCAAAGGATATGCACAAAAGTGGAGAGATATGGCTGGAAGGGTTCAACCACCCTTATCTGATCGCGAACTAGTCGACATGTTCATGGGCACTTTAACTGGCCCTTTCTATAGCCATTTGCTGGGAAGCTCATCATCAGGTTTCACTGACCTGATACTGACCGGAGAACGTGTCGAAAGTGGCATTCAAAATGGAAAAATGAGGTCAATGCAACACAAATTCAGAAAAGTCGCAAAAGTGAGCAGCATCAATCTGTAGGGGCAGTTCTGATCTCCACATCTGCACCTCAAAAAGATCAACAGCCAAAATATACGCATCGACCAGATGCACCAAGAAGAAATTTCACCAGAATCAACATGCCAATCTCTCAGGCATTGCAGCACTTGCTAAAAGAAGATCTGATCACATTAAAAGGTCCTCCAAAGAATGTCAACACTTCCTCTCCGAATTATCGCCCTGATGCGACATGTGCCTATCACTCAAACTGTCCAGGACATGACGCAGATCACTGCTGGGCCTTGAAAAATAAAATACAAGATATGATAGATGCTGGTGAAATTGAGTTCGATCCTCCAGAAACTCCAAATGTCATCACAGCACCTATGCCAAAGCATGACAAAACTGTCAACGCTATCCTGGACACTGTTTACATCTATGATGTGAACGAATTATCAACTCCACTCTGCGAAGTCAAAGGAAAGCTAATCCGAGCTGGTTACTTCCCAGGATGTGACCCCGACTGCTTTTACTGCTCCTGCCTGCCCAATGGTTGTGAAAATCTGAGGATGGGAATTCAAAAATGGATGGATCGCCGTATCATTATGTTTGAGAGGCTCCCTTCTATGGACGTGCTGTGCGAAGTCTTTGCAAACGGGATGAGAATAGAGGATGCCTCAGTGATATCCAGCTTACCATTCAAAATCTCTGCTAAAGCTCCATTTAAAATTTCTGCTACACTCAAAGTGGCATCAGTAGTCATTGCTAGTCCAACTCCATTTCCATACTCCTCAGACAAAGCTGTCCCATGGGGATACAACGCTAATGTTTACGTTCATGGAGTTAAGCAGAGTACCTCGACTGAAGAGGCCGCAAAGTTAACTACTCCAATTGTGGGTAATATTGTGGGTACCAGCAAGATCACGAGAAGTGGAAGAATCTTTTCACCAGAAATTTCTCCAAATGTGGCTGCTGGTCCAGTCCGAGTCCCAGTTCCTAATCAAGATAACAACGCTCGAGGCAAAGAGCCACAAGTTGAACAAGTTCAAACCCCGGTGGAGATCACCGCTGAGGATCCATCAAAGCAAGAAATGGAGGAAATATTGAAAATCATCTGCAAGAGTGATTACAATATTGTTGAGTAACTGGGGCACACTGCTTCAAAAATCTCAATGCTATCTCTGCTAAAATATTCAGAAGCTCATGCCAAATCTCTGATGAAGTTCCTGAAAGTTGCGCATGTGCCTCAAGAGATCTCAGTCGACCAATTTGAGAATTGTGTTGCCAATCTAACCGTGAGCAATGGTCTCGGTTTCTCCGATGTGGATCTAACCCCTGCTGGAAAAAATCACAACAAAGCCTTACATATCTCCATTGAATGTAATGGCACCACTCTATCTCATGTGCTAGTAGATAACGGTTCTTCTTTGAACGTGTTACCAAAAACAGTACTAGAAAAGCTTGACTTCGAAGGAATTGTGTTACAACCAAGTGATGTTGTGGTAAGAGCCTTTGACGGGTCAACCAGAACGGTATACGGAAAAGTGAATCTCCCAATCAGAGTGGGTTCTCAAATCTTCGATTCTATCTTTTACGTAATGGAAATTCACCCAGCCTACTCCTGTTTACTTGGACGCCCTTGGATACATGGGGCAAACGCTGTAACTTCTACCCTGCATCAAAAGTTAAAATATCCAGTAAAAGGAAAGATTGTCACAGTCTATGGCGAAGAGGAATATGTGGTTAGTCACCTAAGCAATTCCAAATATGTTGAGTTGGAGGACGAATTCATCGAAACTCCATGCCAATCATTTGAGGTGGTCTCTCCAGATGTCTCTACCACCAAGCATATTCCTGCTACTCCAACTACAACTATGGCTTCTCTCAAAGATGCCAAAGCCATGATTGAACAGGGTGATTGCACAGTATGGGGACAGCTTCCCGATATACCCTACAAGTCTGACAAACTAGGTCTGGGCTATGATAGTGAAAATCAAAAGAATGATCAAAGTCCTCGTTCTGAAGGATTGATGTCACACTTTGTCAGCCAAGAAGTAAACGCTATTGAAGATGAAGGAGTGTTCATGAACCATGTCATTCAGCCATATCCAGATGAAATTCCACCTATTCCCATGGGAATGTGGGATGCTGTGGGAGAACCAAACGGCGGGTATAACTATCAGTATGCCGCACCTCAGAATTCTTATATTACTATGGAAGACATTACCCCGACTGGATGGGGTGATCAAATTGGAAATGACGAAAGTTTCACAAGTCCTGCCACTGAGCAATATCAAAATCCACCCAAAGAAGTATGGGACACGCTAGGAGAACCCAGCGGCAAATATGACTATATGGTGAAATATTCCGCTCCTCCGAGCTCTTATATTGCTATGAAGGACATTATCCCAACTGGATGGGATGAACATTACGATGACAATTTCGCTTTCGAAGAAGCCAGGGAAATACCAAATAACGAAGGTTGCTTTCTATCAGAATACACTCCTTACCAGGATGCACAAGTCTCTATTCAAAACATCATCCCGACTGCATGGGACGGCTTTATCGAGCATCTCGCTCAGCCAACAGAGATATCTCAGCCTGGGCTCTCGTATCCAGCAGAGTATATCCCTTATCCCGAAGGATCACCGGCTCATTTTCCCACTAATGAAATCAATGCTGTGGAAGATGAAGAAGACAACTACAACTGGAAAGCTGAGGATGTGATCTCCTTTGTCCAGGAGTAAATGCCATTTCCTGTTTTCTTTGTGTATATTGTGCAAAGATAAAAATGGTTCCTGAACAATCGAACCATGAGCTTGAAAGCCGTGTGCCTTAGCACACTGGTCCTTCTATAAGGGCTTATCATATCATGATCATGTGCATTCAATAAAATCATGGGACGCTTGCATATTTAAATTTTGTGATCCTTTTTCTTTCTTTCTTCGCTTTCTAATAGCTATGTTTTTTCTTCACACACACTCACATAATTAACATGCAGATTCACATACACTCTGGATCCAGTCAACAACGATTCTGCTATTGCCCGTCATGACTTTGAAAGTACGATCTACCAAACTGAGGACGAAAGTGAGGAAGATTGTGAAGTGCCAAGAGAACTTGCAAGGCTGCTAGAACAAGAAGACAAGGCCATACAGCCTCACGAGGAGCCAATTGAGGTCATCAACTTGGGCAGCAACGAAGAAAAGAAAGAAGTCAAAATAGGGGCTGATTTAGAACACAGCATCAAGCAAAGACTGATTCAAATGCTGCGAGACTATGTCGAGATATTCGCCTGGTCCTATGAGGATATGCCAGGCCTTGACACAGACATTGTAGTTCATCGCCTGCCAATCAAAGAAGGTAGCACTCCAGTCAAACAGAAACTACGAAGGAGTAGGCCTGCTATGTCAAAAAAGATCAAAGACGAGGTTGAAAAACAGTTCAATGCCGGATTCCTAAAAGTTGTAAGTTATCCTCCTTGGATAGCTAACATCATCCCTGTACCTAAAAAAGACGGGAAAGTCAGAATGTGCGTGGACTACAGAGATCTGAACCGGGCAAACCCCAAAGATGATTTCCCTTTACCACGCATCGATGTACTGGTTGACAATACCGCACAATGCAAGGTATTCTCCTTTATGGATTGATTCTCAGGGTACAATCAAATCAAGATGGCACCCGAAGACATGGAAAAAACAACCTTCACAACACCCTGGGGAACCTTTTGTTACAAAGTAATGCCCTTTGGTCTGAAAAACGCAGGAGCAACCTATCAACGTGCAATGGTAGCGCTATTTCATGATATGATTCATCAAGAAATAGAGGTGTATGTCGATGACATGATTGCAAAATCCAACACCGAGGAAGAACATTTGGGTCATTTACACAAGTTGTTTGACAGACTCAAGAAATACAAGTTGCGACTGAACCCAAATAAGTGTACCTTTGGAGTAAGATCCGGCAAACTCTTAGGTTTCATCGTCAGCAGCAAAGGTATTGAGGTTGATCCCGCCAAGGTTAAAGCCATTCAAGAAATGCCTATACCTCGTACCGAGAAACAAGTCAGAGGATTCTTGGGACGTCTAAATTACATCGCCCGATTTATTGCCCACATGACTACTACTTGTGTGCCGATCTTCAAACTGTTGAAGAAAGATCAAGTGGAAAGGTGGAATGACAAATGCCAGTTAGCCTTTGACAAAATCAAAGAATATCTCCAAAAACCTCCAATCTTGTTGCCACCTGTGGAAGGCAGACCTCTGATAATGTACCTAACTGTGTTAGAAGACTCAATGGGGTGTGTACTAGGACAACATGACGAATCCGGCCGAAAGGAGCACGCAATCTACTATCTTAGCAAAAAGTTTACCGATTGTGAAACAAGATACTCACTACTCGAAAAAACTTGTTGTACCTTAGCTTGGGCGGCTCGCCGACTAAGACAGTACATGCTAAATCACACCACTTTCCTAATCTCCAAGATGGATCCCATCAAATACGTGTTCGAAAAACCTGCTCTCTCTGGAAGAATAGCGAGATGGCAAATGATCTTAACAGAATATGACATTCAATACACTTCACAAAAAGCAATCAAAGGAAGTGTGGTAGCTGATCATCTGGCTCATCAAGCAGTGGATGATTTTCAAGCATTGAACTTTGACTTCCCAGACGAAGACATTATGCTAGTCAATGACTACAAACAATCAGGACCAGAAGAAGGACCCGAGCCAGGATCCCGGTGGACTATGGTTTTTGACGGAGCTTCTAATGCACTTGGCAATGGCATCGGAGCTGTGATCATTTCCCCCGCAGGAAGTTACACACCGTTCACTGCCAGATTATGCTTTAATTGCACTAACAATATAGCCGAATACGAAGCATGTATTCTGGGTCTTAAAGCTGCAATCGATCTAAGAATCAAATTCCTGGAAGTCTACGGAGACTCGGCCTTGGTAATCTACCAAGTCAAAGGGGAATGGGACACGAAGCACCCGAATCTAATTCCTTACAAAGAATATGTGCTGAGTTTGATTCTTTACTTCGAAGAAATCACTTTTGAACACATCCCACGCGAGGAAAATCAACTAGCTGATGCTTTAGCTACCATGTCATCCATGTTCAAAGTCAGGTGGGACAACGAGGCGCCTATGATCACCATTTACAGGCAAGATGAACCATCCTATTGCAATGAGATCAATACCGAAGGAACCGAGGAAAAACCATGGTTCCATGAAGTAAAAAGATATCTCGAAGCTCAGGAGTACCCTGAAGGGGCATCCATTAACGACAGAAAGTTTCTAAGGAGATTTGCTGCCAAATTCTTTCTAAGCAATGGAACCCTATACAAACGCAACCATGACTCGACTTTACTTCGTTGTGTAAACAAGAAGGAAGCAGAACAGATCATGGAAGAAATACACAATGGTACCTTCGGTACTCATTCCAGTGGACATACAATGGCTAAAAAGATCCTGAGAGCAGGTTATTACTGGTCTACCATGGAAACAGACTGCCATCATCACTCCCGAACATGTCACAAATGCCAGATATACGCTGACAAAGTACATGTACCTCCAGTTCCATTAAGCGTCCTGACGGCTCCTTGGCCTTTTGCAATGTGGGGTATTGATATGATTGGAGAAATCAAACCTACTGCCTCCAACGGACATCGCTTTATCCTGGTCGCTATTGACTACTTCACAAAGTGGGTAGAAGCAGCTTCATTTGCTTCTGTTACCAAGAATGTGGTGGCCCGGTTCATCAAATACAATCTCATTT
Organism: Vicia villosa; assembly: GCF_029867415.1. Classification (NCBI taxonomy): domain Eukaryota; kingdom Viridiplantae; phylum Streptophyta; class Magnoliopsida; order Fabales; family Fabaceae; genus Vicia; species Vicia villosa. Next base: position 43,247,174 of record NC_081184.1, read on the forward strand.
GTCAGTATGGCATCCCTGAACGGATTATCACGGACAACGGCAAAAATCTAAACAGAATGATTACTGAACTTTGCACACAGTTCAAGATCAAGCATCATAATTCCTCTCCATATCGACCAAAGATGAACGGCGCGGTGGAAGCTGCCAACAAGAACATCAAGAAAATCATACAAAAAATGACAGTAACCTACAAAGACTGGCATGAGATGTTGCCTTTTGCCCTTCATGGTTATCGCACATCTGCGCGTACTTCAACAGGGGCAACTCCATTCTCCTTAGTCTATGGTATGGAGGCAGTTCTTCCAATTGAAATTCAGATTCCTTCCCTGAGGATTATGAAAGAAGCCAATCTAGACGAAGACGATTGGATTCATATACGGTTGGACCAGATAAACTTGATTGATGAGAAAAGGCTCGCAGCTATTTGTCATGGTCAGCTATACCAAAAGCGTATGATCAAAGCCTTCAACAAAAAAGTCAAAAGTCAAGCATACCAAATTGGTGGCTTGGTTGTCAAACGCATCATCTTACCACAAGGTGATCCCAGAGGCAAATGGACTCCCACCTACGAGGGACCATTCATAATCAAGAAAATATTCTCCAGCGGCGCCATGTTGCTTACCACCATGGATGGCGAGGATTTCCCACACCCTGTGAATGCTGACATAGTCAAAAAATACTTCTCTTAAAAAGAAAAAAAAAACAGCTCGCTAAGTTGAAAACCTGAAAGGGCAACTTAGGCAAAAAATGAGCGTCTCGGTGGATTGAAAACCCGAAAGGGCGGTCCAGGCAAAAATTAGAGACTAAACAAATACTATCCCGGTAGGCTGAAAACCTGAAAGGGCGGCCTAGGCAAAAGTTAGGGAATGAAGCATACAACTATGTTCCGTTCAGCTGCCTACTCACCATCAAGATTCAACACCTCAAAGACACCGATCAGTCCAATCACTTTCTTCCAACAAGTGAGGGATGAGATGCTCGAAGACAGATTGGCAATAGCAGAGTTGAAACTTGACTGGATTGTTTTCACATAGCTATTTATCTTTATAAATATTTTCCAAAACTTTCTGACAATTTCCTACTTCTAGGATTGTTGTCTCCCTGTGCTAACCAGCCTATCATGGCTCTTTTTCAAAAATCAATGCAGCTTAGGCTCAAAAATCACTATTTTCACTTTTTCTGTTTTAAATACGTAAGCGTCCCAATGATAATTTTGAATGAACATGTGCATTTGAATATGATTGATGTTTACCAGGAAAAACAGGAATAGCATTCAGGAAATGTCCCAATTATCTGGACATCATTCCATCAGAAAATCCCCAAGAGGAGCGCCTTTCTCAGCAAATTCCTCAAAAAGATTTTCTCTTCAAAAGAAGTCTTATCCCCCAGCAGGGTTGTTCCAGATTACTATCTTCAGAAGGTGTGATCCCCGCACCCGGACTTGGTCAGATAGTGCATCGGAGGATTATGCATCTTCCTCATTCCCATTTGAAAGGGCATCAGAACTTCCAGCTACCTTTCATTCTCAAGAGATATTCAAAGATCCTTCAACAGAATACCAGGGTTCTCAAAGAATTTCCCCAGCCAAGGGTACTCAAACAAGACAAAAGATCATCAACGATCACAATATAGTCATATCCAGATGACTGGCGGAAATTTATTTTCCCAAATAGAAGCTTGACATCTCACATTCATACATCACATATTCACATTCATACATCATATTCATACATCATGCATCATACATCATGCATCATGCGCATATTCATACGCATATTCATACACAACATCACATGCATATTTCTTCGGGAATATCTCACATTTACATGCATCATAAACATTGCATATCACTAACTTGATTTTTCAGGTAGACGGATATCTTCAACAAAGATGTTCTCAATCACATGCAGTGTTCACCTGAATTCCATGAACAGTTCTCTCAGATATAATCAAGCCGAAGATTCATTCTGATCACTTACCAACTCAAAAACAGACATTGCAGATCTAAAGCGATACCTCAGACGGTTCCAGAACGATCTAGCGTTGCAGATCTAAAGCGATACCTCAGACGGTTCCAGAACGATCTAACATTGCAGATCTAAAGCGATACCTCAGACGGTTCCAAAACGATCTAGCATTGCAGATCTAAAGCGATACCTCAGACGGTTCCAGAACGATCTAACATTGAAGATCTAAAGTCGATACCTCAGACGGTTCCAGAACGATTTGCCATCAAAGATCTAAAGCTGATACCTCAAACGGTTCCACAATGATCAACTTTCAAGATCTAAATCGGAAAAACTTTGGACAAGTTCCGTAACAATCATCCTCCAAGACTTAAAGCGGTAACCTTGGACGGTTCCGAAACAGTCAACACAAAGACTTTCAAATCCTTCATCAAGATATAATCAATGGATTCATTCTGATGAACAAACCCTCAACCCATTTACCAGGTGGCATCTGAAAGCCCATCTCAGGTAATGTGTCAATCTGCCAACAACATTTCACAGACGACATTCAAATGCAACTTCCAACATCTCTTCTGATCAAGGTAAGTGCAAATTTTCAGGGCATCTAAATATTCAATCATCTTCTACCTTCAGATTTCAGACAATCTCTTCAGGTTTAAGAAGATTGAATAGGGGCAACTGTTATACCCCAAAATTTGCCCGCATCTTTTTTCAAGAAAAACTCCAATCTGAAAATTAAGAGTCTCATATAATCATGGATTTTTATTTCAACAAATATTCTGACATATGAAATACTTAGTTTTTAGAATTTTTTCTTATACAGTAATTTGGCTTGCAGTTGAATTTATTCTTACGCAAACGCCAAATACTGTTTATTACTTCACACATGCTATTTATTTATTTACAGATAAATAGTACTGACACAATTGGTACAGAGTTAAAATCTTTTTGCAGGCGCAGAATCAGGAAACTTAGACTGTACAGGTAACAGTATATTAGTTATTTATTATGTCTGTGTTTTTTAACAAGTCATGTAAATAACTTTCATTCTTCACATAAAACAAAAACAACAAAAAATAAAATTAACTTTGACTGTTGATTTTTCACTCTAACTGCTACGTCAAAATCCCTGGACAGTCAGTTGACAGCCAAACTGCTGGCAGTATAATTCTCAGTGTTTTGTACCATCAATCAAATCAATCTTTCACAATTCAAAATTCCAAGATTTTTGTTCTAGAAGTCTTCTGAATATCACGCGATTAGCAGAGACTCAACACTGCACAAAAATCAGGTACGCTTAACTGTCTCCTACATAAACAGTCCCTGACTAGGGTTTTCTTGTTTTTACAGGAGAAACATGTTTTTGAGAGCTCAAATGGATTTCATACACATCCATATATCTCAAAGTACCATCATACAAATTTTCAAACTTCAATTCACTCAGACGCACCGTCAGCAGCTCAAACAGTCAACAGACGACCTGTTTGACCAAAAAAGTCAACAGACAGTCAAAAATGAAATTTTTTGTCAAAGTCCATATTTTGTCAAAGGATTCATCATTTGATCATTGGATGATCATAATTCATCAAGGAAAGATCAAAAATCAACAAAACCCTAAGATTCAAAATTAGGGTTTTTGCCTGAAAAGTCAACTCAACTTTGACTGGTCATAACTCTCTCATCCTTCATCCAAAAAATTCAAACCAAAGCTCATTTTGAAGGAAATTCAATTATCTTTCAAATTCCATTGATCCCATGGTCATTGGATTCACCATTTGAAAAATATGACCAAAGACATTACAGGTCATTTTCAAAGTCAACAAAAAGACATTTTTTTCAAAAGGACACACAAGGAGCATCAAAAATCATTTTGACATGAGACCAAAGACATTGGTTAGAGGACTCTTTGAGGTTTCCAAAAAGTACAAGATCTCCTTCATATGACAAAAATTGAGGGATTTACACCTTGTTGAAGTTGGCTAAATTTTGGGAAAATGCATGAAACCAACATTGCTCAAAAATGCATTTTTTCCAAATGGGGCCAAGTTTTCATGATTCAAACATCATTTCCATAATATAATGGGCCTCCCACGACCAAGACAAGGCCCATATCATTTTTATCCATTTTTTGGCATAATTTTATCTTATTTTAAGATTAAATTAAAAGGAAAATGGATGGATAATGGGTAGCTTGATTTCCAAGCATGACTCACCCAAGGAATCTTCATCTTTCTGCAGAGAATTGAAGAGCAAGGCAGGTGCATTGAAGACAAGAAGACTTGGTCAATAATTCAAAGCTTTTAATATAAAAAATTCAAGAATTCCACAAAGGCAACTAGATGCTTCTTAGCTTCAATTCTAAGCACTCAATGCTTATATATAGACTAGCTTACTTCAGTAACAAGAGAGACAGAGATCAGAACCTAAGCATAGTGTGTAACATACTTGTAATCACTTGTTTTCTTTCAAGGAAATTTAAAATTCGAATTTTAATTTCCAGCTTGTTTCAATTCAAACTAAACACTTAAACATCATCCTCAAGTATCATTGAACGTGTCTCAATCAATTGCAAGCTCTGAAACCTCACAAATCGAGCTACACAAGCCACGGTTTGTTCAAACTAAAATCAACTTGTATCTCATAACACACGCATATTTAGCAAGATGTAGACATATATTTGGATTTGGTTTGAGGTGTAGATCATTTCTGGAAACTTAATTGAAGTTTGGACACCTATACGAGGAACCACCATTTTAGGGTTCTTACTTTCAAATTTAGGGTTTTATGATCCATGCAAAATTGCAAGTTCTAAATAGCACCATTAAACTCGCGTGAACAATACGAACTTAACCATGGCATCGCGCCAAATTTATACTCATGTTTGCTTGTATTCGCTATTATTAACAGGTGTAAAAGATTGGAGTTTTTACACCACCTGCAAATGAACGGTGTAAAAGCCCATCTGAAGGTTGAAGATGATGCGTGGCGTCCTCTGATTGGCTGGGAGGCGCGCGCGTGTTTTTTTAAACTGACCTTGGATTCAGTGTTTTGCAGGTGTTCCACGTGCTATGGTCCCTCATGCTTTCCACCATCTGATCCATCCATCTCTTAATCCAACGCGCCAGATCATGCAGCCACATCATGTTCCCTCACATGCATACCACATCTGATTAGTATCCTTTTATTTTCTATTTTTATTTTAATTTCTTTGTTAAATTAATTAAAAATAGTTTCAAAAATCCAAAAAATACACAAAAAATATTTTTAGACTTCTAAAATAATATATTATTTTCTGAAATAAAAATATTTTATTTTTCTTCAAAATTTCAATATTTTGCATAATTAATTAGTATATATTTATATATTTGCTTTTTAATTATTCTAACCAATCAAAAAATCATAAAAAAAATTGTTCTTCATGTTAAATATTGTTTATATATTATAAACTAATTTTCTACATATTTTGAATAATTTTATCTTTAAGTTTTAATTATTGGTATAATTATTTGCATAATTATGTTTTAATTAACTTAAATCAATTTCAAATCAATTCCAAAAATTCCAAAAAAATTAGTTTTGTTTTAAAATTAATTGACAAATATTTTGTACATATTTTAAACTTAATTTCTAGGTTTAAATCTATTTTCATCTTTTTTCTTCATTTTAATTTAATTAATCATGCATTAATTATAATTAAAATCAATCATAAAAAATCCAAAAACATGCCTTTTATTTTTCTTGCAATTTAAATTCCTAGATAAATGTATAGGATGTCAAATTCATGTAAATAGGCTAGTTTACATTTCCTGCACAATCGATGTAATAGCGTAGATTTACTTTCCGCACTTTACATTTCCGCATTTTAATTTCCAGCAAATATAAACTGCGTGTATGTCAAAGATAAAATTGAACTGTTAGATCACTAACTTCAAAGATAAAATATCTGAATCCAATCACAATCACACTTGCACCTTTTAAGGTAATCCCTTCTCATTCTTTTCAAAATCAAAGTCAAAATTCCACTGTTTTGAGTACAAAATCGAACCTTGCGTTTATATCCGGTGAAAGGATAGATTTTTAAAGGAAATAGGATAAAGACCTTACAACTCAAGGTAGACCTCCTAGTTTGCTTGCTCAAATCAAAACAAACAAAATTCTCATACACTGTTGTTTTTCAAAACAAAACTTTCAGAAAAGACAATACTTTGTATACATCCAAACACGGATTATTACAAAGTTAACGTTCTTTTCAAAACATCTTTCGAAAGATAAACAAGCATTTTGTATACATCCACACACGGATCATTACAAAATTCAATTTACAAAAGTATTTGAAACCACATATGAGCAATTTCAGAGCAATTGAAAAGTGATCGAAAAACAAGTGAGCTAAGCAAACTTAAGAGCCCATGGATAACCATGGATACAAAGGGTGCTAATACCTTCCCTTTGTATAACCTACCCCCTTACCCAGAATTTCTTAAAGGTCTTTTTTCTGTTTCTTTTATAAACCTTTCCTTAATTGGATAAAATAAAAGGTCGGTGGCGACTCTGTGAATTTTCAAAAATGCGAAAGCATTAAGCGATAAAAAAGAGTCAGTTCACGTATCTCTACAGAACAGAGGTATGGCCCGGGATTAAAAAACGGAGGTCCACAGCTTCCTTCAAACTCAAGAGTACCCACTTGGGGCATCAAACAAAGATAAGAAAACTCTAAGGAGGCTTTCTGGCAGTTTTTTCCTGAACGGAGATGTGCTATACAAAAGAAACTTCGACATGGTTTTGCTTAGATGCGTGGACAGACACGAAGCAGACATGTTAATGCATGAAGTGCATGAAGGGTCCTTTGGAACTCATTCAAATGGGAATGCAATGTCCAAGAAGATACTAAGAGCAGGATACTATTGGTTGACAACGGAATATGACTGTTATAAATACGTGAAGAGATGTCACAAGTGCCTGATCTACGCAGATAAGATCCATGTGCCACCGACTCTACTCAACGTTCTCTCATCTCCATGGCCTTTCTCCATGTGGGCTATCGACATGATTGGAATGATCGAACCAAAAGCTTCAAACGGTCATCGTTTCATCTTGGTGGCAATTGATTACTTCACCAAATGGGTCGAAGCAGCATCTTACGCCAACGTTACAAGACAAGTGGTTGTGAGGTTCATCAAGAACAACCTCATTTGCCGATATGGTGTTCCCAGCAAGATCATTACTGACAATGGTTCAAACTTGAACAACAAGATGATGAAAGAATTATGTGAGGAATTCAAGATTGAGCATCATAACTCTTCTCCTTATAGACCAAAAATGAACGGCGTTGTCGAAGCCGCCAACAAGAACATTAAGAAGATTGTCCAGAAAATGGTCGTCACTTACAAAGACTGCACGAAATGCTGCCATTTGCTTTACATGGGTACCGTACTTCAGTGCGTACTTCAACAGGGGCAACCGCTTTCTCTCTAGTATACGGCATGGATGTTGTGCTCCCCGTAGAAGTTGAAATCCCATCAATGAGAGTCCTCATGGAGACTAAGTTAACAGAAGCTGAATGGTGTCAAAGCAGATACGATCAGTTGAATTTAATCGAAGAAAAATGTATGACTGCTCTATGCCATGGATAGTTGTACCAAGCAAGGATGAAACAAGCTTTCAACAAAAAGATTTGACCTCGTGAATTTCGAGAAGGCGACCTCGTGCTTAAAAAGATCTTGTCTTTTCAACCAGATTCTAGGGGCAAATGGTCTCCTAATTACGAAGGCCCGTATGTTGTCAAAAGAACATTTTCTGGCGGCGCCATGACTCTTGCAACCATGGATGGTGATGAACTCCCACATCCGGTGAATGCTGATGCAGTCAAGAAATACTTTGTCTAAAAAAGACAAAAGAACAGCTCGGTAAGTCGAAAACCCGCAAAGGGCGACTTAGGCAAAAATGAGCGTCTCGGTGGACTGAAAACCCGAAAGGGCGGTCCAGGCAAAAATTAGAGACAATAAACAGAAAAATTCATCCTGGTAGATTGAAAACCTGAAAGGGCAATCTAGGCAAAAATTAGGGATTCATGACAAAGTAACTGCATCAGTCCGTACTTCGTCACCTGAGGAGTCTTTTCATTAAAGGATCTTCAATCAAATCATCGCCAATCTGAAGCGACAAGCACAGTTGGAACTCAAAGTTGTTAGGGAGAATAGTGGTTATTGCTTTCAATGTAGCCTTTTCCGCATATTTACCATTTCCAACTTTTGTAAATACTCTATGGAATCATGCCTTTAGCTGATTACCATCCTATTAAATAAGTTTGAGCCTGGTGCCCATTTGTTTGCAATCTCTAATTTCTTCTAGCTTGCAAAATGACGCTTTAATTGTGTTATTCACTTTTGAAAGAGAAAAAGAAAAAATAAGTTTTAAATGAATTTACTTTTCCTTTCTTTTCAAAATAAAAGCGAAACTTTCCTTTGAGTTGTGAACAACAGAAGGAACATCAACAGCTGTCTCCATAGGATGAACAAAAGGATTCTCCTTCAGAATTGTTCTTTTCCTCAAAAGAGATGATGAGACAACGGTATTCTTATCCCAAAAAAGAATTCCTGAACCAATTACCCCTCGTGGTAGAGAAGTTATTTCATCCCCTGTGAAGAAGTTCTTCCATTCCAGTAAGAAAGATGCTTGTCTTCCCCAAAGAAGTTGAAAGCATGCAACACCATTCATCACCCGTGTTATCTACACCGTGTTGTAGAACATTTGTCAAGTATCTGGTTGTATTGCGACGTCGGTCCTTCTCCAGTACATGCTTCTTTGTCTGTCAGTATTGTCAACATGCATGCAACATTCATGACATTCATCATTCATACATATTTGCATCATTTATGCATTCTTGCATTTTTTTAATGTATGCTTTAAAATCACTTGTTTAGGATATATCTATCCTCAAAAAAAAAAGGGGGAAAAAAGAAAAAAAAAAGAAGAAGAGGTATGGGCGTGTCTTCTCTCCAAAAGGTTGTCACCCATAAGCAAAAAGAACATCTTCTTTCTCCAGTTCCCCACTGAGATCATTCCTCGTGGAAGAATGTTGCTTTAGTTTCTCCTCTCAAAACAAATGAGAAAATCCCCATTCGAGTTCATCCCTCATTGGGTACAAAGTCTTGTTTGATCGTTTCTTTCCAATTCGTTCATGGATAGAACCTTGTCTTTAAGAGATTCAAATTCCGATTCCCCAATAGAGTCGTGAAAAACAGACAATAAGTAATAGCCTCATCATCCGAGCAGCTTATGTCTCTTTCAAAAGCTTTTTCCTCTTAAGGAAATCAATCATGAAGACCATGTGACAATCAGGGCCTTATTACTGTTCACAAGGCTGAATAACCAGTAATTTCCCTAGCAAAGTCTCCAGAATCATTTTATCACTTGGCTGATAATTGATCATGTCTTCAGAACCGTTATCACGAGGCTGGTAGTCGGTAACCTTTTGTTCTGGTTATATTATTTTACAAGTCTATCACCATGCTGATAGTCGGTAATATTAACCGAACCTTTGAAACTCTTTTTACCATGTCAAGTCTATCACCATGCTGATAGTCGGTAATATAGTTTCATACCTTTCACCTTCGCATTATTAAACAAGTCTATCCCCATGCTGATAGTCGATAATGTCGATAGGTAAGCTTTTCTTACAAAGCTATCATTCCCCGGTGAAGCATACACTTGCTTTCCCGAAAAGAGAAAAACGGATTCTCTTCCTAAAACGGATTGAGACATCCTTCCCGGTCTCTTGTCCCCAGTGGAGTCAGTTCTTGATATCCCCTCGGTAAAGACATCCTTGCATCATTCGCAATTTTGGTATCTTAGGTCCAAAATTTGCGTCTTCTGATATTTAAGTCTCTTCCACCCTATCAAAACGAAGATTTTCAATCTTCATATCTCAGGTTGAAGAAACTTAAATAGGGCCATCTGTCATACCCCAATTTTTGACCTAAGATACAACCTCATATCATTTGCATATGCATCATTTGCATCTCTAACAAATTGCATAGCTTGTGTTTGTTACTTGTGACTCAGCAGTCACTCATCAGTATAAGCAACAATCAATTAGGGTTTTGTTCTCCCTTCATCTCAAATGAATCACCTTCATCAACAATCAACATTTGGTCCTCAAAGATTCATTTCAACAAGCTCAGAGACTTTGAATCAACCAGATTAGGGTTTTGACTGAAGATAGCATACCCTTGACTTTTGCTCAGGATTTGACCTAATGACTTGGGACATGACCTCAAGACCCCAAGCACATCATTTTGACCTAATCTATTGGCTCGGGACATCCCCTACACAGGGACTGGTCAACAGTGAAATTTCAAATCATCAGATTAGGGTTTTTGAACTATCAGGGACTGAAATCAGGGATCACATTTGAGAAACCCTAAAAAGATCCAGGGGATCACTCAAAGGTTTTAATCATCTTCAAATAATCCCTATGACAATATCCAATGGAAATTGTATCTCAATTCAAGATCCACAGTCATCAATTTCATCAGGTCGACAATTAGGGTTTTGACCTAATACACCTGAACAACTGACTTTTTAATCAGAACACGGTGCCACAACTTAAACCATGGCTCAAGGTCCTCCAATAACTCAACATGATCCATTCATACCATTCATTTGGTGAGGATAGTTTGGTTCATTTGAAATCTCCAGAAACGCGATTTGTCTGAAAAAGTCAACTGTACAAGATCACCATTGACTTTTTGGAAATTTTGGTCAACCATGACTTTTGAAGTTTCAAATCATCAATATATGATATATGAAGTCATTTGATCAAGGAAAATCAAGAAAATCAATCAAGAATCAAAAAGTCAAAAGTTTGACTTTCATACTTAGAAATTTTTCTAAGTGTTTTTCAATTGTTTTTTCCTAACTTTGGAAGGGAATAACTCAAAATTTCACCTACAAACTGAAAAAAACTTCCAACATGAAAGTTGTAGATTTTGATCCAATAAACAACTTTGTCACATAAAATGTTTTTCCAAAAGATCAACCATTTAAGAGATATGGAGCTTCAAAGTTGGTATCTTTTGAAAAATACACTTAAAATCTCACTTTCTTCAAAGTTCATGGCTCTTTTTCACCCATTTCCTACAAGGTCTTGAAGAAACTTTCAACAAGGGTTTTGAAGTACATAACATGAGCTTTCCAAAATGTCCAAGAGCATGAAAAAATATTGAGTGGAGCCATGGTTTTGAATTTTGTCATTAGAGGTCATTATGCATGAAATTTCAAACCATTTTCACTAAGTTTCAATACTATATGACCTATAATGCAAGTAATGATGCATCAATGCAATAATTGAGAGATATTTTCTGATTTGAAGATCAGAATGGAAGGAGATAAGAAGCTTGGAAGTTTAACCATGGTTAAGTCATTTTAACCATTTGCATTTAATGTAAAAGATTCCATTCTATCTCTTAAGCCAAATCATCACTCTTTGATCCACTTGCAAAGGCTTTGCATTCAGAAAGCTTGGCCTATAAATAGAGGTCATTTCCACTCTTCAAATCACACCAAAACCTCACAAATCATAGGTTTTCTCTCTTCTTTCTTAGAATGCAAGTTTCATGAGTTTCAAAGAGGAGAAAGTGCAATTTCCATCTCTTGCAAGTTCTGAGCAAAGTGTTGCTTCTAACACTTCCTAAACATCATATGTGATGTGTTTGATCCACTCACACACCCCAAAAACACCTAAATTCCAAAATCACTACCTCACTTCCATATATGCATAAAGAGAGCCTTATCATGCCAAAATCCATACCAAGCCAATTCTGTCCAAACTAACCTTCTAAACATCATCCATATATTTCATATGAACTGTTCCAACCATCATCCATGAATCGAAACATCAAAATCATCAAGCTTGATCCTCACTTGAGCCATACTGCAGATCGGGTACCATGACCATGCTCAGATGAATTCAGGTTATTCCAAGCATCCAGACACCTCCCATAATCATCATTGAAGCTATCCAGATCATTACAAAGCATCTATAACACCTCCAGCTCAAAATTCAATTCTCAGTTTGGCCGTTTTTGAGGTAAGTACACTTGAACTTCAAACTCTATCATACATGCATCATAAATGAAATATTGCTTTGCCATCTTGTTTCTGCATGTGTATGGATCATTAACCCTCAATCAATTTCATAATTCATCAATCATACACGATTTCATGATCAATCTCAGAATTAGGGTTCTTCGTATTCATCAGAAAATCAATGGCCTTAGAGTGAAAATAAATGAAATTAAATGGTACCATTATGTTCCTTGTGAAAAATCAAGCAAGATAGGCTATTCACTTGATCCAAACAATTCAGTTTTCAGAAATTTCAAAATCAAATTGGGGATGTGTTCTTGGCGCCATATTTTGAAACTGAATTTAGGAATTTGATTCAAAAATATAACTAATTCGCTGCAAGTGTTAAACAGACCACGCGCGTGGTCCAGTTGGCTATGTTTTTGAATGATAAACATAAGGGCGTGGGTTCAAGCCCTTTGGAAGACAAACCTTATTTTTCAACACTTTTTTTCTTCATTTTCTACACAATTTCATCCATCATTTTAACCAATCAAAATTAATTATTTTTACTTCCTTTTTTGCACACTTCATATTTAATATATATATTTTATGAATATCCAAAAAAAATCACAAAAAAATATTTATTTAATGTGTTTTTATTAAGTTTAAAGTGACTTGTTTTTAAATGTTTTAATACTTTAAAAATAGTTTTTTTCACTTAATTTTCAAAACTTAATCACTTGTAAATATTTTGTGATCAAACCCTAATCACTTAGGTCTTAATTAAGCATAAAATTTGTTTTTATCTTAATTAAGTTGACTTTTGTCAAATTCAAACTGTTTTAAAACAAACGATCAAAGTTTTTCAAAACAATAAACCATTTCTTTTTGGTTTTCTTTTCAAAAAAAACTCTCGATCAAATCTTTTTGGATTGATCAATTGATTTTCAAAACAACATGGGCCTCTCGAATATTAGAGAGTATGAGTCCCATTCCCTTTTCTTTGTACAGTTTTTCTTTAAACAGAAAACTTCTTTCAAAACAAAACTTTCAAAGCTTTTCAAACGACGAAACCTCACGTTTTTTAACAAATCAATCAACCATGTTTTATAAAATAAAACATGGGCCTCCACATAGGTATAAGTCCCATTCCCTTACATGAAATTAGGTATTTCATTATACATACACCTTTTTGTACATACCTCGATCAATTTGATTTTTAACTTCGAATAACAAATCAAAAATGAAGGTTTTCTTTAAATCTTCCCAAAAATACCATGGGCCTCCATGTAGGTATAAGTCCCAAGCCCTTTTGTAAATACTTGTTTACATAGCTTTGAATAAACTCAATGGGCCTCTCCCCGAGTATAAGTCCCGAGCCCCGTGTATACAAACGGATCATCCTTACAGGTATATTTCCTTCATAAACTCCATTGTATACACACACCTTGTCATATATAACTGTTCATATTTGTTCATATTTGTTCATTTACTTGTTCATATTTGTTCGTACTTGTTCATATTTGTGATTGTGTTATATATACTTGTTCAACTTAGTACAACACTAGGTTCCCCATAGCCTCTTATTGGGCTTCGTGCAAAGAATCTCCCTTAGTTTAGGTTAGGAAATAGAGTATGGTTTCCCGGTGAAATCGCTCTAAGAGCTCAAACCAACTATACCATGCCTCCTCTTGGGCTTCATACAAACGACTTGTCCCTCCCATAGCCTCCTCTTGGGCTTACAATGCAAGGACCCTCGATTGTCCCTCCCATAGCCTCCTCTTGGGCTTACAATGCAAGGACCCTCGAATAGCCTCCTCTTGGGCTTCGTACAGGGACCCACGGGCTTCTTATAAGCATCCCCAATATCCAAAACACATACCCTAGGAGATTAGACATTTATCATCTCTATGATAGGAGTATCTCATCTATATCATCACAAACAATCAATCAATCAAATTTCTCTTTTGCCACAAGGCTGGCTAATCAATCAAACCTTTTGCCACCAGGCTGGCTGATTAATCAAAGTTTTTGCCACAAGGCTGGCTTCGTCGAAACTTTTGCCACAAGGCTGGCTGATTAATCAAAACTTTTTGTCACAAGGCTGACTTCATTGAAAGTTTTTGCCACAAGGCTGGCTAATCAAACTTGTTTTTGCCACAAGGCTGGCTAAACAAAAACATGTTTATCATTCTAAGCGCCATAAGTGGCACAGCCCAGGGCTTATAATGAAAAGATTTCAAACAAAAACAAACAGATGTATGTGATGATATAGATTAGATACATCGAACATTTAGATGACATTTGTCTCTTTTCCTTTGCTTCTACTAGCATAAGTGGGAACTACGATTGCTCTGACTTTCTCAACATCCCTTTGAGAATACATAGGCACAAGGTCGTATCCTTGGCGAGCAAAACTTCTCCCTCAAACCACTCAAACCTTAGCACCCGTAGACCCCGAGCTATAGATGCTCTGATTCCCTCTAAGGGATATGTATGCAGAGGATCGCGATGATTTTTGCGAGCATAATTAGACAAACACCATAGGTCCCACCTATTTCACAACAGAACCTCTCAATAACATAGAATGAAAAACATAACAAAGAAGCCTATAGAGTACTATAGATACGTTGGGTGCTAATACCTTCCTTTTGTATAACCAACCCTCTTACCGAAGATCTCTCCCCCACTTTTAAGGTTATTGCAGCTTTTTTCCTTTTCCTACTTTGGAAATAATAAAAAGTTTGGTCGTGACAAAAACAAAGAAAAATCTTTTTCTTGAGCACTCGAGCCCAAAGAAGGCATCAGGTGTCTCATCCCACAAAACGATGATTTTTCCCCGCGACACCTTCATGAGTCATTTTCAATGACTCATATATCATAGGCAGTTTCCCTGTTAGATATCTTCTCATACTCAGCATGAGAGATAGCATTTAGCAAAACAGTCCTATGTAACAACCCGAATTTTATTCTTTGGCTAATTAAATTAAATAAGGATTTATTTACTTAATTTGGACGAAGTTTGATAATTAATTGGATCGTCGGTGTTATTGAGAAACGTGTTCAAATTATTAAGTGAAGTTAGAATTTATTCGGTTAATCGAAGAATTAATAAAGTGGAGCATGTAGAGAAATAATATTAGAAATAATATTATTATTGGATTTTACTTATTTGAGATAAAGTCGGATTTAATTGGATTAATTGGAAAATAATATTAAGGGTAATAATATTATTTGTTGGAGCATAATTATTTATTTCACTACTATATTTTATGATTGGGCCTAATTAGTTAGGAAGTGAAATTATTTGGGTAAGTCCAATATCATAAATAAAGATAGTAAGAAAGGAAATGAGAAGTAGGAGAATCATTGGTTCATTTCAAGAGAAGAGAAGAGAGGAAATAAGGAGAAGAGGAGCAAAAGCTGAATAAAGAGAAAAGCTAGGTTTGAAGAAATTGAAGAGGTAAGGGGGAGAATCCTTATTATTATGGGTTAGTATGATTGGGTCAATGGGTAGATTAACATGATTTAGGGATGTTCTTCAATTTATAGGTTTTGATATGTTTAGGTTGAAATCCCTAATTTTTATGGTTTTGACATTGTTAGATTTTGATGAGTAATCCCTAATATGTGATGATTAATTGTGTTTTGATTGATAAATTTGGTGGAAATGCATACAGGGGCGTCATCTTCTGTCAAATAGAGTAGATATTTTTTTAAATCTCCATGGTTTTCAATTTATATCCAAGTACTAATACCATGCTAAATTTCAACTTATTTTCGTTATTTCGAAGCTGTGTTGCTAGCTAATGCTTTTGAATTGGTTGAATAAAAATATTAGACATGTGATTAAGATGTGTCCTCTCATATTTGCTTAATGATTTGTTTAGTATAGTTAATGGCGGTTGGAAATATATATAAGATTTAGTTATTCTATATCATCATAGAATGAAGTTTCTATAACATCTACTGATTATGATAAACAGGTACTATATTAGTTAGGTTCTAAACACTGCAGCGCCATGTTTTGATGGATGAAACAAATTGATATGTACTGTAGCGGCAACTTTAATTGAAAATTCTATTTTAAGTTTATTAATATATAATAATTTTTCAGTATAATTAATAGTAATATTAATAGTATATTATTAGTATAATATTTTTAGGTGTTTTGAGTTAGAGATGAATATTTAAATTATTAGGCTAATTTAAATTATTTTCAATCCCGATAGGGTTGTCAATAGAGTTGTTAGAGTTGTCAATAAAATTGTCGGAGTTGTTTCGAGTTATTACGAGTCATATTTTAATTGTTTCGCGTAATTCTGACATGTTTAGAGTTGTTAGTGTATGGTGTCGGTGTTTGTTTTTTTTATAAAAACTTTAAAAATTCATAACTTTTGAACCGTAACTCTGTTTGAGTCTCCGTTAGAAGCCTTAGAAAACTAGTGCGGTATTCTTTTCAATTAAAATGGTCTAATTGGAAATAATTGATTTAATAATGATGTGATTATGTAAATGACTTGTAATTGTGTGTACATTTATGTTGAGAATAATATATTGTTATGCCAATGATGTTGTTTTGAATAATATTCTCTGTGCGTACCCGTATAGCATGAATCCTAGTGATTAATTGATTGATTGTGAAAGTGTGTATTTGTATATATTGGCAAATGTGAATTAACATGAGATAGTATAATTACTAGTGTTAATTGGATTGTGTGAATCGTAATTGATTAATTGGCCTCTTATATATGATGTTTGTGTGTTGTGAATGTTGTGTATAATTGGTGGATAATTCATAGAGTTGAATTATTGTGATATGCGGAAAATTAAGATGGTAGAGATGATCTTAATTGCATATATTTGTGATATTGTACATACATTCAAATCATAGTGTGCCTTGAAACATAGGTGGATTTGCTTTGAAACACAAGCGGGCTTGGATTCTAGAGTGAATCGGAAGCCGTAACTATATGTTTACAATTGGTGGACTTTGGTCTTGTCCGGATCGGAAGTGTGGCTTAGATTCTAGAGATATGAATCGGAGGCCGGTGAAACTTAGAATTTCACATTGGTACCACATGCATAGTGTCACATGTTTCATTGAGTCACATTAGAGTTATGTGATAGTTGATTATGTGCATTATGTTGTCATGATATGTGCATGATTGTGATAATTGATTATGTGCATTATGTTGTTGTGATAAGTGTACGAGTGAACAATTAATTATGTGCATTGATGTCGTAATGCTATGTGTATGAGTTTGGTAATTGATTATGTATACTTGGTGTTGTGGTGATATTTGTATTATTTGATAATTGGGAATGGGTGATGTTTGAATACGTAATTGGTTAAATGCGGGAATATGTGATAATTAATGACTATGTGTATAATTGAGAATATAGTATTGAGATATTATACTCTTATACTTGTTGTACGTTTAATGTATGTGATTATGTTGATTAGTATTAATTTACATGATTAGGCAAGGTGTAATGTATTCCTATAATTGTTGATTTAACCATTGTACCTCATTATATTTTCTTCATAATGGTTTGTATTCTCACCCTTCTGTTTTAATGTTGCCCTCGTTTGGCGACATGCAGGCTTGACGATTAGTAGCTGGCGTGTGATCTAGTCGGAGTTTCTTCTGAGTTGCTTGGTAATTAAGTAGTGAGTCGATGCTCTGGTCATGTAACACTGGGTAGATTAGTCGTGTTGAACTCATGTTTCTATTTGGTTATGTATTATGTTTATGACTTGAGAACTTGTTATTTGGCTACTTGTTGTTTGAGAGTCTTTCAAGCCAAATATTCTGAATTATGTTTTAATTTATGTTGATATGATTATTGAGACTTGATCATGGTATGGGACATGGATCATTTTATGAAACACATGAGTATTTAGTAGTTTCCGCTGTGAATGCATATTCTGGATAAAATATGATTAATTGAGAAGTGTTATTTGAAATGACCAGGTGTATCATATATTGTAAGTAAATGCTGTCGGTTTTTAAAGGCTTTTAGTTTTTGAAAACATCGATGTGACGCCCTTTTATTATATGCATGCTTATTCTCTGATTATATGCTTAATTATTTTGGGGTATAAAAGGGGTGTTACATCCTACACTTATGATAATTTTTGAATTGCTTCTTTTGATCATCATTCATTTCTTGTCTTGTAAGCTTTACACTCGTAGCTTTCACTGGATGTTTGTGACCATCCATCAGCAGATCCCATAAGTCACCATCCAGGCCAAGGAAATAAATTTCAAATTTATCTTTTCAGTATTCAAAGTTTTCACCATCAAATATTGGTGGTCTAGTATAACCATTGTTACCATTTCCATTGTATTGCTCAGCAGAGCCACATGTAGATGTATTTGTTGGATTTTCACCAGACATCTTGACTTAAGCGTTTTTCTCTTCCTGAATCTTTTCTAAACACGGTTAAGTGCTTGCACCTTAGAACCGGCGCTGTGATGCCAATTGAAGGATAGAAAAACACTTAGAAAGGGGGGGTTTGAATAAGTGTAGCTTTTAAAACTTGTAAGATAAAAACAATTTGCACAATGATTTTTATCCTGGTTCGTTGTTAACTAAACTACTCCAGTCCAACCCCTTGGAGTGATTTACCTCACCTGAGGATTTAATCCACTAATCACACAAGATTACAATGGTTTTCCACTTAGACAACTTCTAAGTCTTCTAGAGTATACTGATCACAACCTGATCACTCTAGGAACAATCTGCTTAGATACCCTCTAAGACTTTCTAGAGTATACTGATCAACAACCTGATCACTCTAGTTCTTACAACTTAATGTAAACAAATTCTAAGAGTTACAATGCTTCTAATAAATCTATTATCACAACTGTGATTTTCTCTTAAGTTTAAGCTTAATCTCACTAATATATTACAACAGCAATGTAGTGAGGTTGAAGATGAAGTTTGAGAGTTTTTTGAATTTGACAGCGTTTCTATATATTTTGCGCAAGTGTTGTATTCAGAATTCGTAACCTTGCTTCTCATCAGAACTTCAATATATAGGCGTTTGAGAAGATGACCATTTGGAGCATTTAATGCTTTGCGTGATCCGTACAACATTGCATTTAATGTTTCACTCTTTTGTCAACTACCTCGAACCTTGCTTTCGCTTTGTCTACTGACGTTGCCTTTAATAGCTTTCAACGTTCCTTTTGTCAGTCAGCGTAGCCTGCCAGCTAGTACTTGCTTCTGATCTGATGTTTGTGTAAACAACGTTTGAATATCATCACAGTCAAACAGCTTGGTGCAGAGCATCTTCTTGTCTTCTGACCTTGAAGTGCTTCTAAGCGTGATACCATGAGAACTTCAGTGCTTCTGCTTCTGATCTCAAGTTCTTCTGATGCTTCCATAGACCATGTTCTGATTCTGCTTGACCATCTTCTGATGTCTTGCCAGACCATGTTCTGATGTTGCATGCTAAACCTTCTGAGTTAGTGCTTCTTGCGCTGATTTTGTGCATACTCTTTATATAATTCCTGAAATGGAAATTGCATAGTATTAGAGTACCACATTATCTCATACAAAATTCATATACATTGTTATCATCAAAACTAAGAATATTGATCAGAACAAATCTTGTTCTAACAAAGATGAGGTAGATCAATCCTCTTACCCTTACCTATGCAGTACATAAGATACTGTTGATCCTGGTTGATGTAGGTGGGAGAAACTGTAGCTTTTTTGTGATGAATACACCCAGAAGAATCTCAGCCCAGATTTTGTAGGGGGCCTTCATATCCTTAGTGTTGTTTGAACCTTGCCCTGTTGTAAACACTTCAGAATAAACTGCATCCCAGTCAGTTCTACCAGCAACTGCTCCTGTAGCACCACTAAAACCTTTAAGATTGAGTAACTTCCTTATAAGGTTTTCAGTAACGGAGACTTCTTGACCTAGAACGAAAGAGATGATTGCTCTAGGTGTAAGAGTTGCGTGAATCCAGAATTCCTTCACCAAATCTGGGTAGACTGGCCCAATGAGACGATCAAAGAAGATTTCCCAACCTTGAATCAGCATGTTTGATTTCAAATTAAACTCATGTTCCCCGAGGATGATCAAAATCCACTATGAGTTCACATAGAACTTCCAGTTCTGCAGTAGGGATGGGACACGTTCTTGCAGGAGGAGAGAACTTTGGTGGTTGTTATTGCTCTTGCTGAGAAGAAATTGGTTTTGATGATAAGGAAGCCATTGAAGAGGAAGAACTGAGAAGCCATTACATAATGTGAATCAATTTCATTAATGATGAATGACATTAATGGAGAGTAACGTAAGATTTGAAAAGATTTTACACAGTTACCTAGGGCGGCGTCTCATCAACTGCACGCATGCTTGTCCCTTTAGATTAGATGAACACGTGGTCATCATCTTGGGGTAACGGGTGACAACTGTTTTGTTTTAACAAAAGTTCTGAGTCATACTAGGCACATGAAACGTTAGTGATAACAATTTCAGAGTGTCCTTATGAACAAACACAATCAGAACATCTGATAAGTAAAAATAAATAAAAACATCTTTTTCAAACTAAAACATATCAGAGCTTCACAAGCACTTCATTCTGGGCATAAATCCATACAAATATTCTTCTGAATGAACTTAAATATATCTTCAGCAAGGGGTTTTGTAAAGATATCAGCCCATTGATGGTCTGTATCTACAAAGTTTAAAGAGGGCGGCGTCTCATCAACTGCATGCATGCTTGTCCCTTTAGATTAGATGAACGCGTGGTCATCATCTTGGGGTAACTGGTGACAACTGTTTTGTTTTAACAAAAGTTTTGAGTCATACTAGGCACATGAAACGTTAGTGATAACAATTTCAGAGTGTCCTTATGAACAAACACAATCAGAACATCTGATAAGTAAAAATAAATAAAAACATCTTTTTCAAACTAAAACATATCAAAGCTTCACAAGCACTTCATTCTGGGCATAAATCCATACAAATATTCTTCAGAATGAACTTAAATATATCTTCAGCAAGGGGTTTTGTAAAGATATCAGCCCATTGATGGTCTGTATCTACAAAGTTTAAAAAGAGAACTCCCTTTTGAATATAGTTGTCATACCCCAAAATCTGTCCGTCATATTCCAAGATGTTTTTACTCACCTGACTTGTAATTGCTCAAGATAGTGCAAGCTCACTCTTCTCCTAAGCACAAGATTCAAAATTAGGGTTTATGATTTAATCAAGGAATTTGAACTTCTGATATCTCAAGTGGATTCCATGGTCTCTCATATGATTCAAAGTATCCTCATGCCAAGTATCAAGCCCTGATTCAAAAGATTGCTCACTTAATGGCCCAAACGATCAATAATCGACTGCCAGCCGCCGCTTTACAGCCGCGCTACCGACGTGAATGGTTGGTGCTACATTCCTTCCTCCCACCTCCGCGTCTCCATCTCCGATTCGTCACTGCAAGGTGTTTCTTCTACATTCTACTTTGTGTGGTTGCTTCATTTTTCTTGTTTTACTTGGCCATGGTGTGTTGTTATTGTATGGGAGAAGTAGATGAAGTCGATATGCAGAGAAACCACGTGAGAGATAGAAATGATATATGTTACCTATTTTTTGTTTTTGTTCACACATTTTCTTTTTATGTTTTAATTATTTGTCTATTAATATAATTTATGTGCCATTTGTCATGTCATGATTGGTTTTATGGAGAGGTTGGAAAAGTCAAGATTATGCTAACAATCAACTATCTAACTAAGATTTAAATATACCACCAAACACCCTTAATTGCCCTTAATGAAAAAATTAATTACCCTAACAAAAGCCCTTTTTGGTAATTTACTAAATAAAATTTAATTCCAACCAATCACGTGTCTCCAATGCTCCAAAGGGCACTACCTTTCCAATATTATTATTTGGGTGTTGGCTAATATCCTTTGGTTTTTCCCTCCATCCTTGAAAACTTTGAAAACCGTTTCATTTCTTTGCTATTACTCTCTCTATTCATTTCTTTAGTAAACCAATTCCTTTCTCTTTCTAATTTTCAAAGTTCTCTCTCCCTTTCAGCTTCTTCTTCCTTGTCCGCCATTCTCTCTACACCCCAACTTCCTCTTCTTCATCCTTCTGTTAATTGGGTAAGACTCTCCTTTTAGCTTTTAGTTGGTTTCATGATAATTTTCATACTATTTGGAACTTATTCAGAACGAGCTTTTAAGTTGGTTTGAGTTGTGCTATGAAGTTGTGAAATATTAAAAACTCATTCTTTTCATGATGTACTCCTTAAGTTGTTATTGACTGAATTTTTTTACACTAACCTTGTGTATTATTTTCATACTATTTAGAACTGTATTCAGTACCAGCTTTTAAGTTGTTTTCAATTGTGCTCTTAAGTTGTGACAAAATAAAAACCCATTCTTTTCAGTAGGGGTGATCAAAACCAAACCAACCCAATAGAAAACCGCAAACCAAACCAAACCAAACCGAAACCGCAAAAAACCGCATTTGGTTTGGATTAGTTCGGGTCAGTTTTTACAAAACCGCACGGTTCGGTTCGGTTTACGGTTTGTATTTTGTAAACCGAACCAAACTGAATCAAACCGCACTATGTTACAACCTAAATTTTACTAAATCACATCCAACCCAAACTTAAACTTATTATACATTAGCATTATGATTACGAACAATTTTCTCATCCTTACACATATAATTTCAGTCCCGATCTTCTAAAATCTCTAATAACATTATCGCACCTTCTTTGCCACATACATCTTCCCTCTTCTTCTATAATCTCTACTCTCTTATATTCTTTCTTTTTCACCTTCTCGTTTTTATGTAAATGTTCCGTATTTCAGTTTCGTTTTTATTGCATATCTTCTTCTCTAATCTCTCGACACTTTTTTTCTTTTTCACTTTCACTAATCTTTCGTCTCTTCTATTTTTTTGTTTCGTTATAATAATTTTTATATTGTTTTATGCTATTATTTTATGTTTAATATTCCACTTTTGTCTAATTTAATTTTTACATATTAAATGGAAAATTGTTGTCAAAATATGACGAGTTTTGTTGTTATTTGATAGTGTATGAATGTATAAATACAAAATTATGTTATCATCTATATGTGTATGTATGGCTCAATAAAATATTTGTAAAAAACTGAACCAACCGAACCGAACCAAACCGCATTAGTTTGGTTTGGTTTGGTTCGGATTTTTTTAAAAGCCAACCGAACCAAACCAAACCACACTTTTTTCTCTTGCGGTTCGGATGATTTTTTTTGTCAAAACCGCCCAAACCGCACCGCGAGCACCCCTACTTTTCTGGATGTACTCTTAAGGAGACATTGACTGATGTTTTTTAAACAAACCTTGTCTATTATTTTGATAATATTTGGAACTGTACTTAGAACCAGCTTTTATGTAATTTGAGTTGTCCTCTTAAGTTGTGAAAGGTTAAAAATCCGTTTTTTTCAATATGTACTCTTAAGTTGTTATTATTGATTGATCTTTTTTTGGAACTAGATGTATGCTTCATGGTTGTATGCTTCATGGTTGGAACTAGCTGTGCACTTTAACTTTTTTGGTACAAATCAATTTTCCTGGTTGTATGCTTCATGATGAAAGTTCCACATTTTCATATTTTCATAATCATAATGTCCAGACCAGCCCAGCTAATAAAAGACTTGACACTTGGTCTTAATGTGTGGAAAATAGATGTTCGTGTTATCGACTTGTGGATTGTCAAGAAGTACAACGGGAACCAACACCTTGAAGCTATATTACAAGATATAGAGGTTAGTACTTATCCATTCATAATAGTGCATCTGTTGGTACAATGTTCATTTACTGATGGAATGTTTCATTACTTTCTCACAAGAGAAACCAAATACATCTCATCACCTACAACCACGAACTAGATGCCTGGAAAGATACCTTACTAGAGCATCAAACCTATATGGTTTACAATGGAGAACCACTAATCAATGACCTCCCTTTAAAAGTTTGTGACAACAAGTACAAACTATTTTTCAATGCTACAACCACAATCACAAGCATTAACATGCCTGAAGTGCCTCTGCATACATTCAATTTCAAGCCATTTGACGAATTCTTTAGTGGCAATTTCAATGTTAATCGTTTATACGGTATTCATTCATACTATTTATTC
The DNA here is from genome assembly GCF_029867415.1 of Vicia villosa. NCBI lineage: Eukaryota > Viridiplantae > Streptophyta > Magnoliopsida > Fabales > Fabaceae > Vicia > Vicia villosa. Next base: position 43,271,379 of record NC_081184.1, read on the forward strand.
TGATTACGTGTTAATCTTTATGTACACTAACTCAGTGTTGGTTTTCCTTCAAACAGAAGTCATTGGTGTACTCCAGCAAGTAGTGAGGACCCAGGTCGGTGGAGGGGAAAAAATCTTTCATCAACTTTGTGCTGTCAGATGAATTGTATGTCATATTACAATTCAGTTCGCATAAGATACCACTTTTCATTAAATCAGTTTCACACACTAATGAATTTGGTTGTTGATTTTGACATTAGTGGATATGAGATTGATATCACACTATGGGAGGTGTATGCTGTTATACCCCAAAATTTGCCCGCATCTTTTTCAAAAAAGAAGGCAACAGACTTCTGTCTAAAAATTGGGAGTTTCATATAATCTTGGATTTTTATTCCATAAATATCCTGATTTATGAATACTTGGTTTTTAGAATTTTTCTTATACGATACTTTGGCTCGCTGTTGAATTCATTTTTACGCAAACGCCAAGTACTGTTTATTACTTCACACACGCTATTTATTTTGAGATTTATTTACAGATAAATAGTACTGACTCAATTGGTACAGAATTAAATATTTTGCAGGCGCAGAGTCCGGGGATTCAGACTGTACTGGTAACAAGTAAATTATTATTAACTTTTGTTTCCCAATAATTTTTTGTACTATATTCTATTATTTTCAAGATCTTTTCCTTTCTTTTCAAATCTCTTTCTTTCAAATCCTAACTTTATTCTATACATATTTTTTTTTCAAACCCTACCATACACTTTCTTTCAAATCCTACTTCCACTCAAATTTTCCTTTTTTGTACGGAATCACTTCATTCCCCAACGTCTCTATCCTTCTTTTCATTCTATAAATACCTCTCCTTTTTTTTATAAAATCTCACATCAAATTCTAAATCATCTCTCAAAATTCCTACTTCATATTCACTCTCTCTTCTTCCCCTGCAAAAATGGCGAAGCGGATGGAAACGTGTTTTCTTATGGTCATCACCGTCGTGGTGGTAATCATGTCCTTCTTCTGTCTGCATAGTCCTGAAAAATGTGGACCTGGGTTGCTTACACTCCCAATCATCTATATGTTATTATTTGTAGCATGGGTTATTAATCGTCATTCTTAAAGTTTGTCGTATCTTTTATTTTTTAAATGTACCGTTTACTTATTGTATTGTTCATTATATTATGTAGTGTTTGTACTGTCAGTATTAAAAGTCGTACGATCTGTCATACTGTTGTTTAAATTATTAAGATAGTATTTTGTGTGTTTTCTGCCAGTTAAATATTTATTTTTCTGTGCATTAAATGTTTTTCAGGGTTATTATCGGTAATTTTGCTCGCATACAGTATATATTATTTATTTATTATGTCTGTGTTTTTCTAAAAACTCATATAAATAAATTTTTCACCATTAACACAAAACATAACAAAAAAAACAAAAAGAAAAATTAACTTTGACTGTTGAATTTTCACTTTAATACCTGAACAGTCAGTAGACAGTCAAAAACCGCTGACAGTGCAATTCTCCGTGTTTTGTACCATCAATCAAATCAATCTTTTGCATTTCAAAATTCCAAGATTTTTGTTCTAGAAGTCTTCTGAATATCACATGATTAGCAGAGACTCAGCACTGCACAAAAATCAGGTACGCTTAACTGTCTCCTACACAAACAGTCCCTAACTAGGGTTTCTTGTTTTTTTTTCAGGAGAACAAGTTTTTGAGACCTCAAATGGATTTCATGGACCTCCATATATCTCAAAGTACCACCATACAAATTTTCAAACTTCAATTCACTCAGACGCATAGTCAGCAGTTCAAACAGTCAACAGACGACCCGTTTGACCAAAAAGTCAACAGACAGTCAAAAATGAAATTTTTTGTCAACATCCATATTTTGTCAAAAGATTCATCATTTGATCATTGGTTGATCATAATTCATCAAGGAAAGATCAAAATCAACAAAACCCTAAGTTTCAAAATTAGGGTTTTCTCCTAAAAAGTCAACTGAACTTTGATTGGTCATAACTCTCTCATCCTTCATCCAAAAAATTCAAACCAAATCTCATTTTGAAGGAAATTCAATTATCTTTCAAATGAAATTGGTCCCATGGTCATTAGATTCACCATTTGAAAAATATGAACCAAGACATTACAGGTCATTTTCAAAGTCAACAAAAAGTCACTTTTTTCAAAAGGACACACAAGGAGCATGGAAAATCATTTTGATATGAGACCAAAGACATTGGTTAGAGGACTATCTGAGGTTTCTAAAAAGTACCAGAACTCCTTCATATGATAAAAATTGAGGGATTTATGCCTTGTTGAAGTTGGCCATTTTTTGGGAAAATGCATGAAATCAACATTGATCAAAAATGTTTTTTTTCCAAAAGGGGCCAAGTTTTCATGATCCAAACATGTTCCCCATAATGTGAAGGGCCTCCCACAACCAAGCCAAGGCCCATAGCATTTTTTTTTCTTTTTTTGGTTTAATTTTATCACATTTAAGATTAAATTGAAAAAAGAAATGGAAGGATAATATGTAGCTTGAATCTTAAGCATGAGTCATCAAGAAGCATTCAAAACTCTGCCACAAGGAGCTAGTACAGCAGAAGAGAGTGGAAAAATCAAGCCATGGTTGCTTGAATTCAAAGCTACATATGTTATAATATTCAAAAATTCAACAAAGCACTTATTGCTTCTTAGCTTAGTTTCTAAGTGCTTCCTTGCCTATAAATGAAGTATAACACTTCATCAATGAAAAAGAGACAAGATCAGAACCAAACCTATGCTTGTAACACACTTGTAACACATTTAAAATTTTCAAAGAAACTTGAAATTCGAATTTTCAGTTTAAGCCATTTTTAATCCAAACTAAACACTTAAACATCATCCTTAAGCATCACTGAATCTATTCCAATCAGTTTCAAGCTTTGAAACACAAAGAATCGAGCAATATAGCTCACGGTTTGTTCAAACCTAAATCACTTCATACCTGGTCATTCATGCATTTTTAACAAGATGTAATCATATATTTGAATTTAGTTCATTGTTCTGATCGTTTCTGGATGGTTAATTGAAGTTTGAACACGTATCCATGAAGATACCATTTTAGGGTTCTTCAACACTATTTTAGGGTTTTTCTTAAAAGGCAAAATTAGACAAAATTAAGGGCATGGTTGAATTCAGTGAATCAAGACGAATCAAATGGATATGTCGCGAAAAATTTCTATGCTTGTTTACCCCTATTCGCTATTTTGCAGGGATGAGTTTCATCTATTACAGCGCTTCTAAGCAAACAACGCTGTTAAAAGTGTTGGCTGGAGGTTGAAGACGAAGGCGTGGCACCATCTGATTGGCCAGTTTGAAAAACGCGCGTTTTGTCTTATTCTTGGATCTGATGCTTCGCTGACTAGACTGTTACCATGCGCCACGTATCCATGTCCATCAGATCATTTTAATCCTCTAATCTAACGCTCCTTGTCTTGCAGGTTCATCATAGACCCTAGGGGTTTGCCACACATGATCATTGTTTTATATATTTTCTATTTTATTTTATTTTCTTTACAAAATTAATTTAAAATAGTTTTAAAAATCAAAAAAATAAAATAAAAATATTTTTAGGTTTCTAAAATAATCTATTATTTTTTGACATAAAATATTTTATTTTTTCTTAAATATTAAAATATTTTGGTTAATTAATTAGTATATATTTATATATTTGCTTTTTAATTATTTCAACCAATCAAAAAATCATAAAAAAAATTGTTCTTTATATTAAATATAGTTTATATATTATAGGCTAATTTTGTACATATTTAGCATAATTTTCTCTTTAAGTTTTAATTATTTGTGTAATTATTTGTATAATTATATGATTATTTAACTTAATAATTTCAAAAAATCCAAAAAAAATAGTTTTATTTTAAAATTAATTGACAAGCATTTTGAACATATTTTAAACTTAATTTTTAGGTTTAAATTTTATTTCCACCTCTTTCTCATTTTAATTAAATTAATCATGCATTAATTCTAATTAAAATCAATCATCAAAAAATCCAAAAAAAATATTTCTTTTATTTTCTTGCAATTTAAATTCCTAGATCAAGTGTATAGGTTGTCAAATTCATGTAAATAGCGTAGTTTACATTTCCCGCACAATCGATGTAATAGCGTAGATTTACTTTCCGCACTTTACATTTCCGCATTTTAATTTCTGTACATATAAAACGTCGTGTATGTCAAAGATAAAAATTGAAGCGTTAGGTCACTAACTTCAAAGATAAAATATCTGAATCAAAACACAATCACACTTGCACCTCTTAGGGTAATCCCTCTTTTACTCTTTTCAAAATCAAAAATCAAATTCTACAGTTTCAAATGCAAAATCGAACTTTCGTTTACATCCGGTGAAAGGAGAATTTTCTAAAGGAAATAGGAAAAGACCTTATAACTTAGGGTAGACCTCCAATTTGCTTGCTCAAATCAAAACAAACAAATGCCTCATATACCGTTGTATTTCAAAATAAAACTTTCAAAAAAAAGACAATACTTGGTATATATCTAAACAAGGATCACTACGAAGTTAACGTTCTTTTTTTCAAAACATCTTTCGAAAGATAAAACACTTTGTATACATCCGCACAAGGATCATTACAAAATCAATTTGCAAAAGTTTTTGAAACCACATACAAGCATGTCAAGGCAAGAGAAAAGTGATTCAAAACAAGTGAGCTAAGCAAATTAAGAGCCCATGGATAACCATGGATACAAAGGGTGCTAACACCTTCCCTTTGTATAACCTACCCCCTTACCCAGAATTTCTTAAAGGTCTTTTTTCTGTTTCTTTTATAAACCTTTCCTTAATTGGATGAAATAAAAGTCGGTGACGACTCTCTGATTTTCAAAAACACAAAAGCAAAAAGAGAAGAGTCAGTTCGTGTATCTCTCCACGAGAGGTACGGTAAAAAACCGAGGGCGACAGAGCTGGCGACTCTGCTGGGGACAAATACTTTCTAAAAACAAAATGTTTTTAAAAGGGGTTGCCTTAGAGTTTAGATCACTTCAATGTTTTCAATTGCTTGTCTTGATTGTTCTATTTTTTCAAAGGTTTGTTTGGGTATTTGCTTGTGTGAAAGATTCTAACCCGAATCTCGAGATACCTTAAGTATGTGACAATAGACCAAGGAAACTGTACGGCATGTATCGATACGGTTGATCTGGTAGTCACCGTTAGTGCGGCACTTTGGTTTATACTGATGTCCCTTGAAAACAATCAAGGAGTATGTTAGGCTTCCGAAATGTCATTTGTCGTACCCCAATTTTTGACCTAGTCTTTTTTACAATCTATTTGAATCATTTGCATTTAAAAAAAAAAAACAATAAAAAAATAAAATAAATATATACATTCATTTCATACATCATTTTAAAATTAATAAGCATTTTTGTTAATCTTGCATGATTTTATGATTTTTGATCTTTAATTCAATCTTTTATTAAGTTGAATTTTAGGTTAAAGTTAATAAATTCTTTGTCATCATATTATTTTTGTTATGTCTTTATGTTTATTTTTTAGGTGCAAAAAAAAAAGCCCATTTGATTTAATTGGTCTATCTACTTTGATCTTAAAGTCCAAGATTTGAATCTATTTGAGAAGTTGTAGGGACCAATTTTGCCAAAGATATTCACGTTTCACACCACTACCCATTTTCATCCAAATTTTCACAAAAGACAAAAAAAAACAAAACAAACTCTCCTCCTCATTGTCCTTCCTCGCCATTCCACTACTCCACTAAATGTTCCCTTCATCTTATCTCAGTTCTTGTCTTCTCAAAACCCTAATCCTCCTCTATAAAACCGCACACTTTCACACAAAAGGAGGACCGAAGACAATAGCAAAAAAACCTCAGCTCAATCTCTCATACCTCAACAGAATAACCACAAAAAAATCTTCAAACATTTCTCTAAACCTCTGCCTCACAGCAATTCAAACAACCATTTAAGCATCTTCAGAATCGACCTCAGATTCACCCTTCATACTCACCTTCAAATCTCATCCGCTCAGAGCTTCATAACTCTCACTCAACCGATCCCATCCCACAATACATCCACACTGCAGCACTTCCATTCATCAACCAAAAACACACACAACAATAACATACCTTCAACCACCACAAACCCAGCACCAACCGCACAGATTCCAGAAGAGAAGAACAGAGATCGAAGATAACATACTTGGGTTAATAATCTTTTTCTATTTTATTTTCAATCTGTGCTTTCATTTTCGTTTACTTTCTCCATTGCGTCTGGATTTCGTTTCCGTTATGCTGTTTCTTTCCGTTACCTTGTTCAATTCATTCTTGTAACATGTAATATATTGAATCATAGTGAAATGGGTTTTAGATTTATGTTTGGGGATAGGGGTTCCGATCTATTATGCTGCCCTTTGTGTTGATTACTCTGTTAATTTTCTCCATTTCGTCGATAGATTATGTGTAGTTGTTGTAGTTTGTTTTGATTTTCATGGTGTATAGCTTCTGAATCGATGAAATCGATGGGGATGAAGTTTTTTTTTTTTTTTTTTTAACGAGAGAGAAGAAGAGTTATTGGGTTTAGGTGTTCTCTCTCTATTCATCTTAGTGTACCATTTTTATAATTTTTTTTATTTTATTAATAGCATGTGTTAATGATTTAGTCAATAAATCTCCCCTTTTTTTTAGGCCTTTTAATTGGTTTTTTTTAAATTGAGAAAATAAATATAGAGAGGAATAGGAGATGGAACGCCCATTACCTCTTTTTTAGGATTAGTCTTTTTTTATTATTATTTCTTTTAATTAATAAAAACTGATTTTACTTTTAGGATTTCATTTTTAAATTAGTTTTAATAATAAAAATTCAAATTTTATGGATGGACTCCGGCCTCATACTAATTTTCACCCCATTTTCATGTTTCACACACTCCTTTCATTCCTTTTTTTAATTTTTTAATTTTATTATTATTATTATTATTATTTATTATTTCTATTTGTTTATTTATTTTTGCTATGGTATGTGTGATATTATCTTGTACGATCATTTTTTGGTTACTTCTGCAATTTAATATTTTTGTTTTTATTCTATCGTCACCTGAATTAATAAAAATCAGAAAATATCATGAACAATTTTCATTCAAATAAATCTTGGTCCAATGCCAAGTTCCTTACACTTTAACCCATTTCTCACTCAAACAATTTTAATAAATCTCAACACCAAGTGCTCTTTTTTTCAAATTTCTTTTTTTTTTTATAATCAAGAACTCTTTTAATAATCGAATCGAGTTTAGTTTATTATGGATGAATCAAGAAGGATTTGTACGTACTTGTACAAGTTGTTCTAAAGCATTTAGGTGATGGCCATTAAGCCTTTGTTTGAATGCTTAGATTCCATTAAAGACTCTTTCAAACTCGATTTAATTCACCTTTTTTACAAAACACTTTCTTTTAATCAAATCATTTTAGTCTATAATGGATAATGAAGGAGGGTTTGTACGTACTTGTACAAGTTGTTCTTTAAGCGTTTAGGCGATGACCGTTAAGCCATTGTTTGAGTGCGTAGACTCCGTTAAAGACTTCGTAAACTCAACTTAGCAAATGCTCTTTCAAGTACTTTAAGCGATGGCCGTTAAGCTTTTGTTTAAATGCTTGACTTCCATTAAAGATTTTTCAACTCATCCAATCATTCTTTTTCATCACCTAAGAAGGGTTTGTACGTACTTGTACAAGTTGCTCTTTCAAGCATTTAGGCGATGGCCGTTAAGCCTTTGTTTAAATGATTGATTTCTTCTTAATAAATAACTTTCATTTCATTAACACCTTTTGTCACCTTGACCTTTTTAAAACTTTTTTTTTAAAAAACGAGACACTTAGTCAAATTCAAATGCAATTATACTTCCACGTGTGAAGATTGAATGTTTTCCACTCGAATGCGATGATGGCCAAAATCTTGTCTTACTCTTGATTTAGTTATCCATTCTTGTAGTGATGTAAACAATCTCTTATCCATGTGCGCATAGTATTGTTTGAATGCGATCAAGTACCTCTCGCTAAAATCAACCAACAAATTCGTAGTTTTACCCTGAACTACGATTGCTCTGACTTTCCCATTGCACTAGGGAATACGTAGGCACAAGATACAAACGTCTTGGCGAGCACAATAATAAAAAAAACTTTTTTTTGTTCCTTTCTTCTTTCCAACCTAATAGATAACGCAAGTAGATAATAAGCTAACAATCAATCACAAGATTAACTAAATGGGTCCCATCGAGTACGATGGAGGTGAGGGGTGCTAATACCTTCCCCTTGCTTAACCGACTCCCGAACCTTAGTTTGGTTTCGGTGACCATCTTATCCATTTCTTTTTTATTCGTGGGTTTTATCGATATTTTCCCTTTCCTTTTTGGAATAAATAAAGTTCGGTGGCGACTCTGTTGTACTTCGAGCGTGCGATTACGCTCGAGTCACATTTTTACCGCTACAGAAAGTGGCGACTCTGCTGGGGACTACCTAAGAGAGTCAACCCTAGTTTAGTTTTTTTCTTGTACTATTGTTAGCTTTATTTATTTGCTTATTTATTTCCTTTATTGTTTGATTTCTTATTGTATGGTTGGAATATTTTGATTATTGGCACTTTATGGACAAAGCTCTACACCCGAGCTCAAGAAACACATAAGATAAGATGGTGGTTTAGTATTAAACTTGCTTGACGTAGTGTCAAGTAGGAGGTACTAATACCCCGCCTAGAGTAGGTCCTTTGAGAAGATGTCTTTGGTTAAGTAAGTTATTTACTTGAGCGATGATGTTTTCAATTTGGATCGTTAACTCTAGGGACCTTTAGAAAAACCCTTAAACCATGACTTGTTAGGAAATGGTGGTTTCGCGCCCAACTTGCGTAACGTAACTATTACTGTGGGTAAGTGCGAAAACCACACTCAGAATAGGCTTCATTTGAAAACGTGGTTGGATGGGAAGTTATTTGCTAGATGATCATGTTTTCAAAAGTAGCTCGTAACTCTGAGAACCGTGTCTAGAACCTTGTTGGAAAGAACCTTAGAACTATCCTATTGTGTGCCATTTTGTGCTGAGAAATCAGAATGTTTTATTCCATACGATTTGAAATCCTTTACATATAAACCATACATGACATAACATGGCATACATCTTTGCATAAAATAACAAAAATTTCATGCATCCATATTCATTCGAGTTGTCAACTCATGTCGTCTGTATTCATCTTCAACAGTCTTCTGTTCATCGTCAAGCTGGTTCCTCCACACGAGTACGAGACTAGAGCCAACGTCAGACGAAGAATGGCAGATCAAGAGCAACCAATGCTGAAGTCAGAATGGAGATTGAAGATTTGAAGTCAGGAATGACTAAGCTCACCGAGATGTTGCGAATTCTGATTGCTAGAGGAGAACCGCCTCAAAGGACTGATATTCAAGAGGTCGCCGACGATGTTGAAGACCCCATTCCTGTTCAAAGGCCAGCCACTACTTGGCCTGAGTTTGGTTTACCTCCGGATTATTCTCAACCTCACGCCACTACTGCTATGATAGGTCAACCTTCACGACCAATGTTCCAAGCACCAATCATGACTGAGTCTCAGCCAATTGTGCACGCTGCTGCCCAAACCACTTTTGGAAATCCTCTCTTTGAGTACCATGCTGAAGACCATCGAAGTGAAAGCCAAAAAGAACCTGGTGATATTGATGAAGTCAAAGAACAATATCAAATCCTGGAGAAAAGACTAAGAGCTATGGAAGGCGCTGATTACTTTGGGGTCGCTGCTGAGAACATGTGCTTAGTTTCTGACTTAGTTATGCCGTCCATATTCAAGATTCCTGAGTTTGAAAAGTACAAAGGGTACACTTGCCCAAGAAGTCATTTGACTATGTACTACCGCAAGATGGCTGCTTATACCAAGAACGACAAATTGCTGATTCATTGCTTTCAAGATAGTCTGACTGGCGCTTCCCTGAAGTGGTATATGGGACTTGAGAAGAGTCGTATCCATTGTTTCCAAGATCTGACTGATGCTTTCATGAAGCAATACAAGTATAATCTAGACATGGCACCTGATCGCCGTCAACTGCAAAACATGTCTCAAAAGGAAAGAGAGTCCTTTAAGGAGTATGCTCAACGTTGGAGAGAGCTAGCTTCTCAAGTGGAACCTCCTTTGGCTGAAAAGGAATTAACTGGAATGCTCATGGATACTCTCTCACCCTTCTATTGGGAGAAGATGATTGGAAGTATGTCCTCAAACTTTACTGACTTGGTGACTATTGGTCTAAGGCTAGAGGAAGGAATCAAGAATGGCAAAATTGCCAATGCTGCTGAATCTTCTAATGGGGCAAGGAAGTCTTATGGAAACCTCATCAAGAAGAAGGAGAACGAAACAAATGCTGTGATTGGTGAAGACAGAAGATCTCGTCAAAAGCCTAATAACTATGATCCACCAATTGTAGTTGTTGTTGCTCCTGTGACCAAGGCTCCACAAGTTCAAGCTCCTCAACCTCAGGCTGCTAACCAGAATCAGAATCGTGGTAGGACGACCTATGATCCTATTCCCATGACTTACACTGAGCTATATCCTGCATTGGTCAAGAAAGGTCTGATTACAACAAGAGCTTTTACTCCTCCGAATCCTCTTCCACCCGGTTTCAGATTCGATCTGCACTGTGAATTTCATCAAGGTGGTGCTGGCCATAATTTGGAAAGTTGTTTCGCGTTGAAGGCTAGAGTGCAAGAATTGATGAGGGAAAATATGTTATATTTCAAGGATATCAATCCCAATGTTGTCAAGAACCCTTTGCCCGAGCATGACAAGAGTGGCTGAGGACAAAGAAAGCCAAGTTACCTCCCTAAAGCCAAGTGTTTAGTGATAGGATAGCTCCTCCTCGTCATTGATTAGTCACTAGGCCTTGTTTCTTTCTGTTTGCAATTTCCTTGTTTTATCTTGTGTACTACATTTGAATTCTGTTTTTTTCCTTAATGTTAATTTTAATGAAATGAGTATTACATATTTGAATCAATCCATTTATATCCACTGTGTTTATCTTTATGCTTTATCTTTCAAAAAAATATATATATCTCTTGTTCACTTTCTTTATCAAACTTTTGTCTAAGCAAGATTTGAGGGAGGATGATGACAACAAAATACCCAAGTTGTTGAATTGTATGCTTTCAAATAAAACTTTGCTGATGATGTACGGGCATTGTTTCAATTCCTAAACACTGGAGAAATAAGGAGTTAATCCCTAGTCAACCCCTTTGAGCCTTCAAAGTTGGAGTTCCTTTTTAAACGAAAAAACCCGCAATTTTAACCTGGGGCAGGGTAGTTCTCAGTTAATTTGGTTATGCATTCAATTTCAAGAAAATCATTAAGTACACCTTTCAATAAGGGTTTCAGTAAAAATGACCAAGATGGTTATCATTAATCAAGGCAGTCATTATCTTTCCAATATCAAAAAATATATATTCAAAAAAGAGCCCGCTAAGTCAAAACCTACAAAGGAGACTTAGGCAAAACTGGGGCATCCTGCTGACTGTAATCTCAAAAAGAAACAGTTCAGGCAAAAGTTAGGGATATAAAGCAAAAAAGAGAAGTCAATAAATTCCTTGTACAACCATAAAATGGTGTTACTATCAAATGGAAGAAGTGTCTGTCATCGCAAAGATTCTCTTGGCCTTTAAACCATCATCATTATGATAGGTGCAATTCCAAAGCCTCTTGGAACCTGAATGCATAATTTAAATTAATTGAGTGTAGGACTGGAGATCATCACGGAGAATGGGGTGGGTACAAATAAACTTTGAGCCTATATCCTTTGTTTCATAAACCGTGAACCAAGCCACGTTACAACCTTCAAAAGACCTAATTGAAGCAAGGTTTATTTTGAAATCATACTACAACAAGGTTGTGTTAACCTGACTCCTAAAGATTTTTGCAAATTGTTTGTTTTACCATACCTTTTGCTTTATCCATCACTTTGAATGTCTAGACAATTGTGTTTGGACCTTTGATTCATTTTCTTTACATCAATAACACCTTTTCAATAAATGACTTTGATTTCCAAATATGCTTTGAACATTGCATTAAAATTACCATTTTTGAATGAACATTTTATTTGCAAATAAGTACTCATCTTTCAAGAAGTTCAAAAAGTTGAGAAACTTGATCAGTGATCCTATCAGGGGCACGTTACTTCAAGATCCTGTTATTCAAGAGTTATATTGGGGGCAAGTATTACCAACATTCATTTACTGGAGCAACGATCAAATAACAACCAGTCAATCAGGGGCAATCTTCTTCAGCAATCCCCAAGCAGTTTATCAGTCCTTCTCAAAAGGATCATCAGTGTGACAAAACCATGTTGGCAATTTTCTTGTGTTGAGGAATCGGAGTTCTATTCTTCCCTCACAAAAGAGTCTACTTCAGTTATCATAACCAATTGCATTGCATTCATCATTCATATATCATGCATCGAAACAAAATTCATACTCATTTACATTCTTTCAAGGTCATGTTGTTGTCAACATCTTACCTTGAGATCAAAACCCAACTTACTTGGCATCTACCCAAACGATGTTTGTCTCTTCATCCAAAGCTACTCTTGGATTTGTAATTGTCTCTCTTCATCCAATGCTACTATTGGATGTCTCATTGTTTCTCTTCGTCCAAAGCTACTATTGGATTTGTATTTGTTTATCTCTGTCCAAAGCTACTGTTGGACATGTTGTTTTTCACCTTTTATCCAAAGCTACTGTTGGATATCACAATCCCTAGTAAAGTGTTATTCATAGCTACTGTTGAATGATCTTTGTATCTTTGAGCGGGAATACCATTCTTTTCTCATCCAAAGCCACTATTGGATGTTCTTGAGTTTGTTTTTTCCTCCCCATCCAATGCTACTATTAGATGGTCGCTCGTTTTTTCCAAAATTGGTATCCATTTCATCTATTGCTCCTCAGGATGACTCTGATATATTTTCAGGTTCTGGTTTCCTTTTTGCATTCAAAGCCACTGTTATCTCATTGGTTTCCGTATTATCCAAAGCTACTGTTGGATTGTCCCCGATGTTTTTAAGAGTTTGGATTCCATTCGTTCAAAGCTACACTTGGACGTCTCTGCCATATCTCCGAGTTTGTAGGTCTCCTCTTGCGTTCAAAGCCACTGTTGAGTCTTGTTGGTTTCCTTCCATCCGAATCTACTATCGGATGTCTCCAATGTTTCCCCAGAGTTTGGATTATTTTCATATTCATTCAAAGCCACTCTTGAATGTCTTTGATGTTAGGTGTCGTCTAAAGCCACTCTTAGACGTTCCTACCCAAAGTTCTTATTTCAGATTCACTCAAAGCTACTCTTGAATGTCTCTGATAATTTCCGCCGTCTAAAGCTACTCTTAGACATTCCTACTATTTTTTTACCCAGAGTTTTTATCTCTCATTTCCAAGTTTCTCTATCAACAGTTTGTCTTTTTGGGCACTAGTTTTCCCCACAGAATTCAGAGTGTCTCATATCATATTGCATTTAGAAAAAAAGAGTCCATGCATTGCATTTCATTTGCATAAGGACAAAAATTCGGGTCTTTTGTATTTAATTACCCTTCGCCATTGATACCACGAAGACGGAAGTCTTTCATGTTATCTGGCTCAAGATAATTAAATAGGGGCATCTGTCGTACCCCAATTTTTGACCAAGTCTTTTTTACAATCTATTTGCATCATTTGCATTTAAAAAAAACAAAAAAAAATAAAATAAATATATACATTCATTTCATACATCATTTTAGAATTAATAAGCATTTTTGTTAATCTTGCATGATTTTATGATTTTTGATCTTTAATTCAATCTTTTATTAAGTTGAATTTTAGGTTAAAGTTAATAAATTCTTTGTCATCATATTATTTTTGTTATGTCTTTATGTTTATTTTTTAGGTGCAAACAAAAAAGCCCATTTGATTTAATTGGTCTATCTACTTTGATCTTAAAGTCCAAGATTTGAATCCATTTGAGAAGTTGTAGGGACCATTTTTGCCAAAGATATTCACGTTTCACACCACTACCCATTTTCATCCAAATTTTCACAAAAGACAAAAAAAAAATAAAACAAACTCTCCTCCTCATTGTCCTTCCTCGCCATTCCACTACTCCACTACCCTGCAAATTCCAATTCCACTACTAACAAATTTGTACAAAGATCAGAAAATGTTCCCTTGATCTTATCTCAATTCTTGTCTTCTCAAAACCCTAATCCTCCTCTATAAAACCGCACACTTTCACACACAAAAGGAGGACCGAAGACAATAGCAAAAAAACCTCAACTCAATCTCTCATACCTCAACCGAATAACCACAAAAAAATCTTCAAACATTTTTTTGTTCCTTTCTTCTTTCCAACCTAATAGATAACGCAAGTAGATAACAAGCTAACAATCAATCACAAGATTAACTAAATGGGTCCCATCGAATACGATGGAGGTGAGGGGTGCTAATATCTTCCCCTTGCTTAACCGACTCCCGAACCTTAATTTGGTTGCGATGACCATCTTATACATTTCTTTTTTATTCGTGGGTTTTATCGATATTTTCCCTTTCCTTTTTGGAATAAATAAAGTTCGGTGGCGACTCTGTTGTACTTCGAGCGCGCGATTACGCTCGAGTCACATTTTTACCGCTACATCATTAAACACTAATTTGTCTTAGAACCTTTTAGTTGAACTTGACTTGTGGCCTATTAAGTGGCTAGCTTTGAAACTGATCGAAGTTAGTTATCCTCGAGGAATATTTTGATCGGTCGTCCGAGCGCCGTATTGAGATGTTGTCTCCAAGGATCATAGAACCCGAATGCTATTCTAGGACAGGTTTTAACCAACTCAACTTTAGTGGGGAGGGTATCACCTATGAACCTCATGCAAGCCTTTAAACCTAAGGCTATTGTTTGATTTGTTTGTGTGTGCCACATGTTTGACATCATGACATCATAAGCATCATAAGCATATCATTTTCTCACCAATCATTTCAAGGATCAAAGAGTTTACCTTTGTTCTGTTATTGCAGGTAATGGCTCCCGCTACCAGAGATTACATCCGGATCAACATTTCAACAGTACCATCTGAACTAAAGGACTTAATATCAGAATTTCCCAGGAATGCTCAATTCACCGAAAAGCACGGTCACCTACTCCATTTGGTTACCTCAAAGTTTGAAGAAGACATGATACGGGTCCTGTTCCAGTTCTTTGATCCCGAACATCATTGTTTTACATTTCCTGATTACCAGTTAGTACCCACCTTGGAAGAGTTTTCTGAACTAATTGGATTACCTGTTCGAGATCAATTACCTTTCACTGGTTTAGAAAGGATTCCGAAACCTGAAATTATTGATGCTGCCTTACACTTGCAAAAGTTAGAAATCGAGTCCAATTGGGAAACAAAGAGTGGAATCAAGGGTTTGCTTGCTAAGTTCTTAATGGAAAAGGCTCGATTACTACTAAAAAACAAAAGTTACCCAGCTTTTGAGGAGGTTGTGGCTCTTTTGATCAATGGGTTGGTTTTACTCCCTAATCCCGACCAGTTCATAAGTGTTCACATCATCAACATTTTCTTAACCCGTAACCCGGTACCTACATTATTGGGAGACATTCTACATTCTTTACATACTCGTACCATGAAGAAACGAGGAACTCTTATGTGCTGTGTACCACTACTGGCTAGATGGTTTACATTTCACCTTCCCCGATTGGTGTTGAGAAATGAACAAAGGATGCAATGATCTCGCAGGATTATGTCTTTGTCTCATTCAGATATCCGGTGGAACAACTTCTTTCAGAGAGACATTACTATCATTGACCATTGTGGAGAGTACCCTAATGTGCCACTCCTTGGCATCAAAGGAGGCATCACCTACAACCCCTCTTTAGCTTTGCGCCAATTCGGATATGCACAAAGAAACGGTCCTCACGACATGATTATCCGTGGCATTGTGTTTGATTACGAGGATGATTCCCACAGACATCGACGAAGGTTTATACATGCGTGGGGCAGTGTCTATAGAATAGAAAGCAAAACTTTAGGGCAATGGAATTCTATTCCTATGGAACCTTACCTCAGATGGGTGCGTTCTCATGCTCAGAAGTTCATCATACCATATCCCGCTATTCTACCTGTGACTATCGAGCCATAAGTCGAGGGAGACGAACCTCGAGTTATTCTACATCCGGACATGCCAACTGACCTGGAAGAGCTGCAAAAATCTTGGGTTCAACTAAAGGAGGAAAGAGACATCTTCAAAGCACACTGTCAAGACTATGAGAGGAAAGTGTTGGAGCTCACCGGGCAACTCCAAGAAGAACAGCAGATCAACACATTCCTGGGTGCAAAGAGAAAGCGTCCATGGGAGACCTGAAGGATCCTTCATTTTCTTTATTTTCTGTTTTGTAAGCCCGAAAGAGGCAAAGAAAAAAAAGAGAAGAAAGAAAAAAAGAAATAAATTGTTTGACTAATGTTTGTTTCTCTTTTAACAAATCTAAATTCTAAGATCCTTAAAAACATTGCATATACATTTCATTCATAAACATTGCATATACATTTCATTCATAAACATTGCATAACAGATTCACATGATGGGTTTCTCATCTCCTCGCTGTTTATTTCAGTTAGAAGAGATGGAATCCGAAACAAGCATCAAGAATCTCGAAGCACAGAACGCCCAAGTTCAGGTAGCAATTCTGGAATTAGCAAAGGGGCAACAAGAACTGAAAGCCCTGATAATCAAGAAGAAAAAGAAGCCCAAAGGATCTGTAGGCTTGAGTCACCTGAAAAGGAAGATCAAAATCCCAGTCAAAAAGCCCAAAAAGCCACCGATCCCTGAAATAGTCGGTGATGGTGATCAAGAAGACAATCACAGCAACCAGGGTTCTGCCAAACCCTCTCTCTCTCTTCTAATGAAGAAGATTATCATTCTGGAGACGAACAGGATGATGACAAATACCAGCAGTTTCAATGATTTGGGACTCGTCTCAGATATTGTTATCCCTCCAAAGTTCAAAGTTCCTGTCTTTGCAAAATATAATGGAGTTTCTTGCCCAAAACTACATCTGAGGTCCTATGTAAGGAAGATACAACCTCATACGGCAGATAACAAATTGTGGATTCACTTCTTCCATGAAAGTCTGTCGGGTACACAACTCGAGTGGTAATACCAACTGGAAAGTACAAAAGTTCATACCTGGGAAGATTTAGCTGCTGCTTTCTACAAACAGTATCAATACAACGCTGACCTTGCACCAACCCGTACTCAACTTAGGGGCATGTCTATGGCACCAAAAGAAAGTTTCAAAGGGTATGCACAAAAGTGGAGAGATCTGGCTGGAAGGGTTCAACCACCTTTATCTGATCGCGAGCTAGTTGACATGTTCATGGGGACTTTAACTGGCCCTTTCTATAGTCATTTGCTGGGAAGCTCATCATCAGGTTTCACTGACCTGATATTGACTGGAGAGCGTGTCAAAAGCGGTATTCAAAATGGAAAAATTCAAATAGGCTCTTCCACTGGTACTACAAAGAGACCCATCAGTGGGAGGAATGAGGTCAATACAATGCACAGTCAGAAAGGTCGCAAAAATGAGCATCACCAATCTGTAGGGGCAGTTCTGATCTCCGCATCTGCACCTCAAAAAGATCAACCGCCAAAATATACGCGTCGACCAGATGCACCAAGAAGAAATTTCACCAGAATCAATATGCCAATCTCTCAAGCATTGCAGCACTTGTTAAAAGCAGATCTGATCACATTGATAGATCCTCTAAAGAATGTCAACACTTCCTCTCCAAGTTATCGCCCTGATGCAACATGTGCGTATCACTCTAACTGTCTAGGACATGACGCAGATCACTGTTGGGCCCTGAAAAATAAAATACAAGACATGATAGATGCTAGGGAAATTGAGTTCGATCCTCCAGAGACTCCAAATGTCATCACTGCACCTATGCCAAAACACGACAAGACCATCAACGCAATCATAGACACTGTTTACATCTATGATGTGAGAGAATTGTCAACTCCCCTCCTTGAAGTCAAAAGAAAGCTAATCCAAGCTGGTTACTTTCCAGGTTGTGACCCTGATTGCTTTTATGACGCACACCTACCCAATGGTTGTGAAAATCTGAGAATGGAAATTCAAAAGTGGATGGATCGCTGTATCATTATGTTTGAGAGGCTCCCTTCCATGGACGATTTATGTAAAGTCTTTTCAAATGGGATGAGAATAGAGGATGTCTCAGTGGTTTCCAACATACCATTGAAAATCCCTATCAAAGCTCCTTTCAAAATTTCTGCTGCACCCAAAGTGGCATCTGTCATCATTACCAGTCCAACTCCGTTTCCATACTCCTCAGACAAAGCTGTCCCGTGGAGTTATGACACTAATGTTTATGTCCATGGAGTTAAGCAGGCTACCTTGACTGAAGAGGCCATGAATTTTACTACTCCAACTGTTGATAATATTGTGGGTACTAGTAAGATTACGAGAAGTGGAAGGATCTTTTCACCATAAATTTCTCCAAATGTTGCTACTAATCCAGTTCAGGTCCCAGTTCCTAATCAAGGTATCAACGCTCGAGGCAAAGAGCCACTAGTTGAACCAGTTCAAGCACCGGTGGAAGTCACTGTTGAAGATCCATCAAAGCAAGAAATGGAGGAAATATTGAAAATCATCTGCAAGAGTGATTACAATATTGTCGAACAGCTGGGGCACACTGCT
The DNA here is from genome assembly GCF_029867415.1 of Vicia villosa. Lineage (NCBI taxonomy): Eukaryota > Viridiplantae > Streptophyta > Magnoliopsida > Fabales > Fabaceae > Vicia > Vicia villosa. The sequence goes on from NC_081184.1 coordinate 43,290,155, forward strand.
TCAAAAATCTCAATGATGTCCCTGCTAAAGTATTCGGAAGCTCATGCCAAGGCCCTGATGAAGTTCCTGAAAGCTGCACATGTGCCGCAAGAGATTTTGGTCGATCAATTTGAAAATTGTGTTGCCAATCTAACAGTGAATAATGGTCTCGGTTTCTCTGATGTTGATCTAACCCCTGCTGGAAAAAATCACAATAAAGCCCTGCACATCTCTATTGAATGTAATGGCACCACTCTATCTCATGTGCTGGTAGATAACGGTTCCTCTTTGAACGTGTTACCAAAAGCAGTACTGGTGTGGACCTCTGTTTTTCGGGCCATACCTCTGAGCGGGAGAGATACGTGAACTGACTCTTTTTTATCGCTTATTCTTTCGCATTTTTTTTGAAAATTCACAGAGTCGCCACCGACCTTTTATTTTATCCAATTAAGGAAAGGTTTATAAAAGAAACAGAAAAAAGACCTTTAAGAAATTCTGGGTAAGGGGGTAGGTTATACAAAGGGAAGGTGTTAGCACCCTTTGTATCCATGGTTATCCATGGGCTCTTAAGTTTGCTTAGCTCACTTGTTTTTCGATCACTTTTCAATTGCTTTAGAATGCTCATATGTGGTTTCAAATACCTTTGTAAATTGAATTTTGTAATGATCCTTGTGCGGATGTATACAAAATGCTTGTTTATCTTTCGAAAGATGTTTTGAAAAGAACGTTAACTTTGTAATGATCCGTGTTTGGATGTATACAAAATATTGTCTTTTTGGAAAGTTTTGTTTTGAAAAACAACAGTGTATGAGAATTTTGTTTGTTTTGATTTGAGCAAGCAAACTAGGAGGTCTACCCTGAGTTGTAAGGTCTTTATCCTTATTTCCTTTAAAAATCTATCCTTTCACCGGATACAAACAAAAGGTTCGATTTTGTACTCGAAACAGTAGAATTTTGACTTTGATTTTGAAAAGAATGAGAAGGGATTACCTTAAGAGGTGCAAGTGTGATTGTGATTGGATTCAGATATTTTATCTTTGAAGTTAGTGATCTAACGGTTCAATTTTATCTTTGACATACACGCAGTTTATATTTGCTGGAAATTAAAATGCGGAAATGTAAAGTGCGGAAAGTAAATCTACGCTATTACATCGATTGTGCAGGAAATGTAAACTAGCCTATTTACATGATTTTGACATCCTATACATTTATCTAGGAATTTAAATTGCAAGAAAAATAAAAGGCATGTTTTTGGATTTTTTATGATTTATTTTAATTATAATTAATGCATGATTAATTAAATTAAAATGAAGAAAAAAGATGAAAATATATTTAAACCTAGAAATTAAGTTTAAAATATGTACAAAATATTTGTCAATTAATTTTAAAACAAAACTAATTTTTGGAATTTTTGAAATTGATTTGAAAATTGATTAAGCTAATTTAAACATAATTATGCAAATAATTACATAAATAATTAAAACTTAAAGAGAAAATTATTCAAAATATGTACAAAATTAGTTTATAATATATAAACAATATTTAATATAAAGAACAATTTTTTTTATGATTTTTTGATTGGTTAGAATAATTAAAAAGCAAAATATAAATATATACTAATTAATTATGCAAAATATTGAAATTATGAAGAAAAATAAAATATTTTTATTTCAGAAAATAATATATTATTTTAGAAGTCTAAAAATATTTTTTGTATATTTTTTTGGATTTTTAAAACTATTTTTAATTAATTTTGCAAAGAAATTAAAATAGAAATAGAAAATATAAAAGGATACGATCAGGTGTGGAAATTAAGTGATGTCCATGGTGTGGATCACTTGTATGGTGCGTTGGATTGAGGATTAGTGGAGATCAAGGGCTCAGGTTGCAAGACACATGATGCACGTGGTTAGAGGAGTAGCATGAGATTATGCTGACTTTGAGAGTCCAGCGTGGGGCCCACTGAAGTTGACTGGTGAATAGAAAGATGAGGATAGGCCACGCGAGCAGTCAAAGGGTCCTCATCACTATTCATCATCTTCTTCAATTTACCTATGGAATTTGCTGCGGATTTACCTGCAACATTACCTGTGGATTTTGCTTTCAATTCTTTAACCTTTTGGATGACCTACAAAACGAAAATAAAAAAGAACAAGGGTCACCCAGATCACCTAAATGGACCCTTCTGAACATGATAGTGTCGTTAGTTTTTTCATTTGGAGCCTCTATCATAGAAAACGAAAGGTTTACATCTTTGAAGCTCAAAAATGGTAGAGCTTCAAAACCACGTTTGAACTTGCATGTGATCACTCAAATCTACCCTATGTCATGCCATGAGTCCATTCAAATGATTAGTTTGTATTATAGTTAAGCATGCATATGAAAACGAAAGCTACATGGTTATGAACATGAAGGTGATCGTGAGCATGTTTAAGGTTATTTCAATCACATGTTATGAGTCAATCCTTACCTATGATGTTATACAAGAGTAATAGGATGATTATTTTGTATTGATAGTGGCTGGAAATATGAAAACGAAAATTACATATATTTGATATTTTTTTGAGAATTTTATGTAGATGATGGCTATGCTCTTGCTATAATTTCGTGTGTGTGTTGTTGTTGATGTATTCCACTTCATTTATAGGCCAAGAGCTGCTTGGAAGTGAAGCTAAGAGCATTGATTGCTTGGTTGAAAGTTTGATTTTTAAATATTAAAAATCCTTGAATATTTGACCAAGTCTTGCTCTCCTTTACTTCTCTTGCCTTGTGCTTCAATTCTCTGCAGAAAATCAGAGATTCCTTGGGTGACTCATGCTTAGATTGTAAGCTACCCATTATCCATTCATTTTTCCTTTTAATTTATCTTAAAATAAGATAAAATTAAGCAAAAAATGAATAAAAATGGTATGGGTTTAGTCTTGGTCGTGGGAGGCCCATAATATTATGGAAATGATGTTTGAACCATGAAAACTTGGCCCCATTTGGAAAAAATACATTTTTGAGCAATGTTGATTTCATGCATTTTTCCAAAATTTAGCCAACTTCAACAAGGTGTAAATCCCTCAATTTTTGTCATATGAAGTAGATCTTGCACTTTTTGGAAACCTCAAAGAGTCCTCTAACCAATGTCTTTGGTCTCATGTCAAAATGATTTTTGATGCTCCTTGTGTGTCCTTTTGAAAAAAGTGTCTTTTTGTTGACTTTGAAAATGACCTGTAATGTCTTTGGTCATATTTTTCAAATGGTGAATGCAATGACCATGGGATCAATTGCATTTGAAAGATAATTTAATTTCCTTCAAAATGAGCTTTGGTTTGAATTTTTTGGATGAAGGATGAGAGAGTTATGACCAGTCAAAGTTGAGTTGACTTTTCAGGCAAAAACCCTAATTTTGAATCTTAGGGTTTTGTTGATTTTTGATTTTTCCTTGATGAATTATGATCATCCAATGATCAAATGATGAATCCTTTGACAAAATATGGACTTTGACAAAAAATTTCATTTTTGACTGTCTGTTGACTTTTTGGTCAAACGGGTCGTTTGTTGACTGTTTGAGTTGCTGACGGTGCGTCTGAGTGAATTGAAGTTTGAAAATTTGTATGATGGTACTTTGAGATATATGGATGTGCATGAAATCCATTTGAGGTCTCAAAAACTTGTTTCTCCTGTAAAAACAAGAAAACCCTAGTCAGGGACTGTTTGTGTAGGAGACAGTTAAGCGTACATGATTTTTGTGCAGTGTTGAGTCTCTGCTAATCGCGTGATATTCAGAAGATTTCTAGAACAAAAATCTTGGAATTTTGAATTGTGAAAGATTGATTTGATTGATGGTACAAAACACTGAGAATTGTACTGCCAGCAGTTTGACTGTCGACTGACTGTTATCAGTACAGTCTGAGTTTCCTGATTCTGCGCCTGCAAAAGGATTTAACTCTGTACCAATTGTGTCAGTACTATTTATCTGTAAATAAATAAATAGCATGTGCGAAGTAATAAACAGTATTTGGCGTTTGCGTAAGAATAAATTCAACTGCAAGCCAAATTACTGTATAAGAAAAATTCTAAAAACTAAGTATTTCATATCTCAGGATATTTGTTGAAATAAAAATCCATGATTATATGAGACTCTTAATTTTCAGATTGGAGTTTTCTTGAAAAAAGATGCGGGCAAATTTTGGGGTATAACAACTGGAAAAGCTTGACTTTGAAGGAATTGTGTTACAACCAAGCGATGTTGTGGTGAGAGCCTCCGACGGGTCAACAAGAACAGTGTACGGAAAGGTGAAGCTCCCAATCCGAGTGGGCTCTCAGATCTTTGATTCTACCTTTTACGTAATGGAAATTCACCCAGCATATTCCTGTTTACTAGGACGCCCTTGGATACATGGGGCAAATGCTGTAACTTCTACCCTACATCAGAAGTTGAAGTATCCAGTAAAAGGAAAGATCGTCACAGTTTACAGCGAAGAAGAATATGTGGTTAGCCACCTGAGCAACTCCAAGTATGTTGAGTTGGATGACAAATTCATCGAAACTCCCTGCCAATCTTTTGAGGTGGTCTCTCCAGATGTCTCTACTACCAAACATATTTCTGCTACTCCAACTACAACTATGGCTTCTCTCAAAGATGCTAAAGCTGTGATCAAAGAAGGTGGTTGCACAGTATGGAGACAGCTCCTCGATGTACCTTACAAGTCCGATAAGCTAGGCCTGGGCTATGCTAATAGAAATCAAAAGAACGATCAAAATCCTCGTTCTGGAGGATTAATGTCACATTTCATCAGCCAAGGAGTAAATGCTATTGAAGACGATGGAGTATTCTTGAACCATATTATTCAGCCATATCCAAATGAAGTTCCACCTGTTTCCATGGAAGTTTGGGATACTTTGGGAGAACCAAGCGGCGAGTATGATTTTCTAGTAAAGTATACTGCACCTCAAAGTTCTTTTATTGCTATGGAAGACATTACCCCAACCGGATGGGGTGATCAGTTTGAAGATGGCAAAAGTTTCACAAGTTCCGTCACTGAGCAATACCAAGGTCCACCTAGTCCAAAAGAAGTTTGGGATACACTAGGAGAACCAAGTGGCAAGTATGACTTTATGGTGAAGTATTCTGCTCCCCTGAGTTCGCAGATCGCCATTGAAGACATCACTCCTGTCATACCCCAAATTTGTCCTACCCCTTATTTCTAACTAGCTTAAGCTTTGCATTCATACGCATCTTTCCATTAGGTCATCTAACATATCATACATTCATTTATCAATAAAATGGGCATTGGGATCAAGGATCTTGAATTGTTAAGGTTTCATAATGTTTTGAGGTGTACATAGACTAGTTCATCTGGTTCTTCTTTAAGTATCGAATGTGAAATTATGGTTTTAACTGATGGTCACTATGGATTTCCTTTGCATCAAGCTACGAGGGCTATTCTTCATCCAAATTCATCAAGGTAGGATCAGGGTCTTTCATCTAAGGTTGTATCCAACAATTGAAAAAAGGTTAATTACATCAAAGTTAAAGAAGTGCGCTTATCAGGTGTTCTATTTCAAAATACGAGTGAACTCAAACTCTGGATTCGAGTAATGGTACATGAGGTCAAGTTTGTTTCAAATTATCAAAAATTAAGATGCACGCAAGGGTGAGATTTAAGGAGTGCGCGTATGAGTTCTGATCGAGGTTTTATCTGAATACGATTCAAGATGCATGTTGAAGATGGTTTGTATCGTACAAGTTTACCATTCATTCAAATACATTCCAATATTCAAAATCCATTTCAAGTTCATCTCAAGTCCATACACTTAAACATTCATACACTTCATACAAATTTCGTTACAAAAAAAAACACATTATATATTTCATCCATTACAAAATCCATATATTGCATAAAAGAAAATACAAAGGGAAACATGTTTCATGTCCTAATCCTATGCTGCCAAAACCTCCAAATCCTATGGTTGTCACTTTAACTCAGTACATCCAATTCTCATCTTCAACCATGTGGTTCCAATGGCTATGGTATTCTTTGCCTTCAAGTATCAACATCATGTCGTCTCAAGAACCGGCACAATAAACAAACCTAACACTCACCACCACATGTTCATTCAGGCTAAAGCATAATAGAAAGTCTGCAAAGGTAAAGGAGTAGTTCAGAATATGTGAAAAAGAAAACAATGCTTGCATCATATACAGATACCGTGTTGCACTCAAGCTGCCCCAGTAATTGACATCAGTTCAGAAAAAGAATAGGCTAATCAAGAGATTCAACTACAGAAAAATCCAGAAATCAGCAGCACACCAAAGCAAGAGGTGACCTTACCACATTATGCACATACACTAAGGCATTCGATTCAATTATGCCGGTGCGAACCATGAGCTTGTTGTAACTTGATTGACTACCCGACCTTCAGCCATGATACCGCGGTACTAGTCAGTTCCAGTTTTGAACATAAGGAGAACCCTGCATTAGTTCAGAAAAGAAAATCATGACAGAAAGTTCTACCGCACCAAACCCAATACATACAGCCCTGCATATATTCATTAACAAAACCGGTTCAACAGTTTTAACTAACTTCCATTAAACCACCCTCCAACTAAACTAACTCTCAACAGAAAAAACAAGTAACAAACTTCCTAACTGTCAAACATAACTCCTAACAACTTCCAACCACAAAAACAGTTTTGTAACTAACTTCAATCTCGTTCTAACTAACCTCTAATCCACCCTCCAATTCAATAACTAATTCTCAGATCCTAGGGCTTAGATTGAGTCTACTCTAACCAACTTCTCATCACTTCTGATTATATATATCTTGTTCCCTCCATAATTCAAATTACACGCTCATTCTCACCTCACATTCATTCCTCACCATCATTCAGTTTCACATCCTAACCAGAAAAAACAGAAAAAGCAGAAGAAGAAAATCAAACCTGAGAATCTCCATAAGTATTCAAGTCTTCACTTCTTGATCTCTTGAACCACTCTACCCGATTCTTTATCTTTCACAGCTTCATTCATCTTCACCACACCATTCACCATAGCCTTCATCTTCCTCTAACCTCCAACCTTCAATCTCTGAATCCTTAATCACACTCCATTCACAACAATCACAAAAACCAGAAAACTGATATTCTTCTCCAATCTTCGAATTCTTCGATCTTCGAGAACGCTCCAATCCTCACAAATTCAGTCACGGTTCTTCACTCCAGTCCTCGTAGGATCTCCATCCATTTGCACGCTAATTCTGCAAGTTCCATCTTCTTCATCTTCAATCTACATCACTCTACACATCGGAAAAACTCAGAAAAATCAATCTCGAACCATAACCGTTCCCTGCGATCTCCATCCATCATTCATCTAATCTTGAGTTCGCTTCTTGCTCTAAGAACCTGCAGAAAATTGTAACAGAAAAAGCACAATCACTCAAAGATTCATCTCCAATCATCATCATCGATTCATCACGATCTTTGCCTTCGCTTAGCATCATCGAATCCGCTACATCAACGGACCTGCAAGCAACAACAACGTATCAACATCATTGCCTCGGCATACTCAAGAACAGAAGAAGGAGAAGAATCAGATAGAAGAACAATCTTCGATTCTCCATCACTACTTGCAACAATAACGGTGTTCAACGTCAACTCAGAAGCGCATCTGCAACTTTACTCACGACATCGTCATCGCTCTGCGTGTAACAACTTCGACGATTTGCGTATCAACGAGAGGTGTGAATCGGAGACGAACTGAGTGAGATCGATGTGAAGAGAAATGGATCCGGAGAAGTTATCAAGAGAGGTGGGACTTCGAATCGAGGGAGAGAACTGAGATCGGAACAGAACGGAGAAGGAGCTCCGCCGCGCCACCATCGTAATACAATCGAAGGAGAGGAGGTTCGCCGCAGTTTTCATTAATCGAGATCGCGAGAGAGACTGAGACGGAATAGTGTGAGGGAGCGGATGGAGAGGCTTTGGCCGGAGACGTTGGTTCCACCGTCGCACCGCCTGAGTTCAAGGAAGAAGAAGACGCGTTCAGAAGTTCAAAAGCCACAAAACAAGTAACCTAATTCCTCTTTTTATTTTGTTTTGATTAGTTGAGTAATTGAGATTAATGTGATAATTGAGATAGGATTGTGAATTAATGTGAGTTTAATGTGATTAACTGATAGTTTAATTGTTTGAAGATTGGATTCAAAATTCTGAAAACTGCCATAACAAAATTGCTTTTGGGCCCTGTATCCGAAATTGCTATGCATACCCTCCTAAGCCCAATCACATCCTCTGTTTTTGTGTGTGCTGAATTGAATAAGATTAGACCAAAAAAATCAAGAATGGATCACCCTACTAACCATGGGCCTGCGGATCTTTTGCTTTCTGCACACCCCTAGCTTGGGCCCAAACGCCTTTATAACTGGTTTTAGTTCTTCATTGTTTTTACTTCTACACCCCTCCTGTTAGGCAGATTTAGGTTTTGTTCTAATTTTGTTTTTTCTTCTACTTTTAGCTCATAATTCAGTTTTCTTTCAAATAAAAAATAAACAAAAATATGTTTTAGATACTTCTATGTGTGTAAATAATTGTGGTATTTTTTATAGATTTTTAGAAACTAGTTTGCTATTTTAAATAAATCTTTTTCTTAGATATGTTCATATTTTCGCATGTTTAGTGTGTTTTACAAAATAATTCGGTTGAGTGCCTTAGAAGTAGAATTGAATTCCCATTTTTTGTGTGATATCAGTAGGCTTCTATATCTTCATGTGTATAAAAAATAAAAGTGCTAATTCTTTGTTTTGGTTAGTTTTTTGCTTAGGGTTTTAGACCCGATTAATGTGTGTCTCCACTTGACGTTTGTGTTGATTTTGAATCGTAATGTGCCATAAACTTTTGCAATTGACTTGAATCTTTTTGTACATATAATTAGGGATGTTTAGAGGTCCTAAAACCTGGAATTGAAAATTTTAGAGCATGTTTCCTATTTTACTCGATTTATCTCTCTCACATGTAAATAACTTGTTGTTGGTTGACGATCGCATCGTAACTTGTACAAATGACCCGTAATTTTGTGTGAAACTTCTTGGCATGACTTTGTGGTTGTTTAGGCATCTAGTAGAGGCTATTTGCTACTGACTTGTACCATTTGATTACATGTTTCTAACTTCATTCGCGATTTGTAACCGTTTAGCTAGTATTGACCTAGTGTTGTCTAGTTTTAGTTAGAGTTTTGTATTGCTTCATGCTAATTGACTAATTTAGATTAACATAGGATATTAGAACTAAATGAATGAGTTCGCTACTGACTTCAAGCCTAGATCATGTGTTCACTTGTTTTTGTTTTGATTAATTGATGTTTGTCCGCTAATTGGTAAGTAATGACGCATGCGATACTTTGGTAACTTCTTGTGGATATTTTTGTATGATACAGTGATGCTTTTGTATTTGATTTGGGACATTCAATCCCTTGTTTTGCTACTGACTTGGGGCTTCTTTCTCTCGTTTCCATGCTTAGCCTCTCATTTCTTACTTTGATTTTGATTACATCTTGCTATTGCTTGCCATGTTCCCTTGGACTCTTCCTTATTTGCTAAGAGGAATTGAGATAGGATAGGTATCCTTGACCTTAGGGCCATTAGTAGATTAGAATAACATAGATTAGAATGGTAGATCTAGTTCCCTTTTGCATTCTTTTTCTTTTTCAACTCTTTAAAACATTAATAAAAGGAAGATGGGAATCACATTAAGCAAGTGATAGAGAAATGAGTGGGATTCATTCCCTAATCTATTTCTCAATCACTTAGTGGCATAGAAACGAGTGGGATTCATTCCCTAATCTGTTTCTCGGTCACCACTTAATGGGAGAGAAACGGGTGGGATTCATTCCCTAATCTGTTTCTCAAACATTAATTAATGGGAGAGAAATGAGTGAGATTCATTCTCTAATCTGTTTCTCAAACATTACATAATGGGATGGAAGCGAGTGGGATTCATTCCCTAATCTGCTTCTCGATCATTATACATTTTATGTGATTCGAATCGTGAAGTAAATTCCCTTAAAAAATACACAACCAAAAACACTTTAAAACATCTAACAATGGTTCAGACTAAAGCAAAGTAGAGAAAGTGGTGAGTGGCCCGGTATTGGGAACTGTTCACCACTCATCTACCCTAAAAGACACAAACCAATCATTTCTTTTTCTCTTGCCTCGTTGGCACCTAAGGGCAATGTCATTTCCGTTCGTACGCATCGTAGGTCGTCCCTTATGCAAGAACGTGAACGTTAACTCCGCCCAACTAAAAAACACAAAAACAAACAGAAAATCTTTAGCCGAGCTACGGTAACTCTGATTCCTGAAAAGGATACGTAGGCAGCGGGGTAGGGCCCGTGCGAGTGCAATTATTTGTTTTCCCTACATTTTGCATTCATTTCGCATATAGACATAGACATAGTACACACCCTTTAGATAGAAACAGACATAGGTGGATACCATCGAGTACGATGGGCGTGAGGGGTGCTAGCACCTTCCCCTTGCGTAACCGACTCCCGTACCTTGATCTCTGGTCGCAAGACCTTGTTCTTATTCTTTTCCAGGTTGTCTGATATTCCTTTCCCTTATGGGATAAATATATTGGTGGCGACTCTGTTCATTTTTCGCGAGCGTGCGACAACTCCAACTGGATGGGACAACCATTTCGAAGACAATATGACATTCACAAGCCCTGACGCTCCTGAAGAAACATGGGAGACACCAAATAATGAGAATGATTTCCTGACACAATACCCTTTTCCCCAGAATGCACAAGTCTCCCTTGAGGACATTATTCCAACTGGATGGGACAATCTTATCGGGTATCTCGCTCAGCCAACAGAGGTATCTCAGCCTGGGCTCTCGTATCCAGCAGAGTATATTACTTATCCCGAAAGATCAACAGCTCATTTCCCCACCAAAGAAATCAATGTTGTGGAAGATAAAGAAGACAACTGCAACTGGAGCAGCTGGATACTCCCTGCTCACAACAATGGATTGAACAACTGGGAAGCTGAGGATGTGATCTCCTTTGATCAGGAATAAATGCAATTTCCTGTTTTCGTTGTTTATATGTCCAAAGATAAAAATGGTTCTTGTACTATCGAACCATGAACTTGAAAGCCGTGTGCCTTACCTGAAGCACACTGGTCCTTTTTATAAGGGTTTGTCATATCATGATCATGTTCATTCAATAAAATCATGGGACGTTTGCATATTCAAATTTTGTGATCCTTTTTCTTTCTTTGCTTTCATTCATTTTCAAATAGCTATGTGTTCTTACACACACCCACATAATAAATGCAGATTCACATTCACTTTAGATCCTGTTGATAACGATTCTGCTATTGCCAGTCATGACTTTGAAAATTCGATCTACCAAACTGAGGACGAAAGTGAGGAAGATTGTGAAGCACCAAGAGAACTTGCAAGGCTGTTAGAACAAGAAGAAAAGATTATACAGCCGCATGAAGAACCAGTTGAGGTTATCAACTTGGGCAGTGACGAAGAAAAGAAAGAAGTCAAGATAGGGGCTGATCTAGAAGACAGTGTCAAGCAAAGACTGATTCAAATGTTGCAAGACTACGTTGAGATATTCGCCTGGTCCTATGAAGATATGCCTGGGCTTGACACGGACATTGTGGTTCATCGCCTGCCAATCAGAGAAGGTAGCACTCCAGTTAAGCAGAAATTGCGGAGTAGTAGGCCCGATATGTCAAAGAAGATCAAAGACGAGGTTGAGAAGCAATTCAATGCCGGCTTTCTGAAAGTTGTGAGTTATCCTCCTTGGATAGCTAACATCGTGCCTGTGCCTAAAAAAGACGGGAAAGTCAGAATGTGTGTAGACTACAGAGATCTTAATCGGGCAAGCCCCAAAGATGATTTTCCTTTACCTCACATCGATGTACTAGTTGACAATACTGCACAATGCAAGGTATTCTCCTTCATGGATGGATTCTCAGGGTACAATCAAATCAAGATGGCGCCCGAAGACATGGAAAAAACAACCTTCACAACACCTTGGGGAACCTTTTGTTACAAAGTAATGCCCTTTGGTTTAAAGAATGCAGGAGCTACATATCAGCGTGCAATGGTAGCTCTGTTCCATGATATGATTCACCAGGAGATAGAGGTTTATGTCGATGATATGATTGCAAAGTCCAACACCGAAGAAGAACATCTGGGTCATCTACACAAGCTGTTTGACAGACTCAAGAAATACAGGTTGCGACTGAATCCGAACAAGTGTACCTTTGGAGTAAGATCTGGTAAACTTTTAGGTTTCATCGTCAGCAGCAAAGGTATTGAGGTTGATCCTGCCAAGGTCAAAGCCATTCAAGAAATTCCTATACCCCGTACCGAGAAACAAGTCAGAGGATTCTTGGGACGTCTGAATTACATCGCCAGATTTATTGCCCATATGACTACTACTTGTGTGCCGATCTTCAAACTGTTGAAGAAAGATCAAGTGGAAAGATGGAATGACAAATGCCAGTTAGCCTTTGATAAGATCAAAGAGTATCTTCAAAAACCGCCAATCTTGTTACCACCAGTGGAAGGAAGACCTCTGATAATGTACCTAATTGTGTTAGAAGATTCAATGGGGGTGTGTACTGGGGCAACATGACGAGTCCGGCCGAAAGGAGCGTGCAATCTACTATCTTAGCAAAAAGTTTACCGATTGTGAAACAAGATACTCACTACTCGAGAAAACTTGCTGTGCCTTAGCATGGGCGGCTCGCCGACTAAGGCAGTATATGCTAAACCATACCACTTTCCTGATCTCCAAAATGGATCCTATCAAGTATGTGTTCGAAAAAACTGCTCTCTCTGGAAGAATAGCAAGATGGCAAATGATCTTAACAGAGTATGACATCCAGTACACTTCACAAAAGGCGATCAAAGGAAGTGTGGTAGCTGATCATCTGGATCATCAAGCAGTGGATGATTATCAAGCGTTGAATTTTGACTTCCCAGATGAAGACATTATGCTAGTTACTGACTACGAACAACCAGGACCAGAGGAAGGACCCGAGCCAGGATCCCGATGGACTATGGTTTTTGATGGAGCTTCTAATGCACTTGGTAATGGCATCGGAGCTGTGATCATTTCCCCTGCAGGAGGTTATACACCTTTCACTTCCAGATTATGTTTCAACAACACTAACAATATAACCGAGTACGAAGCATGTATTCTAGGTCTCAAAGCTGCAATCGATCTAAGAATCAAATTCCTGGAAGTCTACGGAGACTCGGCGCTTGTAATTTATCAAGTCAAAGAGGAATGGGACACGAAGCACCCGAATATAATTCCTTACAAAGAATATGTGCTGAGCTTGATTCCTTACTTTGAAGAGATCACTTTTGAACATATCCCGCACGAAGAAAATCAACTAGCTGATGCTCTAGCTACCATGTCATCCATGTTCAAAGTCAGGTGGGACAATGAGGCGCCGATGATCACCATTTACAGACAGGATGAACCAGCCTATTGCAATGAGATCAATGCCGAAGGAACGGAAGAAAAACCATGGTTCCATGAAGTAAAAAGATATCTCAAAGTTCAGGAGTACCCTGAAGGGGCATCCATTAACGACAGAAAGTTTCTAAGTAGATTTGCTGCCAAATTCTTTCTAAGTAATGGAACCCTATAAAAACGCAACCATGACTCGACTTTACTTCGTTGTGTAAGCAAGAAGGAAGCAGAACAGATTATGGAAGACATACACGATGGTGCTTTTGGTACTCATTCAAGTGGACATACAATGGCTAAAAAGATCTTAAGAGCAGGTTATTACTGGTCTACCATGGATACAGACTACCATCATCACTCCAAAACCTGTCACAAATGCCAGATATATGCCGATAAAGTACATGTACCTCTAGTCCCGTTGAATGTCCTGACGACTCCTTGGCCTTTTGCAATGTGGGGTATTGATATGATTGAAGAAATCAAGCCTACTGCCTCCAACGGACATCGCTTTATCCTGGTCGCTATTGATTACTTTACCAAATGGGTAGAAGCAGCTTCATTTGCTTCTGTCACCAAGAATGTTGTGGCCATGTTTATCAAGCATAATCTCATTTGTCGGTATGGCATCCCTGAAAGGATCATCACAGACAATGGCACAAATTTAAACAACAGAATGATTACTGAACTCTGCACACAGTTCAAGATCAAACATCATAACTCCTCTCCATATCGACCAAAGATGAATGGCGTGGTGGAAGCTGCCAACAAGAACATTAAGAAGATCAAACAAAAGATGACAGTAACCTACAAAGACTGGCATGAGATGTTACCTTTTGCTCTTCATGGTTATCGCACATCTGCGCGTACTTCAACAGGGGCGACTCCATTCTCCTTAGTCTATGGTATGGAGGCAGTTCTTCCAATTGAAATTCAGATTCCATCCCTAAGGATTATGAAAGAAGCCGATCTAGGCGAAGACGATTGGATTCAGACTCGATTGGACCAGATAAACTTGATTGATGAGAAGAGACTCGCAGCTATTTGTCATGGTCAGTTGTACCAAAAGCGTATGATCAAAGCCTTCAACAAGAAAGTCAAAAGTCAGGCATACCAAACCGGTGGTTTGGTTGTCAAACGCATCATCCTACCACAAGGTGACCCCAGGGGAAAGTGGACTCCCACTTTTGAGGGACCGTTTGTAATCAAGAAAATATTCTCTGGCGGTGCCATGTTGCTTACCACTATGGATGGCGAGGATTTCCCACACCCTGTAAATGCGGACATAGTCAAAAAGTACTTCGCTTAAAGAAAAGCTCGCTAAGTTGAAAACCTGAAAGGGCAACTTAGGCAAAAAAAAATGAATGAGCGTCTCGGTGGATTGAAAACCTGAAAAGGCGATCCAGGCAAAAATTAGAGACTAAATAAATATTATCCCGGTAGGCTGAAAACCTGAAAAGGTAGGCTAGGCAAAAGTTAGGGAATAAAGCATACAACTATGTTCCGATCAGCTGCCTACTCACCTTCAAGGTTCAACACATCAAAGACACCGATCAATCCAACTACTTTCTTCCAACAAGTGAGGGATGAGATGCTCGAAGACAGATTGGCAATAGCAGAATTGAAACTTGACTGGATTGTTTTCACATAGCTATTTCCCTACTTTTCAAAACTTTATGACAATTTCCTACAACTAGGATTTTTGTCTCCTTGTACTAATCAGCCTATCATGGCTCTTTTTCAAAAATCAATACAGATCATGCTCAAAATCAACATTTTCACTTTTTCTGTTTTGAATACGTAAACGTCCCAAATGATAATTTTGAATGAACATGTGCATTTGAATATGATTGATGTTTACCAGAAAAACAGGAATAGCATTCAGGTAATGTCCCAATCATTTGGACATCATCCCGAAACCAGCATCAGAAGAAAAATCCCCAACAGAAATGCATTTCTCAGCAAATTCCTCAATGAGATTTTTCTCTCCAACAAAGTGATTCGAGAAATCTTATTCCTCAGCAGGGTTGTTCCAGAGTGTTATCCCCAGAAAGTGTGGTCTCACGCCAGGACTTGGTCAAATAGTGCATTGGAGGATTATGCATCTTCCTCATTCCCACTTTAAAGGGTATCAAAATCCGAACTTTCAAATTACCTTTCATCCCCAAGCGGTAGTCAAAGATCCTTCAACAGAGCATCCCGGTCCTCAAAGAAGGTCCCCAGCCGAGTGTACTCGAACAAGACGGCAAACATCTTCCGCAATCACAATGCCTTCATTTCCAAATGGCTAGCAGGGATTTATTTTCCCAACCAGAAGCTTGATACGCTCATACATCATACATCATACACATATTCATACACAGCATATAATGTCTCATGACAAACACATACATAACATGCATATTTTTACTTTAGTCAAAAATCTCATACATTACATGCATCATAACATTGCATGTCACTAATTTGATTTTTTCAGGCAGATAGATATCTTCAGCAAAGATGTTCTCAATCAC
Organism: Vicia villosa; assembly: GCF_029867415.1. Classification (NCBI taxonomy): domain Eukaryota; kingdom Viridiplantae; phylum Streptophyta; class Magnoliopsida; order Fabales; family Fabaceae; genus Vicia; species Vicia villosa. The sequence continues at coordinate 43,306,139 of NC_081184.1, forward strand.
ATGCAGTGTTCCCCTGAATTCTATTCAGATAAGCAGTCCTCTTAGATATAATCAAGCCGAAGATTCATTCTGAAGAGATCTCTCTTTTCAAATCACCTGTCAACTCAAAAACATACCAACACAGATCTAAGTCGATACCTCAGACGGTTCCTTAATAATCCACCAACACAGATCTAAGTCGATACCTCAGACGATTCCTTAATGATCCACCAACACAGATCTAAGTCGATACCTCGGACGGTTCCTTAATGATCTACCATCAAAGATCTAAAGCAGATACCTCAGACGGTTCCACAACGATCAACCTTCAAAGATCTAAAGCTGATACCTCAGGCGGTTCTTCATAGATCAACTTTCAAAATCTAAAGCGGAAAAACTTTGGACAGTTCCGTAACGATCATCCTCTAAGACTTAAAGCGGTAACCTCGGACGGTTCCGAAACGGTCAACGCAGAGGTTTTCAAATCCTTCATCAAGATATAATCAATGGATTCATTCTGGTGAACAAACCATCAAATACATTTACCAGATGGCATCTGAAAGCCCATCTCAGGTAATGTTTCAATCTGCCAACAACATGTCTCAGACAACATTCAAAAGCAATTTCCAACATCACAACCGGTGGAGGTAAGTGCAAATTTTCAGGGCATCTAAAATATTCAATCATCTTCTACCTTCAGATTCCGAACAGTCTCTTCAGGTTTAAGAAGATTGAATAGGGGCAACTGTTATACCCCAAAATTTGCCCGCATCTTTTTCAAAAAAGAAGGCAACAGACTTCTGTCTAAAAATTGGGAGTTTCATATAATCTTGGATTTTTATTCCATAAATATCCTGATTTATGAATACTTGGTTTTTAGAATTTTTCTTATACGGTACTTTGGCTCGCTGTTGAATTCATTTTTACGCAAACGCCAAGTACTGTTTATTACTTCACACACGCTATTTATTTTGAGATTTATTTACAGATAAATAGTACTGACGCAATTGGTACAGAATTAAATCTTTTGCAGGCGCAGAGTCCGGGGATTCAGACTGTACAAGTAACAAGTAAACTATTATTAACTTTTGTTTCCCAATAATTTTTTGTACTATATTCTATTATTTTCAAGATCTTTTCCTTTCTTTTCAAATCTCTTTCTTTCAAATCCTAACTTTATTCTATACATCTTTTTTTTCAAACCCTACCATACACTTTCTTTGAAATCCTACTTCCACTCAATTTTTCCTTTTTTGTACGGAATCACTTCATTCCCCAACGTCTCTATCCTTCTTTTCATTCTATAAATACCTCTCATTTTTTTTTATAAAATCTCACATCAAATTCTAAATCATCTCTCAAAATTCCTACTTCATATTCATTCTCTCTTCTTCCCCGGCAAAAATGGCGAAGCGGATGGAAACGTGTTTTCTTATGGTCATCACCGTCGTGGTGGTAATCATGTCCTTCTTCTGTCTGCATAGTCCTGAAAAATGTGGACCTGGGTTGCTTACACTCCCAATCATCTATATGTTATTATTTGTAGCATGGGTTATTAATCGTCATTCTTAAAGTTTGTCGTATCTTTTATTTTTTAAATGTACCGTTTACTTATCGTACTGTTCATTATATTATGTAGTGTTTGTACTGTCAGTATTAAAAGTCGTACTATCTGTCATACTGTTGTTTAAATTATTAAGATAGTATTTTGTGTGTTTTCTGCCAGTTAAATATTTATTTTTCTGTGCATTAAATGTTTTTCAGGGTTATTATCGGTAATTTTGCCCGCATACAGTATATATTATTTATTTATTATGTCTGTGTTTTTCTAACAACTCATATAAATAAATTTTTCACCATTAACACAAAACATAACAAAAAAAAAACAAAAAGAAAAATTAACTTTGACTGTTGAATTTTCACTTTAATACCTGAACAGTCAGTAGACAATCAAAAACACCAGACAGTGCAATTCTCCGTGTTTTGTACCATCAATCAAATCAATCTTTTACATTTCAAAATTCCAAGATTTTTGTTCTAGAAGTCTTCTGAATATCACATGATTAGCAGAGACTCAGCACTGCACAAAAATCAGGTACGCTTAACTGTCTCCTACACAAACAGTCCCTAACTAGGGTTTCTTGTTTTTTTTTCAGGAGAACAAGTTTTTGAGACCTCAAATGGATTTCATGGACCTCCATATATCTCAAAGTACCACCATACAAGTTTTCAAACTTCAATTCACTCAGACGCATAGTCAGCAGTTCAAACAGTCAACAGACGACCCGTTTGACCAAAAAGTCAACAGACAGTCAAAAATGAAATTTTTTGTCAACATCCATATTTTGTCAAAAGATTCAACATTTGATCATTGGTTGATCATAATTCATCAAGGAAAGATAAAAAATCAACAAAACCCTAAGTTTCAAAATTAGGGTTTTCTCCTAAAAAGTCAACTAAACTTTGACTGGTCATAACTCTCTCATCCTTCATCCAAAAATTCAAACCAAAGCTCATTTTGAAGGAAATTCAATTATATTTCAAATGAAATTGGTCCCATGGTCATTAGATTCACCATTTGAAAAATATGAACCAAGACATTACAGGTCTTTTTCAAAGTCAACAAAAAGTCACTTTTTTCAAAAGGACACACAAGGAGCATGGAAAATCATTTTGATATGAGACCAAAGACATTGGTTAGAGGACTCTCTGAGGTTTCTAAAAAGTACAAGAACTCCTTCATATGATAAAAATTGAGGGATTTATGCCTTGTTGAAGTTGGCCATTTTTTGGGAAAATGCATGAAATCAACATTGATCAAAAATGTTTTTTTTCCAAAAGGGGCCAAGTTTTCATGATCCAAACATGTTCCCCATAATGTGAAGGGCTTCCCACGACCAAGCCAAGGCCCATAGCATTTTAGTTTCTTTTTTTGGTTTAATTTTATCACATTTAAGATTAAATTGAAAAAAGAAATGGAAGGATAATATGTAGCTTGAATCTTAAGCATGAGTCATCAAGAAGCATTCAAAACTCTGCCACAAGGAGCTAGTACAGCAGAAGAGAGTGGAAAAATCAAGCCATGGTTGCTTGAATTCAAAGCTACATATGTTATAATATTCAAAAATTCGACGAAGCACTTATTGCTTCTTAGCTTAGTTTCTAAGTGCTTCCTTGCCTATAAATGAAGTATAACACTTCATCAATGAAAAAGAGACAAGATCAGAACCAAACCTATGCTTGTAACACACTTGTAACACATTTAAAATTTTCAAAGAAACTTGAAATTCGAATTTTCAGTTTAAGCCATTTTTAATCCAAACTAAACACTTAAACATCATCCTTAAGCATCACTAAATCTATTCCAATCATTTTCAAGCTTTGAAACACAAAGAATCGAGCAATATAGCTCACGGTTTATTCAAACCTAAATCACTTCATACCTGATCATTCATGCATTTTTAACAAGATGTAATCATATATTTGAATTTAGTTCATTGTTCTGATCGTTTCTGGATGGTTAATTGAAGTTTGAACACGTATCCATGAAGATACCATTTTAGGGTTCTTCAACACTATTTTAGGGTTTTTCTTAAAAGGCAAAATTAGACAAAATTAAGGGCATGGTTGAATTCAGTGAATCAAGACAAATCAAATGGATATGTCGCGAAAAATTTCTATGCTTGTTTACCCCTATTCGCTATTTTGCAGGGATGAGTTTCATCTATTACAGCGCTTCTAAGCAAAAAACGCTGTTAAAAGTGTTGGCTGGAGGTTGAAGACGAAGGCGTGACACCATCTGATTGGCCAGTTTGAAAAATGCGCGTTTTGTCTTATTCTTGGATCTGATGCTTCGCTGACTAGACTGTTACCATGCGCCACGTATCCATGTCCATCAGATCATTTTAATCCTCTAATCTAACGCTCCTTGTCTTGCAGGTTCATCATAGACCCTAGGGGTTTGCCACACATGATCATTGTTTTATATATTTTCTATTTTATTTTATTTTCTTTACAAAATTAATTTAAAATAGTTTTAAAAATAAAAAAAATATAATAAATATATTTTTAGGTTTCTAAAATAATCTATTTTTTTTTGACATAAAATATTTTATTTTTTCTTAAATATTAAAATATTTTGTTTAATTAATTGGTATATATTTATATATTTGCTTTTTAATTATTTCAACCAATCAAAAAATCATAAAAAAAATTGTTCTTTATATTAAATAAAGTTTATATATAATAGGCTAATTTTGTACATATTTAGGATAATTTTCTCTTTAAGTTTTAATTATTTGTGTAATTATTTGTATAATTATATGATTATTTAACTTAATAATTTCAAAATCAATTTCAAAAAATCCAAAAAAATTAGTTTTATTTTAAAATTAATTGACAAGCATTTTGAACATACTAGTACTTAGACCCGTGCGAGGCACGGGTAAAATATTTTCTAAGTAAAAAAACTATTTTAAAAACACTTATAATTTACAAATTTTAACTATAGTAAGATTACTATTGCATATATAAAATGTTATTGTTATTAATAGTATACATAAAAAATTATTTAACTAAATTTTTTGTAAATTATAAAATAATTTGGCCATTTATAATTTATTAATCAAAAGATAAAAGGGGAAAGGGTGCTCAGGTTCTAAAAAGACTGATTATGATTTTATTATTTATTTTTAAATGAAAACTAAATCCAAAGCTATTATTATTTATTAATCAGTAATTAAAATTTATCAACTAAATTAAATTAAATGAATAACAAATAAAATAAAAACTATCCTATAAAAAGGGAAGGAGCGCCTCATTCCTTCAAATATTTTTTTAAAATTTGTTTTAACTAAATTTAAATTTTATTTAATAAAAACAACAAATAATCTAAAAAAGATTTAATTTTTATTTTATTTCAAAATAATAAAAAACAAACTTAACAAAAAAAACAACCGTCCATGGTAAAAAAAATTATTTTATCCATTTATTATTTAATTAATGAATATCCACAACTAAATAAAAATCAAATTAAAATAAAAACGAAAAAAAATTAAATCTGCAAAATATAAAAGAGAGCCCTACATGACTTCATTTATAATTAAGATCTTATTTAATTAGTTAAAAAAAAAGACCAATTAAAAAACAAAGACCAAATCAAAAGTTATTTTATTAAATTCTAAACATTTCCTATTTTTGTTTTTTATTTTTTATTTTTTGTCTATAAGTATTATATTATCAAGCAGTATGATTATTAGTATTATTGTTTGTTATTATTTACTATTTTCTCTATAAAAAATACATTAATCGATAGTTGCTTAATCAACCGTAATTGGTGTATGCAATAATGATGATATTACTTGTGTGTTTCAATTATTTTTTTGAAATGAAGAGAGATTGTTTTTGAAATGAAGAGAGATTGTGTGAGTTATATTTTGGAAAAATTAAAATGGTTAAAACAAACTAAATACTGGTAGACATGTAAAATATGTTTATTCACCAATCATAATTATCTCATGTTTTTTCATAAATTAATAAAATAAATGATGCTTAATTGACTGAATCAATTTTCATAGAAACAAAATGATATTGTCATCTTCAAATTTAATTTCACCATTTATAAACTTATGGTATTGTTTTTTTCTTGTTCATATTAAAATACAACATAAAGTATTAATTTATCTTTAGTTTATAACTTCAACTAATTTGGACTTTTTAGGTCTTTTACGAATAATATATTTATTTTATAGTAAAATAGAACAATTTTAAAAAATATACTCTATTTTATTTGAATTGCATATGCCTAAAATTAAAATAAAATATATCGTAATATTATATAATTTATTTTAATATTTTACAAATAAGGCAATTAATTCTAGTAGAGATAAAATATACACTTACTTATCTTATAATAATTACCCATAATACTTTCAAATATTTTTTTAAAAGATAAATTTTTTTTTTTTTTGCAGTTTTTAAGTCTTTTACCAATAATAATATAGTTATTTTATAATCAATAATATAATTACTTATTAAAAATATATTATTTTATAATCATGTTGTCTAATTATTTATTAAAGAATATAATTTGTTATTTTTTTTAAGTTACCAAAAAATTCATTTAGTCTTTAAATATATAATATCAATTAAGAAATTAAAACGATGTTTAAAGTTGATCGATATGAAATAAATAAATATGATCTTATTTTAAAGATGACCTCCATAGAAATAATTATGAATTTTTGGGTAAAAATAAAAGCATTAATTTTTTTAAAGCAAAAGTTCTATACTATTATAATGATTCAATAGGTAATTAAATTATTAATTTTCTAGATATATTTTTTATTTCATTTTAAATTATTATTCTCTAGATATGATATTTGATTGTGAATATTTTAATAATATTAAATTATGAGTAAACATAATAAATAAGAGATCAATTTGATTATATTTTAGTTAAATAAAATTCTATATATGATCCATTGTATTATAATCAATTGATAATTTTATTATATATTATTTATTAGCTGATTTATTTATTATAAGTTCATAATATTTTATTTCTTTTTCATAAACGGAATCAATTTTATTCAAGGAGTTTGTGTCTCTAATTCTCCACTTAATTTGATTTCTTATTTATTTCTAATTTAAACTATCACCTGATTATTTTGATATAACAAAAAATGCAATATATAGAAAGATATATTATATATTTACATAATATTTACTATATTTATATTTATATGATTATATATAAATATAAAATACTGTTTATACTTGATACTTGATATAATTGACAGTTAAATTGGCAATAATATTTGTTGGGAATAATATATTATTAGAAGATAAAGATATGCTATATTTTATAATGTTAATATGACCGTAATAAAAAAATCAATAATGGTTATCCATAAGCAATTGAGTAATAACATATAGTCTGGGAATTCTAAATTTTTTCCGCAATTTATATACCAAGAAATTAAGATCCCATTGCAAAACACAACGATATTATCAGCAATATCTATTCCTTTAATAAAAAAAATTAAAAAAAATGCTTCGTCAAGTTATAATTGTTGTGGAAGTTTTCTTTCCTATTAGTCATGCATGATGAGTATTACTTGATACGCACTTTCTTTCCTATACAATTATGTACAGTATAAACCATCTTAATAAATACCAAAAAAAAAATAAAAATATCCTCAGACAATTGTTCAGAAGTATATCTAAGTTTGTTTCATTCCACTGTTACAAATACAGCACTAATCAATAAATTGCAGCACTACAATAACTTTTGGGCTAACACCTGAATTTTTCAGATTCAAATAACAAAAATCTACTGCAGCAAACACAAATGACAAATAAGTTAAGTTGCAACATTTTGAAACTTTGAAAGACAGTAATTTGCATTGCAAAATTACCACAATATCAAATGGAATGCAATAAAACCTTCCTGTCATAAAACATCAACAAACCAAAAATCAAATTTTCCTCTCAAACAACCTTCAATCAAACAACAAACGTGTGCACAAAACTGTCCCAACAATCACGACATCATTCATATGAACCTTTCATTAACAATAATTATAACACTAACCATTATCTTGTAAATTCAAAAATCAAAATTTTTTTAGGCAAATATAACATAAATCACAACCAGTGAAAGAAAGAATCAAGAACATAAGAAGCAAATCCACACTTGAATCTGAAACCACACATCACCAAATTTGATCCTACCCTTGCGTTTCCGGAACACCACGGACCACTACTCAGAACCGCAACTGGACTCTCTCAAGCGTCGCTACCCCATCGCAACAACCACGACGCGCCAACCGCAAGCCGCCTCGACATCCACCTCCAACCCTCACGACACCACCGTCGTTTGCCCTCCATACGGTAATTGCTTCATGTGTTTTAATTATTTGGGTTGTTCTTCTTTTGTTTGTCAGCATGATGAGAGGAAAAGAAAAGAGGAATCTTAATTTTGATAGAAAGCAGTGTGAAATGGGAGAAGAAATTGTGTGAAATGGGAGAAGAAATTATTGTTATTTATATAATTGAAATTATCAGAAATCAACATAAATCAATTACCTGGGAAACATAAAGCATTGATGAGCAGCAATTGAAATCGCCTCTTGAAATTCCCATTGATGATGTGAATTTGAAATCAAGGTTTGGGAAGAGGAAAAAATTGAATTGGCATAAAAGATAGGTGTAGTGCTGTGGAAGAGGAAAAATTAACTGGTTGAGGGAGAAAAAGTCTACTGACTGTTTGTATTTCAATATCAATTTCTTTGGTCTTCCCCGTATCCTTCCATATAAAAAAAGTAATAATTTTTTTCGTGTATCAAGAATCCCTCTCTATCCTTCAATTAATAAATAAAATAAAAAACTTAAATAATCAATAAACAATTCATTATTTTTTAAATAAAAGATTTCCTTTTTTAGAAAGTTTGTAAAACATGAGAATTGATGTGAGCATGACACTTGTCAAAATTGCCCAAAAACTCATCTTGCTTTATCATTATGTATGATTTTAAACTTAATTTTTAGGTTTAAATTTTATTTCAACCTCTTTCTCATTTTAATTAAATTAATCATGCATTAATTCTAATTAAAATCAATCATCAAAAAATCCAAAAAAAATATTTCTTTTATTTTCTTGCAATTTAAATTCCTAGATCAAGTGTATAGGTTGTCAAATTCATGTAAATAGCGTAGTTTACATTTCCCGCACAATCGATGTAATAGCGTAGATTTACTTTCCGCACTTTACATTTCCGCATTTTAATTTCTGTACATATAAAACTGCGTGTATGTCAAAGATAAAAATTGAAGCGTTAGGTCACTAACTTCAAAGATAAAATATCTGAATCAAAACACAATCACACTTGCACCTCTTAGGGTAATCCCTCTTTTACTCTTTTCAAAATCAAAAATCAAATTCTGCTGTTTCAAATGCAAAATCGAACTTTCGTTTACATCCGGTGAAAGGAGAATTTTCTAAAGGAAATAGGAAAAGACCTTATAACTTAGGGTAGACCTCCTAATTTGCTTGCTCAAATCAAAACAAACAAATGCCTCATATACTGTTGTATTTCAAAAAAAGACAATACTTGGTATATATCCAAACAAGGATCATTACGAAGTTAACGTTCTTTTTTTCAAAACATCTTTCGAAAGATAAAACACTTTGTATACATCCGCACAAGGATCATTACAAAATCAATTTGCAAAAGTTCTTGAAACCACATACAAGCATGTCAAGGCAAGAGAAAAGTGATTCAAAACAAGTGAGCTAAGCAAATTAAGAGCCCATGGATAACCATGGATACAAAGGGTGCTAACACCTTCCCTTTGTATAACCTACCCCCTTACCCAGAATTTCTTAAAGGTCTTTTTTCTGTTTCTTTTATAAACCTTTCCTTAATTGGATAAAATAAAAGTCGGTGGCGACTCTCTGATTTTCAAAAACACAAAAGCAAAAAGAGAAGAGTCAGTTCGTGTATCTCTCCACGAGAGGTACAGTAAAAAACCGAGGGCGACATATGCCAACCAACTTATGGCCTTCACTAACGATAATGGAATGCCGATCATAATTCTGACACATGCTTGGTGTCGTCAAAGCTCAACCAACTTATTATCCAATTAGCATAACTTCTATGACTTTTTTTATCATTAACTGGAGCAAGAAAATGAAATTTTACATTCTTTTAGCATGCTGCAAGCATTCCTATCACCTCTGCAAGTATTAAGGGAAAATAAGTTGTGTCCTCTCAAGAGCTCATTGTCCCTACAGCCTTACCAGCAAGTACTAATCAAACGGTAACTATTTTGTCGTTACTCCTGCCCCAATTATTCTTAGTGTGTGCAATTTACTTATGAATTTGTTTTTTCTTTAGGATACCGCTTCTCCTTCTGGATTCTGCTTCCCAAAATTGGAGTACAGAACAAAGCTTGAGCCATACTCCTTCAAAGAGGATGTCCGGAGAGGATTCTAACGAAGAAACAGAACCTGTCGGTTTCTTATCTCCTAAGCAATATGCTACAAAGAACTCAAGGCCCAAGAGTGCAAGGAATTCTAAAGCTTAATGATGGGGACCTTCAAGCTACTTATCATTTGTATGAAACTTCATTTTGCAATTATTTCTACTTGTCTTTGTAAAACCTTAGATTATTGAGCTACTAGCAAGCTACTTTTTTTGTAATGATAATATCATTTCCATGGAAGACATCTACTGAGGTTTTTGAACCTTGATACATTAAGTTTATATCGGTATCTTTGAACCTTGATAAATTATGTAAGATCTTTGTCACTATGTTTGCAAAACCAACTATTTAATGTATCTTATCTTCATGAAAATCATCATTGTTAATGTCATTTATGTATCATATTTCTGGAATTTACATCATTGATATTCATCACTTTTCAAAATTATACTTAACTAATAACACCTTCCAAAAACACCAACCTAAATCATTACTTTTTAATAAACAATTTAGTGGTGCTCAGGTGCAAACACGGTTTACATTATGAACAAGTATGCCCTTCCAAGTACACCAAAACTTTACAATTTCACCTTCTCAAATCTTAGCAATTTCATGATTAGAGACACTTCGCATTAGAACATTCAGAATGCTCAAGTTTGATATTGCAATTATACAATGAGATATCTAAACACTGAATGAGCATGTATACCAGTTATGAGGCATCGATAAATTATAAACTTATTAATTATAAGTTTTCAAACCTCTTACCACTTAATTTAAATTTATTAACATTGACAGTTTGATTATGGATGTACTACAAACTTTATCCAAAATTCAAAGCCTACTGCTGTCATGAGGCTGTATGCGTGTATAGCACACTAAGAACCTACTACTGCCTACTGCACTTTCCGCAGGTAGAGCTGTGGTCAGTTCTCTTTTTCATGCTAATGTTATACCTTAATACAAGAATTGTTTAATTGCTCAAAATTTTATAATGTTCCATCACTCTCAAGCAGCAGAAAGTTGTACTTGATTATCCAAACAAATTAACCATACACACACTTTTCGACTGTCACAGCTGTATATCCCTAATTTCGGCAAATCTTCTATGGATATTGAAAAGGTTGCCCTGCTATCAATGAAAAAACAGGTCTGTTGCAGTTGGAACACTTATTCCCATCATTAGGGGTGTAAGCGGATTAGAAAAAATCAATTAAACCGACAATCCAAACCAAACCAAATCGAAATAAAACCGATTGTTTATGGTTCGGTTCTAAAACCGAATCGAACCAATAAAAACCAATGTTGTTTGGTTCGGTTCTCGGTTTTAGTTCTTAGGAACCGTCAAACCGATGAACCGAACCAATCGAAATAATTACGCTCTAAATCCTTTATTCCACCCTTCATTAAGCTCAAATTTTGTACCTTTCCAACCATTTTCCATCTTTGTTTTCACTTTCTTCTTTTAAGCAAAACACGCATTTAGAACTAAACTCCAAAACATATAAAGTAAAAACCATAAGTCACAAAAACTTGCTTTCACTAAACTACTTCTATAGTTGTCAACCTCAAATGTTGCTCTCTCACTATTACCACTATGATATGTTATGGTATCCTTCTTTGGGTTCATATTCTCTTCGTTAATTTTCATATTTGTTTTTACCTTTCTGATTTCTTCTTCAACAAAACTCCTTCTAGTCTTGTTACAAAATAGTTTATATGTGTATTTATGTGTTCTATTTGTTAATTTTTCAAATCTATTTCTAACATTCCGATGTCAAGATTCAACTTTTATAGTGAATTTATTTCATTATGCAATGAAACTATGTCATTGTTTCATATATGGATTAAGTGCAACTTGTAAGTTGTTTGAAAAATTAGAGCATGAAATAAATGACATGAAATGTATTATTTTAAAAAATAATAGCATAAAATATACCGAAAAATATAATATTGGAAAATATATTGATGAATATAATGTTTGAAAAAATATTAAAAACCGATCAACCGAACCAACCCAAACCGAAGAGTTTGGTTCGGTTCTATTTTCGAAAAAATGTTAAAAACCAAACCAAACCAAACCGATGAAAATATTATTGGTTCGGACCTTTTTTTTGACCAAAAACCGGTCCAAACCGATCCGATTACACCCCTACCCATCATAGTTACATTTCAATTTTTGATTATATCGGTTACACTTGGACCATTGAAATTGAATTAGAACAATTAGATATTTTATATACTATGGTTTAAATGATTAATGTTATAAATTTTGCCCTCTCGTCTCTCCCAAAACCATCTTAGCAAATTTGATTGCATATGCTTTGCATATCAGTTATAGGCTTTAATGGTGTCAAAACTGAAATTGGTGGGGTGCAGCGCTTCCCATATTCTCGAAAACAAATTGTAAGGCAAAATTAGTTTCTCTACCTCAAAGCATTTCTTTGACTCTGCAATCCACTCTATGGAATGTTTCCTTCTCCAAGGCTCTAATCCCGACTCCAATGCTGGTCACACCAGCAGCTCTTTCAGGATCCAATAAGTCAGACCAATTGTTGGATTTATGAAAGAGAGAATATGAGTGATATTGAAAAGAATGACAATAATTCTGATTATTGATTAAGAATTGTAATACTATATATTATTATTATTATTATTATTATTATTATTATTATTATTATTATTATTATTATATATAGGTTAAGGTATTGAAATATAGTTTAGAAATCTATTTTTATCACTGAACACTATCACCAAAACTTAGGTACATACCTTTTCTTTTGAAATTTTCAAAGCAATGTTTAATATTATTACTGTAAAATAGTGTAGTAGAATAATAAAACACCATTGTTTAAAGCAATGTTTAATATTATTACTGTAAAATATTATTACACGTACCAATTGTTTAACACACCACACAATGCAATGCATAGCAATTTGCAGATGTTTGTGTGTTAGTTATAATGGTTTCAGTTCTTACTAAGTTTTTGTTTTTACTATGTTAATGACTTACGGTTCGATTTCTGTAATGATGATTTGGTTGTTCAGTTTTTTGCAGCTAAATGTAACAGTATATTATATTTATCTCTCTTGTCCACTTTCTCTTAATTGGTTAATTTTTTAATTTTTATTTTTATTTATCTACAACACCTATTTATAACACTAATATACTACTCAATCAATATATTCACAAGTATTTTATCAATATATTCAATCAAATCATATTATTTTATATTATTAGTGTATATAAATTATTTTTTTAAATTATTATATAGATTAATTTTGTAAATATCTTCCAATTGAATTCCACAGAAATGTTATTTAGTGATATTAATTTTAAAATATTTTTATATATATTAACATAGTGAGACACGCCTTGATCTATGTGTAAAAAAGATTACATTTATATTACTAGTAAGAGACCCGTGCTGCCGCACGGGTATTCGAATATTTGATGCAATTTATTTTAAATAATATGAATAATATGTGTAAATGTCATTCTGAACAATTTTATTAATGATCATGTAAATTATGTGTACATGAAAAAAATATCAATTTTATTAATGTTTATTAATGGTTATATAAATTAAAATAAGGATTGTATTGATAGTGACCCGTGAAATAAATAAATTATTAATTTTATTAAAATTTAGACTTAATGCACTTTTGTGTAAATGATAAATTATTTGCTAGATTGAAATACTAAATTACATGGTTCGACAAAAATTAAATTGAATAAAATAAATTTATTCTATATGAATTTAGACTATATAAAAAAAGGCAAAAACATCTATTCTAAATTAGTGACAACTTTATTTCAAAATAAATAATAAAATGAAAATAAGAAAAAAGTACTTAAATAATAATTTTTATATGTATGTTTTATTAATTATATATTCACTTAATATGTAGCCAATTTTAGCCTTGTAGACTACATTTGAATATATTTGTTTTTGTTCATTATTGCAATTTGAATAGATTTTCAATTTTAGACTTGAAAACATCTGTTGAATATATTTGTTTTTGTTCATTATTGCAATTTGAATAGATTTTCAATTTTAGACTTGAAAACATCTGTTTTTGTTCATTATTATAACTTGTAGGCTATATTTGAATATAGTATATTGCAATGCAATAATCATTCTATATCAATCAATTTACTTTCAAAAATATCCTTTCATGATTGTCAATGTTAAAAATGCTTATTATTTAAAAAACAAATTATCTGTTATTAGTTGATTTGATTTTATATTTAACGAACTTTAATGGAATGATTTCATGATGGCTATAAATATTTCACATTTGTGAGTTTTTTGGTTAAAGTTTGTTAAAAATGATAAAATCAAATTAAAGTTGTGATTTCATGATGTTATAAATATTTATAAGTAGGACTGCTACACATTGCATAAAAGAAGCAGTGCATATATGAAACTGCCGCGAATGAACTAAATTTCTAAAAGAATATTGAACATCAATAGTTAATAATTTAGCAACACTAAAATGAGCTTTTTCATGTAATCCTCAATGTCATGTTCTCCATCCCACTTGGTGAGCATTTTCCATATCCCTTGCTATCCCTTGCTTCAAGTCTGCATTGTATACAATGTGAGTTTATCTGCGGCGAAAGAAAAATAATGGCAGTAAGTTAACAGCTTATGACCTGAAAATAAATAACAGTATGGTTGAAGATAAATATAAAAGATAAATGTAGGCAGTCAACAACAAAGCTACTATTTTTAAAAAGCTAGTTAAGGCATAAGTCCTCTAAAACTTAACAGAAGGATACTTATGACACCTATCGCACGCTCGCGAAAAATGAACAGAGTCGCCACCAATATATTTATCCCATAAGGGAAAGGAATATCAGAAAACCTAAAAGGAAGGAACAGGGTCTTGCGACCAGAGAATCAAGGTACGGGAGTCGGTTACGCAAGGGGAAGGTATTAGCACCCCTCGCGCCCATCGTACTCGATGGTATCCACCTATGTTTGTTTCTATCTAAAGGGTGTGAAACTATGTCTATGTCTAAATGCGAAATGACTGCAAAATGTAGGGAAAATAAAGAGTTGTACTCGCACGGGCCCTACCCCGCTGCCTACGTATCCTTTTCAGGAATCAGAGTTATCGTAGCTCGGCTAAAGATTTTCTGTTTGTTTTTGTGTTTTTTAATTTGGCGGAGTTAACGTTCGCACTCTTGCATAAGGGATCGACCTATGATGCGTACGAGCGGAAATAACATTGCCCTTAGGTGCCAACGAGGCAAAAGAAAAAGAAATGATTGGTTTGTGTCTTTTAGGGTAGATGAGTGATGAACAGTTCCCAATACCGGGCCACTCACCACTTTCTCTACTTTGCTTTAATTTCGAACCATTGTTAGGTGTTTTAGGTGTTTTTGGTTGTGTGTTTTTTAAGGGAATTTACTTTGCGATCCGAATCACATAAAATGTATAATGATCGAGAAGTAGATTAGGGAATAAATCCCACTCACTTCCATCCCATTATGTAATGTTCGAGAAACAGATTAGGGAATGGATCCCACTCATTTCTCTCCCATTAATTAATGTTTGAGAAACAGATTAGGGAATAAATCCCACTCATTTCTCTCCCATTAAGTAGTGACCGAGAAACAGATTAGGGAATGAATCACACTCGTTTCTATGCCACTAAGCGATTGAGAAATAGATTAGGGAATGAATCCCACTCATTTCTCTATCACTTTCTTAATGTGATTCGCATCTTCCTTCTATTAATGTTTTAAAGAGTTGAAAAAGAAAAAGAATGCAATAGGGAACTAATCCTAAATTCTAATCTAAGTTGTCTATACAAGTCTAAATCCTAATGTTAACATGGGATAGATTCTAAAAGAAGCATACAAGTGGTATAACAACATAGGCCTAAAATAAGGCCAAAAATACAAACAACAAAGTCACAAACGATTATACAAAAAAGTAGCATGGAAATGGTACAAAAACAATACAAGTACTAATGCAAAATTACACTAAAATACTACTATTTTTTATGACCTTTTTATGAAAGAGAATTCAAAAGATTAATGTCAAAATTAACCTAAAGTCTACTATTTTTATAAGCTTTTTATGGGGGATTCCTAATTCAAGTCTAAATTGCACCTTAAAGAACCTACATTCTAATAAGCCTAAACTAGTATTTTTATCGTTTTTATGAAGGGGAAGTCAAAAGATTAATGTCAAAATTAACCTAAGATCTACTTATTTTTATGTGTTTTTATGAAGGAAATTAAATGTCAAAGATCACCTAAAAATCTAACAAAGGAAATTAATATTACCTAAAGTCTAATCTCTAAAACTTAACAAAATCTTATTTTTTATGTGTCCTTTTTATCTAAAAAATCTAGAAATAAAAATACTAAAAGGAGCATCAAATCTAATTACAAAAACATGAAAACAGGGGGGGTTCAGTCTGAAAATAATGGTGTATACAGCAGATACGCATGCCCAGATACATTGGCCCAAACAAAGTTTTTATTGTCAGTTTTTTGTGAAAGAAATCCATGGGCTAGGGGGTGTGATACTGAATTATAGGGTGCAGTCAGTAAGGAAGTGGGCGCTGCAGATTTGGAGTTAGGCCCAAGGTTGTTTTTTGTAAAGATTTTTGTTATTGTCATGAAGAAAAGCGTTGGGCCAGATTGGGGTATGAGAAGCAATCTCGTGGCCCAATTGTTTTTGTTGTGATTTTTCTAACAAGAGTAATGGGTCAAAGGGGGTGGTGAATAGCAAAATGGCCCGGAGATTGTTTGTTTGATCCATTACGGATTTTCATGGCTCAAATTAATTCAATGTATCAGATTTACTCACATTAGACTTTATGCCAATTCAATTTCCATTAATTATCCACTTAATGCCCAGATTTTCAACAATTAATCAATAATTAATTCAATTAAAACTATAGGATAAAATTATAAAACTACAATGGAAGGGGGATTAGGATTACCCTGAAATGTGACGATTCATCTTGCGTTCAATGAGAAAACCTCTCCTTCCTCTCTCTCGCTCGCGGCGGCCGTAATAGTCTTCCTCCCCGGCGAATCACACCGAGCACCACCGTGAATTTGTCCGGCCACGACCTCTTCTCCTCACATCTCTCTGTTCGTCCGTGATTCGTTCAACCCTCTCAATCGCTCATCTCCGTTCATCTCCGTCTAAGATCTCCTCCCTCGCTCAATTTCAGCGGCGACCGGATCCACTCTTCGATGATGCGTCTTCTGTCGTGAGCCAAAAAGCAAAGCAAGCTCAGTTCACTTTCATCTCTTTTTCGCCTCGGTTCTCAAACTCTCTTTCATCTCAGATTTGTTCTCTCCGATCTCCCTTTCTTCTGTTTCTGCGTTTTTGTTGTTGTTGATACGTGTGGCGATGAACATTGATGAAAGATTATTGCAGGTTTGTTGAGGTTTGACATGTTGGATGAAGATGGAGATCGATGCCGTTGGTTGCGTGATGGAGGTTCGATGATACGAAGCTGGTGATTTTTCGGTTGAAGCTTGATGCGTGGATCAGTGATGATGGAGTCGTGGCCTGAAAGTTACTTCGATGAAGGAGATCGTGACGGTGACGCGTTGAAGACTGATGAACCCACGGTGGTGATATTGAAGGTGTTCTTTCTGTTACAACTGAAATCTTCTCCTCCTCTGATAATTCTGTTTTGTTTTCTTTTCAGGATTGAAGAATGGAAAATAGAAGGTGATTATTGGTGATGATTTTCTGGAGTATTGGAGATTATCGGAGCGGTGAATTGATTCTTGAATTGGGAGAGAAAGATTGAAGATGGTGAATATTGGAGAAGAAATGTGGATGATTGAAGGTGATGATTGTGAATGGTTGATGAACAAAATGGTGGAGGTTAAGGTGATGAAAGGTGACTGGGAAGCAAACGTGAAGACTGAAAATGGAGGGAATGGCGTCAGGTTCTGAATTGGAGGGAGAGGAGAATATATAGGTGAGAGAAGGGAAGAGAGATCAGTTAGAGAGTGTTTGGATTCAGTTATGGTTTGTAACTGATTTAGTTAGGTTGTTAGGATTCTGTTATGGTTGTTAGAGGACAGTTAGGAATTCTGTTACGGGGCATTGGTTAGTAACTTCTGTTAAGGACTATTGCTTGGTAGTTTGAGTCAGTTTGGAGGTTTGGTTATTTTGCTATTTGAATGTTAATTGGTGTTGTATGCTGAAAACAAGTAGAAACTGGGTTAGTTTTTTTGTGTTTGAATTGGATTTTTGTTGAATAAATAGTCTCTTGAACAATGATTCTTCATTGGCCGTCTCGACTCCCGTTGAACTCGCAATCTCATAAAATTTGGTGAGATGTGCGAAAGGATCCTCATGATCCATTCCGATGAATGGATTTGCATAAACAAGTTGGAGGATTCCGGTCTTCATCTCCGTATTTGCTCCACCTTGAGCATTGCGTGCAAATTGGGCGGTGCGTCTTGGACTATTGGCGGACATTTCGGTTGGAACAACAGCCGCCATGTCTCCTTCAAAAGTCTCTACAACTACTTCTTCAATTTGATTGTTAGAAGAAGTAGACGCCTCTTCTCTTTGTCGCTTCTCTTGGGCTAACTTCCTTCTTCTTCGTGTCTTGCTATTGAGTTTTCGGAGTGTTCTTTCAATTTCGGGATCGAAATGAAATTGCTCTTCGGTAGCTTTTTCCCGCATACATAAGAATCTACAAAACTAGCAAACCAAGTGAAACGCAAAAGAATTATGAATAAAGTAACAAACTTAAAACAATGAACTATTGCAATGCTTGCAATATCAAACGCCAATCCCCGGCAACGGCGCCAATTTGTTGAATAGTATATTCAAGGCAAATATTTTTAAATCGTATCCACAGAGATTGGGTGATATTACCGCTGTTCTATAGTTACTATCGCTTTAAGTTTAAGTTGTAACAAAGTTGGTTTAAGTTGAGTTTCTATTTTTCTATTCAAAAGGTAAAACAAGTAATAAAATAAGATTTGTTCAAAGATAAAAGATTGACAAGATTGGTTTTGGTTTCACTATCCCTATCTCCTATGTGACTTTAACAACTAAAGTATACTTCAATAGCAATGAAATGTTCTAGTATCCTCTCAACAATGTTTATGTCTAAACAAAGTTGTGAAAGTTAATATATTAATCTTTAGATGATCTCTCACTCTAACTATCAATACATTAAGCTTGATTGATTGATACAAATAGAAAAGTGGCAAATAAATCTATCTCTAGCATTTATCCACTACTTGATAAAATGTTGTAGAACAAGACTTGAAATATATTTCTCAATCATAAATCAAATCTAAATATGAAATATAAAACAACAACATTCATCCATTTCAATACTAATGAAGTTCATACAAAAGTGTTAGAGGAAATACATAGTTAACATGGATAGCTACTACCTCCAATCTTGTCAAAGTGGGATTTAGCTACTCATCACCATGGTTGACAACAAGAAGAATGAAGAAGAAGCTATGAGCATCAATCTCTCACAAAGGTGCAAGCTTTTCTCTCCCAAAACCCTAGCCTCAATGTGTGGTTTACAATAGAATAGAATGTTCTAAATTCCCTTTTTTATCTCCCTAAATAACCCCTAATTCGTACTAGCTTTTAATCTTCAAAAGATAAAACCTCTCTCATGACAAGTGGCAACCAAATAAAAGAACAAATTCTGCAGCGCACTGTTTGCGGGGCAAACAATGTTTGCGGGGCAAACAGGGAATCTTTTGCCACATCAGTTTCACTTCAAAACTGGACTTGTTCAGCATCTATCAGTTGGCGGGGCAAAGGATGTTTGCGGGGCAAACAGGCTTCATCAGCACTTCTTTTGCTATTCCAAGTCTTCAAGTAATTCCTCTTTGCTTCCATGAGCTTCAAACCTAATTAAAGCACTACATAACTAACAAACATGTGAAATAACAATTCAAATGAACTAAAACTAACAAAATTGCAAAATTATTAAATTGTATGAATAAAAGTGCGATTATTGAGTAAAAAGTGGTTAAAGGGACCAAAAACAATATATGAAAATTAGTATTATTTGGTTCCTAACAATTTTTCTTGTGCAATATGTTGCGGGTTTGGACATGGTGTATGTGGACTGTTTTGGAGAATTTGTAAGTTCTCTTTAGGTTTTGTAATGTGCAGGTTACAGTCGGTTAGAAATGTTAGGAAATGATTGAATGAGGGCTGTATGTGTGGATTCTGATTTTGGTATGAAGCTGACTTGTGGTATGGTATGGATATTTGGAATTATATGCGGGTTCAAGTGTTAATACGGTGCGGTTCGGTTCTGTCAAGTGCAGAGAAGCTTGAATGTAATTAGTTAATGATGTATGGACTGCTAGGAAAATAGTTAGAAGAAGATGTTAGGCTTTTTTCTTTGAATTGTATGTGCAGGGACTGATTGTATTTATTTTTTTGTCGACAGGTTCATAAAGAAAGAGAATGAAGCTGAATTCTGGTGCTGAGCTGGAAGATGAAGAAGCAAAGGTCTATTGGACTTGAATTGAAGATTCGAGATTAGGATAAAGGCACCAAAACTCGATGCTTGGATATTTTGTAATGGATTTTTGTATTGTATGATTTTTGTAATGAGTTTATGATGTAATGCATGGACTCAAATGTATGAATAATTGGTCTTTTTGTAATGAACATGATTTGGATAATGAGGGAAGTTTGTGTTCGGATTGTGACAACTTGACTTATTTGAATCATGAATTGTTTGAATGGTGTAATGTAATATACTTGAACTTGTAATGAACTTGTGATGGATTTGGTTGAATGGGAGTAATGAAAATGGCTCTTTTTTGTAATGAATATTGGATAGAAATTTGGAAGGGCTTTGTAAAATGGATTGGACTTTGGAAATGTAATTTGACCTTTGAACCTTAGAATAGTGGAGTGTTGACTTTTGATTTGAATGTTGACCTTTTCAAATAAACCTTGACTTTTCCTTGTACTCGTAATGGATTTGAATACATGACTTCACTCTTGTACTTTAAGTAGTATATGATTCTTGCATCTTCTCTCATACTCATTTGAATTTTAAATTCAAAACATATATTTTCTTAGATTTCCATCTTTGCAAACTTAGTGAAGCAATCCAAGTGGAATAGTAACCAAAGATATGGATCAACATGAATTTAGTCAAAAGGTCAATTTTGCTTGATGTAGTCAACAACCTTGCAAATAATCTCCACATGTCTTTTTTTTCCTCGATAGATCAATAACATCTTTAATTGACTTGCAAGACATTCTTAAGCATGTCGAGACCACCAAATGCCTAGGGAAATAAACCCTAGGTCAAAACATTCCATGTGAATAGAATTCCTCTCATCAAGTGCCTTTCAAGATCTGAACTAATCATAGTCTCGATCATGTGCAAGACGCCATCCTTGAGGAGATAAATAACCTTGCAAAGACCTAAGTGAAACCTCAACTTGCTTTATGACCTTTGATCCCATGCTTTTATATGCTTTATTTAATGAATGAATGCAAAGCCGTGCAAATGCCCTAATGAGGGTATGCAGATGAAATGGGAAGCTTAAGCTAGTTAAAAGTAAAGGGGTAGGACAAATTTGGGGTATGACAACACCACCACAATCTGATACTAAACAAAATGCTTGTCAATAATTAATACTTACGCCATTGAAAGATACCTCGTTGGCTTGAATGCTAAATGCATCTCTTGTTTGAACGACACAATTACACCCTGCACCAGTCAGCTTATCAGCAAATACTAACCTGAACAAACTGAACCAATACAAAAGATAAGAACACACGGCAAAAATTATAAGAATTCATTTGAAAGCGGTAATAGATGAACAGTCCAATGCAAGATATGGTTCTCATATCTTTGTAAGTCTTGTTTTTTAAGATCAAAGTGATAAAATTAAGATTGAGATTTTCTTTTTCAGCGGAAAGTAGGGATCACAGTCAATTTTTTTACCGTGTTTTTCGCCGTACCAGTAAGTACTAAAACTAATATATTGCAGATTTTGGAAGAAAGACTATTGGCATGATTATCCACTCCTTGTCTGTCTTGCCCAACTGAAGAAACCCGAAAAAACAAAAAACTGACAAAGTAACATAATCATTCAAAACCACACTCTGTTTTTCAGTGTCACAAACTAAATTCAACCTTAACATTCCATCCTCCATTAACATAAACAATAACCAAACCTTTAGATAACGCCCGACAATCCGACATAAATGGATTGTTGAACATGCCTTCCTGTAGTGTTACAACAATAAACTGCAAATTAAAAGAACCATAAGAAATTATGTTATTCAACTTATTGGGTGCGAAACTGTAAGTGGCTGACTTGCACGAAATCTCAATAATAAAAGGAAATTGGTTTAGAATAGTTGTAAATATGTGTGTCAAACAAACCAATTGGTTTAGAATAACTCTCCTCCTTTTTACTTGAACAAAATAACCTGCAAAATAACTGATGATGCAACGTAAATATACCAATAGCTTGATAGAAACTGAAACAAACCTTTCTTCGACTGCGGGAACTATACCGTTTGTCATTCACATATAAATGTAATATGTAGTCCGTTTGTGCTAATGTAAGACTTGCAAAATGAAGTATACAATATCAAACTAAATTTCAGACTACCATATGCTAGTATTTAAATTATATGGCAATCATAAAAAGTTTTAAAACAGCACCACACATATATACTTGTTGGTTTAAGAATAAAAATGCAAGTCCAAAAAATATTTAGAGTTGAGAGTATCAAGGCACTATGTCATATCCACTTGGACAATACCTGTGCCTTAAAAACACCATTGTTCTAGCATAATCATAACGTTTCGGACCCATCCAGCGATACTTCTCGCTCTATGTCATAATATCACCATAAAATCCATACCTGTGGTCATTAATGTATGTAGAATATAAGATGTATGTAGAATATAAGATTACAATGCAGGATGATATTGCTAGTATGTGTCAAAAGATAGACATTTACGTAATTATAGAATTTCTATTTTGAATTTTCTTTTCATTGGGAAACAAAAACAGGAAGGAAATTACCCTATTTATGCTTACCATGTAATTTGAATTTTCTTTTCATCAATTTAACTCTTGCAGATATCGGCGAAGCGACAAATTTCTGGATACATACCATTCAAACTCAAATCAACTATAAAAACAAAAAATTCCACCGTAAATCATTTTGACCGTAAAACAAATTGCTGATTACGTGAAAAAGACACAATTTTTACCAAATTCCACATTAAACCATTTTCATACGTTAGTTGTCGGAGAAGGAGAGGTAGTGGTCGACGGCGAGATAGCTTGAAACAGAAATCCAATCGGTTCATTGAGAAGCCCGTGAGATGAGGAATACCAAAATGAATTTAATTTTTTCATTTAAGGTGGTGGTGGCATGAGAAAGAGGCGAGGACGGGGATTGGAGTCCTGACGCGAAATGGGTGTGCGAAGGCGGGATGGGAGTCTGGCTTTTTCTTTCCATATTTTTTAGGGTTTGAGAAGAGGGAATGAGAGAAAGAGACAGACGAGAGAAAGAGACAGACGAGAGAGAGAAAGGATTTATTTGGAAAGGAGAAAGCATTTTAATTGCCAAGTGTCAAATAATTATTGGAAAGTAGAAAAGTTGTAGTGTTAATTTGTTAGTTACTAAAATATCCTTTTTGTAGTGTAATTTTTTTTTTAGGAAAGGGCAATATAGGTAGTTTGGGCAATTGAATAATAATGGATAGATAGTAGATAGGCTTAATTGCAATTTTGGTCCTCCTATTATTATTTTTTTTTAGTTTTGGTCTCCAAATTTTAAAATCCGGAATTTTAGTCCCTTTATTTTAGTTTTTTGAGGATTTTGGTCCCCCTGCAAATTTGAAGACAATTTTAAATGATATGATGCTCATATTGATGACATATTCAACATAAATCTTAAATAAAGTTAGTTTTTTTGAACACTTCACTGCAGAACTGGCACTGACACATCATCAATATGAGCATCATTTCATTTAAAATTGTCTTCGAATTTGCAGGGAACCAAAATCCTCAAAAAACTAAAATATAGGAACTAAAATTCCGGATTTTAAAATAGGGGGACCAAAACTAAAATAAAATGATAATAGAGGGACAAAATTGCAATTAAGCCTATATTATATATTATTGAAATATTAATTATAATTGTTGGTTAAATAATGGTGTATAATTGAGTCAGTATTTAAGAAATGAAACACTATCACCAAAAAATAATTTTGTGTCCAAATTATTGGTCATTTGGTTGAGTTTTTCCTTTGTTATTGTGAAATTTCTAATAATCCAATGAACACTTCTTAATATTTTTATTCGGCGTTTTATCAACTCCTATGAATTTTGTCACTAAAACTTACTAATTTTATGGGTCACTATCATCACAATACATTTTTAACCTTTAACTCAATAAAAGATTTTAGAATTTTAAGTTTTTACCTATTATGTATTTGAAAATTTATAAATTTTGTAGCAAATTCTTAGGTACTAGACCTGATGTAACTTTTAGTAACTCTTGTGAATTTTATTATTGAAACTCACTATTTTCACGAGTCACTATCACCACAATATCTTTTTATTTTAATTAATAAAATATTTGTAAATATTTATAGCTATCAGCGATATTTGTAATAAGACACTACAGATGATGATGTTTCACATTAACATTTCTAAATATATTTCTAAAATCAATTAAGGTATATGTGCTCATTTCGTTTATACTATATTATTCACATTAAGATATGAATTACCCGTGCGGACGCACGGGTCTTCTACTAGTTTTGTCACAATAAGAAGAAGCAGCGCCTCTTTCTTAGTTTTTCTTTATGATTTTTTCCTTAATTAATTTCTATTTATATTAAGGTTAATAATTGGGTTGGGCCTTGATTTCCACACTCTCCCAAAACTTCTATTTATAGCCTTGTCTTTTAATTTAACTCTTGGGTTTGTTATTTTCATAAAAGATGAATAATTATCATTAGTTTTATTTATTCTCCATCATAATAAAAAATAGTAAAAAAATAGTGTTTATTTTATTTTTATTTTTTTATCCCTTTGTTAGAAATTAATATAGATTTTTTTAAATACTGTTTAAGTAACTTGTAATTGGATTAAAAGAATTTTAAATTTTGATCATGAAGGAATCTTCAGCTTCAAGTAACCATCTTCAAATCAATAGGGCATTCAATCTAGGAGGCTTTATGGCATGAGACCAATCACATTGGAAAGAGGACACTCTCAACTTTACAATATGCTAAGAAATGTAGCATTTGGTGATCTGAGTTCAAATTTATGAGTCCATCAAGTTGGTTATAAAAACTGATTGAACACTTAGAAAATTTTCTAAGTTTTTGACACATATGAGTGCACCACTTTGCACCAAGGCCTCTTGCAATTGGCTCGTGCATTTTTATTTTATCTTTGAGCCAAATAATCTTCTCATTATGATGGACATGATGCATAAAGAATCAACTTCATAGTGCCCTGAATCAAGATACATGGTCTTTGCAACTTGGGTAAAAACATGGCATTTTCCCGGAGTCATTTCACCAAACACATCGGCGCATATGCCAAAAGTACATCTTAGAGCTTGAATTGCCAACATTCCCAACATGAAAATTGTAGACAATGGAAAAATAAGTTTAAGGAAAAAAGTTATGTAAGAGAAAGTGAAATTTGAATCATTTGGCCTTGGGACAGTCTTGCACACAACTTTGGCCTTAGAAACCTTAGGCACACCAACATGACCTATAATGTTTTCTCTTCATACATGATCTTCCACTTATATTTTGATCTTGCACTTCCACAATGGATCAAAGTAGACTCACTCAAGATTACTATGCAAAAAGAATGGACTCAAGATGATAAAAATTGAGCAAGGTATGATCTTTTGAAGTTGGCACACAATTCCTTACACTTTCAAAGGAGACTTATAATGTCTTCTCACTCTTGATGACTTTCTTCACAAAATTTCCACTTCACTTTTGAAGAGAAGTTGTTGATGATGTCAAGGAGAACGTTTTTCAAAAAGAAGCACTAAAATATTGTTGAAAATAGAGAGAGTTATGCCCTCTTGACCATAGAATCAAGAACTTGTCCAATTAGGTCAAACTTCTTGAACCAACTTTGAATCCTTTGAACTTTTTTTGCATGATAAAGCATGAGGAGATACATAAGACCTTGAAATGATGCTCTCTTGAAGCTCACTTGATTTTGAAGCTCACAACTTTATGAAACTTTTTGAACAAGGCATGGAAATAAACACATGAACCTATGAAGTTTCTTGATGAGTCAAGCCAAATAGTCTTAAGATAAACTTGATCAAATGAAGTGGATAGATGATCCAAACATGACACTTGATGAGGAGGAAGTCTCTTTTGAAGCCCAAGCCATTTAGCTTCCATGAACGCTCAATTAGTTGAGGGTTGATCTTCAAAACCATAACTTTAGGAGAAGTGTTGATGCACTTAATTCAATCATCTATTTTGCACAAAGTTTTGAAAGACAAAATATATATTTTTTATATCTTGGTTAGTATAATATAACAAAGAAATATTCACAAGCTAAACAAATACGGGTGCTTGGTGATCCCCTAAAGATGAGGTGAGCACAACACCAAAAATGGAGCTTTAAGATTATGATCTTGATTAATGATTGCAAAAATGCAAATGATTAGGAGAATCTTAGGGTCAAAAATTGGGGTATGACAATCTCATCGAGTACGATGGACGTGAGGGGTTCTAACACATTCCTCTTGCGTAACCAACTTCCTTACCTCTTTTCTTTGGTCGTGAGACCTTTGTCCTTTGTATTTGAGGTTTGCTGATATAACTTTCCTTTTATGAGATAAATATGTTAGTGGCGACTCTGTCATTTTTCGTAGTAGCGACAAGTGGGTTCCAACACCCACGTTTTGTTTTTGATTTAATTATACTTTATACATAAAAAAATTAAATTAGGATTATAATGAGGATTAAAATAAAAGGATTATTATTATTAAATAATTAGAATTGTTTTTATTAATTAAATTATAGTTATAATTTAGTATATCATGATAATAGAAAGAATTAAAAAAAAATGGATAGAAAGGTTGTTAGACGCTAGGCTTAAGGATCTAGAGGGGGGTGAATAGATGCCTCAGAATTTTTTGGATTTATTTCAAGTTTAGGCGAAAGCGTTTCGGGATCGACTCGCGTCTATTCTGAACCACTATTGAAAGGATCTGATATGTGATGAAACCACAAAATAGTTAAGAGTTAACGATGGAAAGACCACTTAGAGAATCAATCAATTAAGCTAATGTAATTCGTTTAACTACTTGCTTGATTAACTTTGTTTGCAATGACTTGATAATGGTTGAAGCAATATATCAAACACTTGGTAATAATGTCCAAATTGATTATGATTCAATGTGTGGTGACTTGTGATGTTTATGCAGAATCTTATCACACAAGTTTAACACTTGAACCTTTGATCAATTTTCAATTATGACAAGAATTAAGCTAAACGTAAATGAAAAGATAAAAGCGATAAGAACACAATATTTGTTCAGGCAGTTCGTCGATCGTCCTCGCTACGACTACATCTGCCCCCAATTCCAAACGGGAATTGGGATGTCTTTCATTATGATTGAAAACAGTTTATACAAAGAAGATAACAAAGCGATAACGATAAACCGAATATGTTGATCCTTTGAATCTTCTTCCCCTTGATCTTAAGCCAGATCAAGTATCTTCCAAGAGCTTCACTTTGATTCCCTTTCTGCAGTGTTTTGAATTGCTCGAACCCTTGTTCTTCAATCTTCACACTCAGCTGAATCTTTGATGAAGTCTCTTGATTAAAACCCCCAAAATTCACCAATCTTGGAGGACAAAATCCGCAGATTTTATTCACCAAGAACCCCACAAATCTTCACCCACTAGGAATCTTCAATTCCGTTCCATGGACGTTATCGATCTTGATCGCAAACCCTCAACGCAAAAATGATTGTGTGTAGTTGTGTTGGAGTTGAGAAGAAGAACGAAGATGAGAAGCCTTTGTGTCTCTTTCAGTTGTTGGTGTTGAAAGGAAATAATTAACATAAAAGGATATATAAAGGAGCTGGTATGTTGGTGCAGAGCAAACATACAATTTGGCAATTTTTGAGGAGATAGGTTGACCTACTTGATTGCTTAGGTCGACCTAAATGGAGTATATTAAACCAGTTTGTAATTGTTGCCAGTTGGGTCGGCCTGTTGGGGGTTTTGGTCGACCTAGAATCAGTTGAAACACGTTTTTGAGACTTTTCTTCAGTTTAGGTCGACCTAGGAGCGTGGGTGAGTCGACCTAACAGAGACATAGTTAATTTTCTTCAGTTTGAGTCGACCTGATGATGACCTAGGTCGACCTAACAGATGCAGAATCATATGCTGAGTAATTTTAGCTTTACAGGTTGACCTAGGCACATGGTAGGTCGACCTACATTGTCTTAGATAGCGAAAACTTGCTTTTCCTTGAGTCATTCACTTGTGCTTTTGTGTTTGTTCACTTATGATGTTTTCCATGAATCGAAAACTCCTTGGCGAGTGTAGGCTTGTACTTACAAACTCCCCCTTTTTGATGATGGCAAACATTTGTTTAAATGACGAAAGCTCCCCCGGACTTGTATGCATAAGCTCCCCCTGTACTCTCAACTCATATCTTGTATGTGTAAGCTCCCCCGTACTAAGCTCCCCCGTACTCTCAACTCATCTCCCCCTTTGACAACATCAAAAGATAGAAAACAGGAGAATAGTATAAGAGAATAACATAATAATCTAAACAAAACAATGTCTTACATAACATAATAGTAGAGCAGTAGAACAGAATATCCAAACATATTTAAAAGTACACACCAAGCTTAAGTTCAAGTAATAAAAGTAAAAAAAACATAATAGAAATGAAATGCAATGCAATGAGATGAGCTAATGAGATGCAATGCTTGCTAATGTCTGCCCCGTCTTCCTCGTCCTCTTTGGAAACCTTGAGGTCGATCCTCTTCAACTTGTTCTAGCAGGTCATGGACGGATGTTTTGAGAATGTTGAAGCGTTGGCTTAGACTTGCGTGCCGATTGGTTGTTGTTTCTTCAAAACGGTTCTGTCGTTCAATCATGTTGGAGGCAAAGGTTTTAAAATCGCTTTTGTGCTCTTGAGCCAAGTGATGAAGATTTGCATACTGGAGTTGTTATTCATTATAACGACCTTGTTGAAGCTGTTGCATATTTTGAAATTGGAGCTGTTGTGCTTCAAAGTTTTGTTGTTGAAGAAGTTGCATGTTCTATAGCATAGCAATGATGTTGGATTGATCCGGCTGAGGTGGGGTTGTGTGTCCCCAAGGGATTTCCTCCTCTTGCTGAGGAACATATTGCCAATTTGAATCCCCATCATGAGGAACATCTTCCATGGTGTGATCATCATCATTTGGCATGTCAAGATCATGTCCTTCGTCTTCATTACCTCCAAGGTGACCAAATTCTGCAGGATCATCATAGTTGTTAATAATTTTTCCGGTTCCCTTTTGGATGAGATAGTAAGTTTGCCTATTTGGATCCCAGTGATAGCTCATGAGGGTCAAGGTTGTCTGAGAGAAGTCTTGAGGATGTTTGACCCTAATGTAAGACAGTCCATAAAGTTTCATACCAAAATGGTTCACAATTGTTTGAATGATTGAACCATAGCATAGAGCGGTAGTTTTCTGCTTTACCTCATAGAACTTGGGGGCGAGATAATTTGGCCAGTTCACACGGGTTATGTTTTGAAGCAGATACATTAACAGAATTTCATTTCGTTCAACTCTAGAGTATCCTCCTGCTCGTGGTCTAATGATTCTTGAGATGATCCAATTTAAGAGCCTAGGATCTCTTTTTAAGTGCCCTGCTGTAATTGTTTCATTTGGTTTGTCAATAACGGAAGGGTCTTTGAGGATTGATCTCATGTAGGCCAAGTGATCATAGTTAGCCGGAACCTCACCGTCTTCTATACAAAGTTCATCTCCCACAAGTGTAAGGCCAAAGATGCTGACCCAAACCCTTTTGTCAACAAGGTGCGATCTAGACCCCATCTTAAACCTGAAGCAACAACCTTCCCCCTTTTGTAACCCAGCATAGAAAGCCCTAACAGTATTCTCACAGTAAGGAGTGTCACATTCCAAAAGTGGATGGATATTTTGATGCCTAATCAGATTAGTAACTTTCGGTATATGCATACGGTCGGCTACCTTAGGGTTATAAACATATTGCTTGATAATTTTCCGTTTCATCTGCCATTTTTCAAAATTTTCTCTACAATCGGGATGAACGAGAGCTAGAGCACTTACCGGTTGAGAGGATGATCCGGATGCAATTTCCTTTCCTTTTCTGGATTTTGGGGCCATGATTGGAGATGATTTGTGTGAAAGTGATGAGAATTGGAGGAATTTGATCTTGGAGGATTAGGGTTAGCCGTAGACAAAGTGTTTGAGAATGAACAAGAATGAAAATGTATGCATATGTATGTAGGAGAATGGGTCGGGTCGACCTAAAAGCCCAATATTTGACATTTATGTCTCAGTAGGTCGACCTAAACTAAGACTGCGTCGACCTAACAGAAGCACTGAATAAAGACTTCAGAATAGGTCAACCTAAAAGAGGTGTAGGTCAACGTAGCTGGAAGTGTTTTTGTTAATTTTTAAGAAATGCTTCAACAGGTCGACTCAGATGCATAGGAGATCGACCTAAAATGCTTAAAATGCTTGAAATTGCAATGGAGAGACTTATGAGTGTTAGATGTATGCTTATTCTACTATCGGTATGCCCAAACAAGATATATTATGAGTAATGATGAATCAACATATACATGTAAATGAGATATGTGGAGAAGCATACATGAAGTCACTATAAACATGTTAATTGATAGCATATTATAGCATCAATAATATTTTTGGAAGTGAACAACAAACATGTTACCATTTTCTCAACTTGCAGATATCTTGTCATCTTTGTCAATGTAGCACGATCCTTGATTGATTTCGTACTACCTTCATGCTAAGTGTCATACCCCAAAATTTGCCTTCCATATTCCATTCACAATGATTCAAAGTTCAAGAGATTCATCCAGTCATTCTCCTGAGCAAGAGTCTCCTAAAGCTAGGGTTTGGTACTCTCCTGAAGGAATTAGCAAAACAAGGTCTCCAATGAAGTTCTCCATGACCCATTATGATCCAAGATATCTCTATGCCAAAAGTCAAGGCCCAAATCCAAAGTTTACTTGTTCAACAGCTCAGATGATCCACAGTCAACTGGTTTGACCTAAAAGTCAACCATAATCAAAGCATGTTCCAAACCTCTGATCTTTGGTCAAACATCAAGTATAGGAGTATATATCCATCATTTGATCAAAGATTGATCATGATTTATCAATAGAAACTCAGAAATGAACAAATGCAAAAAGGTTCAAATTAGGGTTTCTTTAGGAGAAAGTCAACTCAACTTTGACTGGCCATAACTTTCACATGGAGCATCAAAAATTCCCCACTCAAAGCCTATTTGGAAGGAAATTGGATTCTCTACAACTTTGTCTCTCACAAGCCAAGGCTAGAAATGCTTCATTTGGGAGATATGATACAAAAGATTACAGGTCCTTTTCAAACATCATTCAAAAGCAGTTTTTTGTCAAAGAGGATATGATCAAGATAAAAGCTCCAAATGAAAAATATGTTCCTAAGTGGCTTATAGAGGACATCTTGAGGTTTCCAAAAAGTCCTAGAACTCCCACATAGCTTAAAAATTGAGTGAGATATGCTTGGTCAAAGTTGGGTAATTTCAGAGGACAAAATGTGAAATAAAGGAGGTTCAAATTGGATTTTTTGCAAGTGGGCCTATCTTTTTATGACTTAATCTTGGGCCACAAGTTATGTATGCTCTCCAAACCATATGCCACGAAATTATCAATTTTATACAATTTTATTACACTTAAAAATTGATTCAAAGTGATATATTTGGAAGAAAAATAAAAGATTGGACTAAGGAAATTATATTAGCCAATTTCAATCACATTTATGACAAAATTGTAATATATTTTCGTGGTGAATTGATTGAGAAAGGATTAATAGAAGATTTGGCAAATATAGCAAGTTTCTATTCAAGATTTGAAACAATTTTCTCAAATTTGCAAGATTGGATTCAAAGGGGTTTTGGATTGTTTTTATTGACCTAATTCGTCGCCTATAAGTACCTAAAGCATACCACACAAATAGGGGTTGGACACTCTACTCAGAAGAATATATTCAAGAACCAAAATTCCTTCAAGAAACTCAAACTCAGTTTCAGAGATTGGGAGTGTTTCAGAAGGGTTTAAGCATTGCTACATGTTCGTGGGATCATTCTGAAGCTACTTGGATACTTGCATAGCATCAACACCCCCAGATAACCCTCCGATTAGTCGAGGTACGTGGTTTTAAAGTTATGGTCGACCAAATGAAAACTTGGCGCAAGCAAGTAATCAAACTACTATGGTCCCGACTGAAGAAGGCATGTCCGAGGATAAGGAGATCACCAATAAAGATGCTGAAGAGTTTTTGGCATTAATCAAGAAAAGTTATTATAGAATGGTGGACCAGTTACACCAAACTCCATCCAAAATATCACTCCTCTCGTTACTAGTGCACTCGGAGAAACATCGAGACGCCTTGATGAAAATCCTGAATGCCGCACACGTGACCAAAGACATCACTATAAACCAATTCGATGGAATGGTGTCTAATCTCACTGCTGGGGCATGCTTAAGTTTCAGTGATCATGAGCTACCCTCAGAAGGGAAGGAGCATAACAAAGCCTTGCATATCTCCATACAATATGGGAAAGCTCACTTATCTAGAGTTCTGATCGACACAGGTTCATCATTAAACGTGATGCCAAAAGCCACGCTCGATAAGATAGCTTTGGAAGGTCTAGTAGTTAGACCAAGTCGTCTGGTAGTCAAGGCCTTCGATGGATCACAAAGTCCGGTATTTGGAGAAGTAGACCTCCCTGTGGTAGTTGGTCCCCACACCTTCTGCATCAATTTCCAAGTGATGGAAATTGAACCAGCTTATACCTTCTTATTGGGACGTCCCTAGATTCATGACGCTGGGGCAGTTACCTCCACTCTCCATCAGAAAGTAAAATTTGTGGACGGAAACTCTATAGTGACCGTCAACGGGGAGGAGGACATCTTTGTTAGCAACCTGGATTCGTACCGATACATCGAGGCCGGAGAAGGGGCGTTAGAAACCTCATTCCAAGCACTAGAGATCGCGACTGCTGTCACACTACCGGTAAAGAAGATACGAAGGGCGGTAACATCCTAGAGAGACCTGCAAGACCTAAAAATGGAAGGTTGGCACAAAGTTCCAGAAGTTCAAGAGAAGAAGGATCGTCTGGGGTTAGGATATCAACCAACAAGGAAAGATGCAAAGGAAGAACAACGATTCCCTCTAATCACGCAAACTTTTGTCACAAGCGGATATGAACATGTATCTGTGATATCTAGCGCGGATTCTAAGGAGGGTACATCCAATTTCATCCGAATGATCAGACCAGGAGAACAACTCCAAAATTAGACAAGCCTGGAGATACTGGAGATAGTTTCTATTTCAAAGTAATTTGCTTTTGTCGTGTGTTTTATTTCCCTTTCAATAAATAAAAAAAAAACAATGTCGCTCATGCCTCACCCGAAGCATAGAGTTGGTTTGTAAGGGCCCCATTTACTTTCAAAGTAGTTTATTAATAAAATTGTCGTTTGCATTTGGTATTGAAAACATTGTCTCTTTCTTGCATTTACTTTCTTAAAATGACAAAAAACTTTCTTGCATAAAACAAAAAGCACAACCATATCTGCATACTAAAACAAAACATAAAAACATGTGCAGATCACTTTCTAACACTACCGATAATAATACTGCTGAAACTCAATATAAGCTCGAGGCTCTCGCTAATCATTCTGAGGAAGGGGATGAGGAAGACGATGAACTTCTGGAAGAATTGTCAAGGCTAATGGACAGAGTATCCAAAAGCATGCTCCCTCCTTAAGAAGCCATTAAAATCATAAACTTGGGCACAGACAAAGAACCTAAGGAAATCAAGATTGGGGCAACACTGAACGGGGACATAAAAGCGACGTTGGTCAAGCTCCTCCACGACTATGTAGAAATATTCGCTTGGTCATATCGTGACATGCCCGGATTGGACACAGATATCGTCGTACATAGGCTACCACTCAAATAGGGTTACGCACCTGTTAGACAAAAGCGCAGAAGAGTTCGACCCGACATGGACTATAAAATCCGAGAAGAGGTACTCAAGCAATTCGATGCAGGATTCCTTGCCGTAGTTAAATATCCACCGTGGATCGCCAATATAGTGCCAGTCCCTAAAAAGGATGGGAAAGTGCGCATGTGCGTAGATTACGGGGATCTGAATAAAGCAAGCCCAAAAGACGACTTTCCATTGCCACACATAGACATACTAGTGGACAATACAGCGTAAGCTTCGGTGTTCTCATTCATGGACGGGTTCTCTGGGTATAATCAGATAAAAATGGCTCCCGAAGACATGGAGAAAACCACCTTCATGACGTCTTGAGGCACTTTCTGTTACAAGGTAATGCCTTTTGGATTACGAAACGCTGGGGCAACGTATCAACGAGCCATGGTCACGCTGTTCCACGACATGATCCACAAAGAAGTCGAAGTATATGTGGATGACATGATCGCCAAGTCATGTACTGAAGAGGAACATATTACACACTTAAAAAAGTTGTTCGAACGCTTAAAGAAGTTCAAGCTAAGGTTGAACCCGAACAAGTGTACATTTGGCGTGAGGTCAGGAAAGCTGTTAGGATTCATTGTAAGCCAACGAGGCATAGAGGTAGATCCCGACAAAGTGAGGGCTATACAAGAAATGCCTGTTCCAAGAACAGAAAAAGAGGTTCGTGGTTTCTTAGGATGTTTGAAATTCATCTCAAGGTTCATCTCGCATTTGACTGCTACTTGTGAACCCATATTCAAATTACTAAGGAAAGACCAACCGATCAGGTGGAACGATGATTGTCAGGTGGCTTTCGAAACCATAAAAAGTTATTTGCAAGAACCACCGATACTCGTACCTCCCGTGTCAGGGAGACCATTGATCATGTACCTTACAGTCCTCAAAAGGTCTATGGGTTGCGTACTGGGGCAGCAAGACGAAACAGGCAGAAAAGAGCACGCTATTTACTATCTTAGTAAGAAATTTTCGGATTGCGAATCTCGATATTCACCGTTGGAAAAGACATGTTGCGCCCTAGCATGGGCCTCCAAACGTCTAAGGCAATATATGCTGAACCATTCCACATGGTTAATATCAAGAATGGATCCCTTGAAATATGTGTTCGAAAAACAGGCTCTCACGGGAAGAATCGCTAGATGGCAAATGTTGCTGTCAGAATACGACATCAAATACGTCACTCAAAAGGCGATAAAAGGGAGTGTACTTGCATAACATCTAGCTCACCAACCCATCGAAGAATATCAGTCTATGAAGTTCGACTTCCCCAATGAGGACATCATGTTGGTAAGAGACTACGAAATACCTGGACCTGACGAGGGACCTGAACCAGGGCTAGTATGGACGCTTATGTTTGATGAAGCCTGAAATGCGCTAGGACATGGCATAGGGGCAGTACTGACATCTCCTGACAATCGACACATACCCTTCACTACGAGATTATGTTTCGACTGTACCAATAATCTTGCAGAATATGAAGCGTGCATATTAGGGTTAGAAGCGCGATTGATCTAAGGATTAAATTACTTGAGGTATATGGGGATTCGGCGTTGGTAATCCACCAAGTCAATAAAGAATGGGATACTCGAGATGCAAAGCTAATCCCGTATCGAGACCTCATACTGGAGTTAATGGTCGAGTTTGAGACCATCACTTTTAATCATATCCCGAGGGAAGAATATCAAATGGCCGATGCGTTGGCAACACTCTCCTCTATGTTTAAAGTGACATGGCCAAATCACGAACCTCGAATAACGGTCAGACACTTCGACGAGCCGGCTTATTGTCTCACAATTGGAGAGCAACCTGATGACAAACCCTGGTACCATGATATTAAGAAATACCTGGAGAAACAAGAATATCCAGAGAACGCCTCCACAATTGACAAAAAGACGCTAAGGAGGTTGGCATCTAAGTTCTTCCTAAACGGTAATGTCTTATACAAGCGAAACTACGATTCAGTGTTGCTAAGATGTGTAGATAAGAATGGGGCCAAGGAAATTATTAAGGAAGTCCATGAAGGAACCTTTGGGACTCATGCAAATGGACATTCAATGGCGAGAAAAATATTACGAGCAGGATACTATTGGCTAACAATGGAGGCTGATTGCTTCCAATACGCAAGGACATGTCATAAATGCCAAATATACGCTGACAAAGTACACGTACCACCAAATCCGCTGAACGTACTGCGTTCGCCATGGCCATTTGCGATGTGGGGGATTGATATGATAGGGATGATCGAACCCAAAGCCTCTAATGGACACCGATTCATATTGGTTGCCATCGACTATTTCACCAAGTGGGTCAAAGCTGCTTCCTACACTAATGTAACAAGGCAAGTGGTTACCCGGTTTATCAAACATAACATCATATGCCGATATGGGGTCCCAAATAGGATCATCACTAACAACGGGTCGAACTTAAATAACAGCATGATGAGGGAGTTGTGCGAGGAGTTCAAGATCGAACACCACAATTCTTCACCATATAGGCCTAAGATGAATGGCGCTGTCGAAGCTGTAAATAAGAACATCAAAAAAATAATACAGAAGATGGTGAAAACATACAAGGATTGGCACGAAATGCTCCCCTTCGCCCTACACGGTTACAAAACTTCAGTACGCACGTCCACAGGGGCAACCCCCTTTTCTTTAGTGTATGGTATGGAAGCAGTCCTTCCCGTCGAAGTGGAGATCCCCTCTTTAAGAGTCCTGGCTGACACAAAGTTAGAAGAATCGGAATGGGTAAAAACCCGTTTTGATCAGCTTAATCTCATTGAAGAAAAGCGACTGACAGCTTTGTGTCACGGTCAACTCTATCAGAAAAGAATGAAAAAGGCATTCGATAAAAAGGTCCGCCCTCGAACTTATAAAGAAGGAGATCTCGTCCTCAAGAAAATCTTACTACCCCGACTCGATGCCCGAGGAAAATGGACACCCAACTACGAAGGTCCAT
Organism: Vicia villosa; assembly: GCF_029867415.1. NCBI lineage: Eukaryota > Viridiplantae > Streptophyta > Magnoliopsida > Fabales > Fabaceae > Vicia > Vicia villosa. The sequence continues at coordinate 43,343,387 of NC_081184.1, forward strand.
ATGTCGGGAAAGCGGTATTCTCAGGAGGAGCGTTTGTCCTCACTACCATGGATGGGGATGAACTGTCCCATCCTATCAATTCAGATGCGGTCAAAAAGTACTATGCTTAGCAAAGGCAAGAGCTAAAACCATGAATCCAAGATAATTCGTAAAGGATAAGAAGTCGTTCAATCATCAACTTCCGAAGTCAAAGGATTACTGGGGCCCTCGATAGTAAAAGAGCAATAGCAGTATTAATATCATTTCTATTTTTCATTTTCCTTCTTTCATACTTTTTGTACATTCGCCAATTCATGGCAACATCAATAAAAGCTTCTTTCTCTTTCATACGGTGTCTTTTTATCATTTCAATACCAGGCGCAAAGAATAATTTATTTCTCATAAACTTTAAACTTTGAATTTAAGGCAAGAAACTTACAAATTGTTAGACAAAATAAAGGGAATGAAACCACGACATCTCCAGCAGGCAATATACGCCTCGTGCTATGACTATTCCGAAGCAACACAATACCCCAATGAATTAACCTCGAACGATCCGAACTAAGATTCACAAAACTGCTCAAAAGGATCAAACAAATCCAATGGGCGACAAAGAGATAAAACATCAAAGTCATCGTACATACATATTCACTTGCATAAACACTCACACACACGATACCTGCATAAAACATTCGTGCGCTTATAATAAATCATAAGCATACGCATTTGCGAAACGATTAATCTATAGGTAAATTTATCTGAAGAACGAGGAGACCCCACAAGCTTGCTAGAATGATAGCAAACGGCCCTGTGGGGGGATCAATAAAACTCGATAACAAGGAAGTGGTCCACACCACAAACTTGTTTCCCAACTACGACTTATTACATTAGTCCCCGAGCAGTAATGAGTTATTTCTTATCACGTTAGTCCCCTGGCGGTGATATGAAGCAACGTCTCTTTGGTACGTTAGTCCCCCGGCAGTAACCAAGATCTATTTCTATCATGTTAGTCCCTTGGCAATGATACACAACTACGGCTTATTACGTTAGTCCCCGAGCAGTAATGAGTTATTTCTTATCACGTTAGTCCCCTGGCGGTGATATGAAGCTACGTCTCTTTGGTACGTTAGTCCCCCGGCAGTAACCAAGATCTATTTCTATCATGTTAGTCCCTTGGCAATGATACACAACTACGGCTTATTACGTTAGTCCCCGAGCAGTAATGAGTTATTTCTTATCACGTTAGTCCCCTGGCGGTGATATGAAGCTACGTCTCTTTGGTACGTTAGTCCCCCGGCAGTAACCAAGATCTATTTCTATCATGTTAGTCCCTTGGCAATGATACACAACTACGGCTTATTACGTTAGTCCCCGAGCAGTAATGAGTTATTTCTTATCACGTTAGTCCCCTGGCGGTGATATGAAGCTACGTCTCTTTGGTACGTTAGTCCCCCGGCAGTAACCAAGATCTATTTCTATCATGTTAGTCCCTTGGCAATGA